>NC_137000.1:4636630-4794130 GCF_032717465.1 Coenobita brevimanus | reverse complement strand
TTTTATTTTCACTGCTTTCTCTATTCTGTCCTCTTCCTTACCCTTTACTCTTCTTTATTTTTTATTCTTTACGCTTTTTTCTTCTTTTCTCTTCCTTCTTCATTGATACCGGAAGAAAAGGAAAAGAGAGAGAGAGAGAGAGAGAGAGAGAGAGAGTGAGGAGTGGGGAGGGATTGTAAGAGAAGGGGATGATCATGTAAGCCAGACCTCTCTGAAGGTGCTTCCTGATACCGGCTTATGTGGAGAGAGAGAGAGAGAGAGAGAGAGAGAGAGAGAGAGAGAGAGATCGTACCTGCAGAGAAAGATGTTGTTGTTTGTATATCTTACTGTTCCCTTTAGAAAAATGTAATGCCTTGAATCGAGTGATGCATTTAGCCCTTTCGAATATACTAATAATGCAGTTCTCTCTCACACACACACACACACACACACACACACACACACACACACACACACACACACACACACACACACACACACACACACACACACACACACACACACACACACACACACACACACACACACACACACACACACACACACACACACACACACACACACACACACACACACTTGGTCACTAGATGGAATCAGGGAACAGATTATCACCTCGATTATAGAATACCGAGATAATTACAGGAAAGGGAATAGAAATAATAATAAGATAAATGAAGTTATTATTGAGTAGACCATAACAACGCACCTAACTCCTTCAGTCTGGATGGCGTCATTTGAAGTTATTCTTGCTGCCTCCAGACGATTTTCCTCATCTTAGAAGAAGCCTGTAGTTTAAAGGGGTTGACTAAGGCTAAAGCATATCTAACCCCTCCAGTCTAGAAATGTCCCAAATAGTATAAAATCGTGTAGAATATAGAATGCATCGTTGAAGGGAAGCGGATGTATTGTTTTTACCCTAACTTGGCCTAAAATTGTTCCCTCTCCATCCTGCAATCTGAACTGTAGTAATGGAATAACACTGGAATGTGGTGCTAGTCGGGGAGGGAAAAAAAAAGTGCTATGGAGAGGATGTAGAGCCGCTGTAGTGTCGTCTTTTGCCTCCGAGTTACGTGAAATCGGTTGCAAAAGGACGCTTACCTGGGCCAAGTTAGAGTGAAAAGAGTATGGGAATTTAGTTGTATATCTGTTTCTGATGGATCGTCCCTGATTTTGCTGTTTATCTACTTATGACGGATCTTCCCTAATTTTGTTATGCATCTATTTACGAAGGATATTCCCTAATTTTGCAATTTATCTACTTATGTGGGATCTACCTAAGTGCTCCTACAAAAACATAACATTTCATAACTATTTCCTGGACAGCTATAACTCCTTTCTTCCTCCCTCCCCTCCACTCTCTACCCCTCCACTCTCTGCCCCTTCACTTTCTACCCCTCCACTTTCTGCCCCTCCACTCTCTACCCCTTCCACTCTCTGCTTTCTACCCTCCACTCTCTACCCCTCCACTCTCTGCCCCTCCACTCTCTGCCCCTCCACTCTCTGCCCCTCCACTTTCTGCCCCTCCACTCTCTGCCCCTTCACTTTCTACCCCTCCACTCTCTGCCCCTCCACTCTCTGCCCCTCCACTCTCTACCCCTTCCACTCTCAACCCCTCTTCCTTCTACCCCTCTGTTCTCAACCCCTCCACTCTCTGTCCCTCCACTCTTTACCCCTCCACTCTATACTCCTCCACTGTCTGTCCTTCCACTCTCAACCCCTCCACCCTCTACTTGGTGATACATGAAATAAAACTCAGGGGCTTTTCCCATGCCTCCCACGATGAGCGATGCAGCCCACGCACTTGGCTTCCTCTCAAAACTCCTCAGTCCCCCGTCCAAAGATATACGGAACTGCCCTGACTCTGATGCTAATTTCTTCGACTGCGAATCTGGCGCACATAAGTCTGGATGCAATGCCAAGGAGAGGGCTAACTCTTTCATTCCGGGGAGAGGGAGAGGGAGGCCGAGGATAAGCTGGAGGGATGTAGTAGAGAGGTAGGCCTATATGAGAGATGAGGGGTATAATATGGGGAGAGGACAGTGAAATGGTAGAGGGCAGGGCAACATGGAGGCGATTTGTTTGTGGCCAGCCCATACGGAATTAAGGCGTCTGGCTATAGACAGATAGATAGATAGGTAGATAGACGCTTTTCACTCTAACTTGGCCTAAAATTGGCATCTTTCCTCCTTGAATGCTGAGTTGCAATAGGAAATCAACTTTGGAGTACGATGCTAGTGAAGAGGAAGTGCTATAGAATGGGTGTAGAGTTGTTGTATAGTCTCTCTCTCTCTCTCTCTCTCTCTCTCTCTCTCTCTCTCTCTCTTTTGTGTCATTAGACTCTGTGATACATGATGCTAATGGACGAAAAATCTGGGCCAGGTTAGTGTAAAAGAAGTATAGGTATTTGTGGCCACTCAGTGATTTTGCGCCGATAAAGAGAAGGAATTTTAAACAGGTTTAAAAAAAAAAAAAATTGCTCATAATTTTGGATAATGTGCGTCTGAAAAAGCTGACCCCTTCAGTACGATGACGTCTTTTTGCGATATAATTGTCGCTACTTTTTTTCCCTGAATTTCTTCCATGAATGAGAAGTTATTTTTTTCGTTTACAATACGAAAAAATAATCTCCATGAACCCCGTCCTTGTGATGACGTGTTTTGTATATGTTAACACCCGAATATTTTGACCCCGTTAAGGAGAGAGAAAATTTCAACCTGTTAAAAAAAAATCTAAACTTTGTCCCTAATTTGACGTGTCGTGAATTTAGTTCTTTCAACCCTCTGACGATTGTATTCTGCTAAAAAATAATAATAATAATAATAATCCTTGGAGTGAATTAGAAACGTGTCCCTTTAGTTCCGTTTGCTCAGTGATATGTTGTGTCTATATATCTGTCTATCCATCTATCTATCTATCTGTTTCTTGCTGCCATTTGATAGCTTACCTCAGGGGAAGCCTCTCGTAATGAAGGGGCTAAGTGTAAAGCAGCGGAATAACGGAAGATACAAATGTGGCAAATCATGTCAGGTGCAAGAAAATAAAATAATGGCAGGGAAACATGTCAAGTGGAAATGAGCCAAGAATATGGAAATGAAAGATATAAAGAAAATAGTATCACAAAAAAAAAAAAAAAAAAAAAAAAAAAAAAAAGGACAGGAGGTTGAATGTAATAGTAGTTGTAGTTGTAGTAGTAGTAGTAGTAGTGATAGCAAAATATTAATAATAATTAAAAAATAATAATTATAATAAGGGGAATTTGCAAAAGCAGGTGGAGATACTGTATATATAATCAGCCGCCTTTTAAGAGGGTCACATACTCATCTTCTCACGTCATCATCATCATCATCATCATCATCATCATCTTCCCAAACGTTTTTCCATCTTTTCAGAGTTTGGCAAGCGTGACAAGACTAGTACACACACACACACACACACACACACACACACACACACACACACACACACACACACACACACACACACACACACACACACACACACACACACACACACACACACACACACACAAACGATGATACAGAAAAAAACTCTTCAACATTGAGAGCAAACACATACAGTATATTGGAGCGTGTTTTTGGAGCTTCACATAGTCATCAGCTCACAACTTCATCCTTTCAAAACTTGGTCCGGCCTGCAATCCTCGGGGGAATCACCGCTGTTTGCAATCAGGGGCGTGGGGGCTCTGCAGTTGCAATGTTGCCCCCTCCCTCCTTCGTGTTGGGGAGGCGCGGTAAATGTCTGGACAGGGTGGGGGGGGGTGTTTATGTGGAGAGAGAGAGAGAGAGAGAGAGAGAGAGAGAGAGAGAGAGAGAGAGAGAGAGAGAGAGAGGGAACAGAGTCAAGTGAATAGGACTTAAAGAGAAATGTGAGAGGAATGAGAAGAGAGTTGAAGACGAGTGACAGAGATAGAAAGGGAAAGAGGAAAAGACTGAAGGAGAAGGAGAGAAGAGGAATACAGAGGAACAAAGGGAGGAAAACAATAAAAAAAAAAGTCAGGAAAAAGGAGAGTAAGAAAAGTGTGAGATGGATAAAGAGACTGGAGAGAGAGAATAGGGAAGAGGGAAAGAGATAAAGCGTAGAGGAAAGACAGGAAAGAAAATGTCAGAGGAGGAGGGGAAGAAAGCTGTCGATAATGTAGACAGAAGAGAGGGAGAGGTGTAAGATGAGAGAAGACAAGACTGGAGAAAGGCGATAAGGACAGAGAGCGGAAGTAGAAGAGGAGATGAAAGGGAGTGTGAGGGGAGGGGAAGAGGAAGTTAGGAGAATGAAGGTAAGAAGAGAAAAATATATGAGGAGATAAGAGAGGGTAATCGTGAGGGGTGAGAGAGGAGTTACACAGAGGTAGAAAGATTTGTAGCCCACACAGACCTTATGATTCTCCCAGTGTAGCCAGAACTTAAAACTAATAGAAAGACTAAACTGATAAAAGTGACTGAGAAATTAGAGGAGTTTTAGAGATTAGTATAACAGGAGGAAGAATAAAATTAACGAAAATAGAAGAAGGAAAAGGGAAGGAGGCAGGCTGAAGGATACCGTAAAAGAATGAGAAGTGGAAAGAGAAGATAAGCACGGGGAAAGGGGAAGAAGAAGGATGAGAGAGATTGAGAAATGAGTCGAAGCGAGAGGAAAGAGAGGTAAAGCGGGGTGAGAAATTAGCTGGAATCTTTGAAAAGGGGAGAGAGAGAGAGAGAGAGAGAGAGAGAGAGAGGACGGCAGCAGAACATAATTATAGTGGCTATGCGGTGAGAAAAGAGGGAGAAATGTGTTTTATGTCGTGTGTGTGTGTGTGTGTGTGTGTGTGTGTGTATCATTCTGAATTCGCGTGTTTCCTATCTCCATTTTCGTGTTTTCCCTTCCCTCCTGCCTCTCCCTTCATCTCTTTCACTTCTCCTGCCTCACCCTTTGATCTCTCTCTCTCTCTCTCTCTCTCTCTCTCTCTCTCTCTCTCTCTCTCTCTCCACTAGTATTCTGTTCCTGTTAACATCATATAAGTCACAGGAATGAGTCATAGGAGCCCGAGTGCGGTGGCGGTGAAGAGAATAGAGAGAGGCGAAAGAAAGTAATTTTTATCTCTCAGAAATAAATAAATAAATAAATAAAAAAGAGCGTACTTATGATGGAAAGGAAATAAAGTCGATTAAAGGATAACGAAAAATTCTACGAGGGTTGAAAAAGAAAAAGCTGGTGGAAGACGCAGGGAAAAAATCTATTAGAGAATGATAATAGTGATGGTAAAGACAAAAAATATTGAGAAAAAATCTATAAGGTAATAAAAACAGGGCGGCCAGACGGAGGTGAAAGAAAAATGAAAAAAAGAAAAGAAAAAAAGTATCTATTAGGAAATGAAAGCCTGCTCTAGGGGGAAAATAAAAAATCATAGACCAGGAGCTGAGTTTAGATGGAAAAAAAAAAAAGAAAAAAGAAAAGAAAAGGAAATTTATGTAAAGTGGCAGGGAGAAAAAAAAGTGGACGAGTTTTTTGTGAGAGAAAAATGGGAGGTGAGTTTAAGTGAGGGAGGAGTGAAAAATGGAAGATGAATTTTAAGTGGTGTGTAGTGGGAGAATTTAAGTGATGGAAATAAGGTTAGAGGGTGTAAAGGGAGGATGTTTATGTGAGAAACGATGAGGTATTACGGGGCAGCGGTGGGGTGAGGGATGGAATGGGTGTTGAAGAGTGTGTGAATTTGGGGAGTGTGTGTGTGTGTGTGTGTGTGTGTGTGTGTGTGTGTGTGTGTGTGTGTGTGTGTGTGTGTGTGTGTGTGAGGGCAAGAGTAAGATGAGATTACGTACAAGGAGCTGAGCGGATATTCTCAGTTCACGGCCGATCTGTGTTTACGTAAAGATGTTAAAGGAATTAAGGAACGAGAGGAGTTCGAGGAAGAGTAAGCTGTATCTCGGAGTTTTTGCCGCTGTTGCTGAGGGATCGAAGTTATTTTTATTACTCTGCACGTTTTTGTAAATTCGGATTAATTTTCCATTTTCCTTTCGTTTCCTCCCCCCCCCCTCTCTCTCTCTCACCTATTTTTTGCTCTCTTACCCCCTCTCTTCTTCCTTTTCATTCTCTCCTCACCGACTCATTTTTTCCCTTATTTCTTTCATTCGCTTTTACATATATCAATTTTTTTTTTTTTCCCTTCCAAGTCTGTCAGTTTTCCTTTTTCTTTATCCTTTCTCTCTTTAATTTTCTTTCCTCTGTTTTCTTTCCCCCACCTCCCTCCCTCCCTCCCTCCCTCGCTCCCTCTACTCCTCCCTATCCCTCCCCCCATTCTTCTTAGCCACGCCCCCCTCTCACTCACATCTGCTTTGGTCTTGTGTGTGTGCGTCCGTGCGTGAGTGTGTGTGTGTGTGTGTGTGTGTGTGTGTGTGTGTGTTTTAGTGGATCCTGTTACGTTTACTGTGTTGCCGTGTGTGTGTGTGTGTGTGTGTGTGTGTGTGTGTGTGTGTGTGTGTGTGTGTGTGTGTGTGTGTGTGTGTGTGTGTGTGTGTGTACTTGCAGAATCGTGTGTTGGTGCATGCATGTATGTTTGCATCCTGCTGTATATATAATTCTATTTATATTTCCCAGGCCGATTGTTGACTTCTCTAAATCGAATTCCAAGATGGTTTCGCTTCTCTCTTATGCATTTTTCTTCCCTGTCTTCTTCCTCTTTCTTCCTCCTCCTCCTCCTCCTCCTTCGTTTTCCAGTTTTTGTTCTCTTCCTTCTCTGTTTTTTCTCCTCTGTTTCCTTTCTCCCTGCTTTCTCATCTTCCCGATTTTTCGTCCCTTCGTCTCCCCATTTCCTTCTTCCCTTACGGTCTTTGTTTTTCCATTATCTTTTCCTTACACGATTTCTTATTCTCTCTCCTTAATTCTCTTCTCCCATGCTACCCCCTTGCTTCTCCCCCCTCTCCTCTCCCTCCTTCTCCTTCCTCCCTACCTCCCTCATTTCCCCTCCTCTCCTCATTTTCACGCTTTCCCTTTGCTCCTCTCGCCCTCCCGTCCCCTCTCACCTCTTCTCTTCTCCTCACTTTTCTTCCTTTATCCTGTACGTTTTCTCTTCATTTTCTTCTTTCATTTACGTGCCTCTTCATTTCTCTTTTCTTTTCTTTCTTTTTTTCTCGAGTTTTTCCTTTATTATTATTATTTCGTTTCGTTACTTAACTCATTTTTAGTTTGCTACTTATCCTCCTTCTTTTTTTTCTTGCCTCCTTCATTAAATATCAAATCTCTCTCTCTCTCTCTCTCTCTCTCTCTCTCTCTCTCTCTCTCTCTCTCTCTCTCTCTCTCAGCGTTGAACTCTTTTGTTGAGCGGCCGAGGGTGAAATGGTTTGGAGGGAGGCAAGGAAGGGGGGATGGATTGAGAGAGAGAGAGAGAGAGAGAGAGAGAGAGAGAGAGAGAGAGAGAAATATATGTGAGGCTCTATTCCTCTGCACCTTGATGCATGGTTTTCATCCCGTTCTGGTGTGTGTGTGTGTGTGTGTGTGTGTGTGTGTGTGTGTGTGTGTGTGTGTGTGTGTGTGTGTGTGAGGGGGGGTTAGGGGGAAATGACGAAGGGATTTAGAGAGAAGGAAGAGGGGACGAAGGGGGAAAGAGAGAAGAGAAGAGAAAGGGACCGTAAGGAGACTGAGAGAAGAGACAAGAGAGAGAGAGAGAGATAAAAGAGGGGGGAGGTGAAAGGGAGGAAGAAGAAGGGAGGGAAACGAGAGGGGGAGGTGAGAGGGAGGGAGAAGAAAAGTGGGAGGAGAGAAGGTGGAGAAGAAAGAGGAATGTTAGGCGAAGACGAGAGGAAAGTTTGCATGACGGAAGAAGAACGAATAAGGAAAGATATATATGGAGAATGAAAGAGAGGAAGGGAAAGAGAGAACGAAGAAGAAAGTTATCGAAGAAGAGACTCACTTGATTTTAACCGGGTACTAGAGCTGTCTCAATCATTAGGGGGTTAGGGAAATATTTTGATGGGAGAGAGGCAGATTAATTTTCCATTCACGTTCATAATTCGTGTTTTTCTTTCATTTTCAGGTACGTGTGATTAGCTCGGTGAGGTCTGCGTGTATGTCTGCTTTCTTCTTGATGTTGGTGAGTTGTGTTTGGTGTGTGTGTTTCTGTTTGTGTGTCTGTCTTTCTGTCTATCTCTATTTGTCTGTCTGTCTCTCAGTCAGTTTATCTACCAGTTTTGCCTAGCTATATATTTATGTCTATCTGTGTCTGCCTATCTATCTGTGTATCTGTCTTTCTTCTCTGTCTGTCTGTCTGTCTGTCTGTCTGTCTCTCTCTCTCTCTCTCTCTCTCTCTCTCTCTCTCTTTCTCTCTCTCTCTCTCTCTCTCTTTCTCTCAAAATAGACATGTGAGATCGTAATGGATTAGGAGCGACCCTTTCTGTCTCTTCAAGCCCACTTAATCCCCTTTCCTATACGTTTCACTCTTTCTCCCTCTTTACCCCTAAGAGATCAGGAATTAGAGTTTGAAAAGGCGAAGATATAAAAAAGAAATGGCAAGAAACAATAAGAAAAGATGATGAAAAACGAGAAGCGTAGAAGAAGAGGAAATGTTAAAAGAAGACAAAATGCAAAGAAAATGGGAAACAGGACTGAAAAAAAGCAAAGGGAAAAAAAGGAAAAAAAATATAAGGTCCCACATTATCTGTTCACCTTTGAGATGAAGGTAGAGAGAGAGAGAGAGAGAGAGAGATGAAGAATAGGTGATAAGTTCCAATCTTTTGCCTGGGACTTCATTTTATCTCGGCCCCTTCAGCACAAAAGGCTTCATATTAGCTGAGTAAATCAACTGACATCAGCAACAAAAATCTATAAATAAATAATAATGCCATCGCGTAAAAGGCGCATTAAAAAAAAATCGTATAAAAGTCATCAGATAAAAAATAATAAAAAATAATCGTATAAAAGTTCATCGTATAAAAAGCCATCGCATAAGAAAGCCATCGTATAAAGAAAATCCGTCGAATTGTAGGAATTATTGGATCTTATTTTCAACTTCTTCTCTACGATGGGCCTCACCTGAGCTGCATAAAATCACCGTCTGGTAGTCAGATAATGGTGGTAATGATCGAGATGTCACCCTAACAGAGAGATTACTGAAGATTGTCCACCATAAACTTATCTCGGCGATTTGTTGATTAGGTAAAGCTGGTGTAGTGATAAAAGTAATGTAGATTTGTGTATGTTTTGTCTGCGTTTGTACATTTACCCGTATATCTTTGTGTTTGAACGTTTGTATATGTGTGTGTTTTTGTGTTTTTATGTTTGTAAGAAAAAGAAAAAATCCGTCAGCGTTCAGAAGGGCTTAACCCATGTCTCGTAGTTTTCAATCTTCCTTTTTTACCTGGCGGGAGCAAAGTAATCAAAGTATAAGGGATTACGTGGTCGTCTCCCCTCTTCCTTCGCTCTCGGATTCTTAGTGTCCCTTTCCTGATCCTTCTGTCTCCTCCTCCTCCTCCTCCTCCTCGTTTTTTGCATCATATTTCCACCTTCAGTTTCTCTCTAATTCTTCCTTACTACTTTTCTGTGTTTTCAGTTGCGGGTAAGGGGATGGGTCTGTTATGATGTGGCAGGGGTAAACCAGCTCTGCTGTCGGGCCCTGCTGCGGATGTCACTGATTGCATTGCGCGGTTGACCCTTGTGCGGTGTGGTTCGGTGAGGATCTGTCCGTTCTTCCCTTGGGGCTAAGATGCGAATGAATATGTTTGAATGGATGAGTAATTGGGGAGTGTGTCGTCCTGTCTCGGCTACCTCCCTTTCCTTGGGGGAAGCAGCCTAGGTATATAGATAGATAGACTTTCCTTTCTGTTCCTCATCTTTTTCTTTCGTATTGCAAAACTTGCCCATTAAATACTACTAAAACACGAAACCATAGCCTTCTTTCTCTGTTCTCCCCCCCGCCCTCTCTCTCTCTCTCTCTCTCTCTCTCTGCTCATTAACCCTGTCATGAAGGAAAAAAGTCAAATATTCCGTACTAGCAAAAGCCACGCCATCGTATTTTTCATCATTAACCTTAGCACGGTCGGAAAAAAAAAAATATATAATCTCTTTCAGGTACTCTCAGACGATTTCATTCAGGTGATTCGTACGAGGCTTGGCAAATAAATAAGAAAATGAAAGAACTCCTATTCGTCTCCTCTTGTACGTCTGTCTCCCACGCTTTTCGCTTAGTGTGTGTGTGTGTGTGTGTGTGTGTGTGTGTGTGTGTGTGTGTGTGTGTGTGTGTGTGAAAACAAAACATATATCACGTTCCTCTCTATCCGTTTCTCCTTTTCCTTATTCCCTTCTAAGCTCGTCCCCAGTGAATTTCCCCTCCTCTTGTTTCCTCAGCTTCATGTTTCTTTCAGCAGCCTGCCAGTCAGTAATAAAACATAGGAAATACTGGTCCCTCTCACCGGTATCCCATTTATTTTCCATTATTTTCTAGTCCTTATTCCTTATTACTGATCTCTTTAGCTATTCCGTTCAGAAATATTATTCTTTCTTCCAATCCTCCTCCTCTTCTCCCGCCTCCTAGTCCTCATCTCTCTCTCTCTCTCTCTCCCCCCTCCATTTTTTTCTTTCTTTACATATTTCTTTATTCCTTTCCAGTTCCCTTAACACGGAAAATATTATCCAGCAAGAACCTCCTCTCTCCTTTGTTTCCCACCTAACCTTCCTTCTCTTCTGTCTCTGTTCATTTTCATCTCAATTTCTTTCCAACTTCTTAAGACCCGTTTCATATTCCTTTTGCCAGTCCCTTCTGTTTCGTCTTCTAATCCCTTCAAGTCAGAAAAATATCATGGAACAGAAACACACCTCTCATTCTCTCTTTCCAGACTTCCTTCTCTTCCTTTCATCTCCTATTCCTCTTTCGCAGTTTTTCTTCCTCCGCGTCTCATATCCTACTCAGTCCTTCTTATTTCCATGTTCTCTTCTTTTCCATTCAGTATTAAGAACATATTGATAAAGAATATGTGGGCGAAATGGAGTACCTTTTCTTACTCTCCCTTTTTTTTTTCTTTATTCTCCCTTCCAGTTCGATTTTCACTCCCTTCTCTGGACCTTTTTAATTTCACTTCTCACGTCAACAGCTAAAAAATATTATCAGACGGGAACGCTTCATCTCTCTCTCTCTCTCTCTCTCTCTCCCTTCTCTCAAAACTCTCTTCACCCGTAAACTCTCCATGTATTAGAGAGAGCACAGGGGATCAGAGCCCTTACCCCCACCCCCTTCCTTCCCCCTGAACCCCCCTCCTTCCCCCCTGAATCCCCTTCCCCCATAACATCCCAGGTTTTAAAGGGGATCCGAGACTAATTCCTGCGCATCGATCCCTTAGCTGGCTGGATGGTTTTAGCGAGGTGCCTTGAAGCTTTGGGATTTGTGACGCATTATTGGTTGAGAGAGAGAGAGAGAGAGAGAGAGAGAGAGAGAGAGAGACCGTGGGCTAATCATGTCTACAAGGAGTACAGGTTGTAGGTGTTCATGTATATTTGTATGCACGTGTTTACAGTATGTGTGTATGCACGGGTGTTTGTGTATGTTTGTACCTATGCTTGTATGTATGTATGAATGTATGTATGTATGTATGTATGTGTGTGTGTGTGTGTGTACGTATGTGTGTGTATGCGTCATATATAATCCACGTCCGTATTGGCATATTGGTTATTAGTGATGCATTGTTGATCAAATGGAGGGTGAAATGGTTTATAGGTGATTATTTTATTCATCACGGGGCTCTGGGTGATTGTGTAGCTTTGATTAGACGGGGGAAATGGTTAATGCCTTCCTGTATGGGTAATGGATTGGGGTGGGCCGGGTGACGCGCTGGCAGAGGGGAGGGGTGGTGGGGCCTCTCTTCTCCTTCATCTTCGTTTCTCTCTCTCTCTCTCTCTCTCTCTCTCTCTCTCTCTCTCCCCCCTTACCCCTTATTAGAGATTGTTTAAAAATCCTGTTACAAACGTCATCCCCTGCGCTGAGTGAAGTTTATTTCGATAGACTGCAACATTTGTAACCTCATGTTGATGCTAAAATGGACCCGGTTGGTTGAAGGCTGGAGCTGCTTTTCTGAAATCCATTATCCCCGTTTTGCAGAATAGGGAGAGAATTGAGGACCGTTTGCACAATGGGTATCTCCGTTGCTCCGTTATAATAGTGCCACCTCGTAAGGCGTTATTCTCCAGCAACATGTCGGTAGGATTAAGACATACAAGAGGGTTTGGTGACGAAGAGACTAAGAACATTTCATTTCTTACCTTACTTAACCTAGCTAAACCCAGCCTAACCTAACCTAACATCCTAACCGAACCTTACCTAACCCCATCCACCACATTCCCTTAAACTTCAGCCTGACCTTCCCTAATTTAATCCAACCTGACCTAATCTAACCTAATCCAGCCTAACCTCATCCACCCTAATCAGATCCAACCAACCCTAACTAACCTAACCCACCTTACCTCAGTCCCTCCCTCATCTTTCTCCTATCATCACATTCCCTTCAACCTCATCGTGATCTTGCCTAATCTAACCTCACCTCACTTAACCGAACCCAACCAAGCTTCACACCTAACCCAGCCTAACTTAATCCACCTTAACCTAGTTCTTCCCTCACATAACACCCACCACTATATTCCCCTCAGCTTCACCCTGACCTTGCCTTACCTCACCTCACTTCACCTCACCCAATTCCCAGAAACAGGGACGTACAAAGCCTGGATTATACCCTTGCTCTCCTTTCACCCTCTGTGCACTCGCCCCTCATTTCAATTCCTGTTTCCTCGCCCACTCTCTCGCTCTACTCTCCCTTCTATCCCGCCTCTTCCTTTGTAACCTGTAATTAACCCGTTTAGCTTGAGAGTCTGTGAAGGTGAGTAAAACAGAGAGGTATTGGATAGAATGTCGTCTCCCGCGTCTTTTTTCATTTTCTTTCTTTTTTCTCTGTCAGTGGAATGGAGACCTAGGGCTAGGCTACTTAAATCCCGATATTTAAGGCAAGTTTGAGCGGTTGCTTTTCCTTGAGTGGCATTATGGGGGCAGTAAACCCCAACCACTCCTCGGATGCGAACCCTTATGGGCCACTTCCATTTCAAGCACCTTAACCTACTACACCGCCAGACGTCCATGGCTAGAGTATGGCAAAGATGACGTTACCGTACTGGAGAGATGGATAATCTATTTCTATATAATCGCATCACAGGATGTCTACGAAACTGAATTTAATTGTTTGACTATTTCGTAACCAGAATAAAATCATCTGACCGTGGCACGAATTAAATAAATACTGTATCATGATTAGAGTGTTATAATTACAATCAGTTATTGATAATCCTTTTTCTACACTGATGATTTTTTTCTAGCAATCGATACTGCTGGTGGACCCTCTCCCTTGGTGCACCGATATTACCAGGTAGCTCTTTTGCCTGGCTATGCAAATGTACACTCTCCCGAAGAAAGGATAGTACAGCTCACAAGATAGACCAGTTCAGTCTTCTTTCCCCGGGGTTCATGAGTTTTGGGCCATAACAACAACAACTGATTGACGATTTTGTTGAGTAGGACCTCTTGGCCTTGTCTTCTCGTCGCTTGGGGAAGCTCCCTAACTCCTTTTCTTAAGCGATTTATTATTATCTCCAGCATTAAGACCTCCATTACCGACAAGAAAAAGACCAAAACACAGGCTATAAGAGGGTGTTGTTGGAAAGATAAGGAGTGGAAGACCAAGAACGAGACGGAGGCATAAGATAGAGGGTTTAGTTGTGGGGATGTGGTGTGTCGTGGTGGAGGAGGTCGTTACTGAGTAGGCACAATGAGGCCTGCAAGTCCCTTAGACAAGACCACCCTTCATAGAAAGCATGTCTTACAGTAGAAAAGCAGATATAGAGCCCGATAAACTGATAATTAGATAGGTAAAATAAATACATAGATTTGACAGGTAGACATATAGATAGGTAGACAGGTAGATAGGCTTATACAATGCATACTGTACATACATACATTTATACATTCAGTACATATATGCACAAATATTTATTCAACTGCATACATGAGCAGGTAAAAACGAAGCTAAATAGATAAACAGATAGATAGATAAAGGTGGAGGGAAAGACAGATAAATACCCAGACACTGTAGATTTCAGCAAGGGCGTTGATGACTTGGAAGGCGAACTAATCTATTCTAGTACATCCACTTTACTTCTCTCTCTCTCTCTCTCTCTCTCTCTCTCTCCACCAGACACCCAACACACCCACTTTTCCACCTCATCGCCCACTCATTCTTCCACCCCACCACACTTCCACCTACTTTTCCACTTCGTCACCCGGCCTTCATCGCCACACTCCCACGCAGCCCATCCACCTCTCACATTCCGCCTAATTTTTCTCCCACTCCACATCCACAGTCTCTGGCTCCTATGACTCACTCTCAGTTGAATTATAACCACCCACTCCACCACACACCCTTCCACACCACCACACACACTTCCACTCCACCACACACCCTTCCACTCCACCACACACTCTTCCACACGACCACACACTCTCCCACTCCACCACACACACTCCCACTCCACCTCACACTCTTCCATTCCACCCCATTCCACCACACACCCTCCCACTCCACCACACACCCTCCCACTCCACCACACACCCTCCCACTCCACCACACACCCTTCCGCTCCACCACACACCCTTCCACTCCACCACACACTCTTCCCCACGACCACACACCCTCCCACTCCACCACACACCCTCCCACTCCACCACACACCCTTCCACTCCACCACACACCCTTTCACTCCACCACACATCCTTCCACTCCACCACACATCCTTCCACTCCACCACACAATCTCCCATTCCACCACACACTCTTCCACTCCACTACACACCCTTCCACTCCACCACACAGTCTCCCATTCCATCACACACTCTTCCACTCCACTACACACCCTTCCACTCCACCACACATTCTCCCACTCCACCACACACTCATCCATTCCACCACACACACCCTTCCACTCCGCTACACACCCTTCTACTCCACTACACACTTTTCCACTCCACTGCTCGAGCTGTCTACCCTCTCTAATCCCCCCCCCCTCCACTGCCCACTCTTCCGGTGGATCACATCCACCCAAAGTTCTGGCTCACACACACACACACACACACACACACACACACACACACACACACACACACACACACACACACACACACACACACACACACACACACACACCTTCAGAACTCCCAAAACCTCGCTCCTCTCCCAATCCCTTTCCATTTTCTCGCCTTCTCTCGCTCTTCCACATCACCACGCAGTCTTCCACCCAACCACACACTCTCCCACTCCATCACACACTCTTCCACTCCATCACACAGTCTCCCACTCCATCACGCACTCCTCCACTCCATCACACACTCTCCCACTCCACCACAGCTTGAGTTACCTACCTGCTCCACCCCCATACCATCCACTCAATCCCATACCATCAAAAAACCACCCCATACCCCTTCTCCCTTCCTGTTTTCCAACCTTCCCACTCTTCCTCTCAACCATACCACCACTCCACCTCTCAACCATACCACCACTCCATCCTCTTCCATCCCACGCTTCCACACCACACACCCACACACTCTTCCTCTCTACGCAGACTCCCTCCACTCCACAACACACTCCCCCACTCCATCACATCCTCATCCACGCTCCCCCTCCACAACATACACATTCCCACTCCACCACCTCGGCTGCAATGCTTCACCCTCTCCACCTCCACACACTGCCCCTCTTCGTCCCCACCACAACCCCACTCCAACCCGTCATATTCCACCCTTCCACTCCCTCCACCCCACCGCACATTCCACCACCACTCTCCGCCCACTCACTGCCCACTCACTACCCACTCACTGCCCACTCACTACCCACTCACTGCCCACTCACTACCCACTCACTGCCCACTCACTACCCACTCACTGCCCACTCACTACCCACTCTCCGCCATAAATAAAACCAGTCTCAAACTTTTTCAATTCAATCTTTGTCGAGTTACCGGGACCTCAGCTTGTCCCCACCTGCGATGTACGGGGGGAGTGGCTCTCTCTCTCTACCTCTCTACCTCTATTTCACTTTCTCTCTCTCTCTCTCTTTCTCTGTATCTTTCTCTTCGTCTCGCTTTCTCTCTCTGCCTCTGTCTATCTCTTTATCTGTCCCTGTTTACCGATCGATCTATCCATCTGTCTGTCTGTCGGTCTGTCTATATGTCTAGCACTCTCTCTTCCTCGTTTTTTTTCTCCGTGTTGCTGTCTGAAACATCTGTCTGTCTGTCTGTCTGTCTCTGTCTCTGTCTCTCTCTCTCTCTCTCTCTCTCTCTCTCTAATCCTATTTATAACACACCCACACTGCTATCCACTTAACGCATTGCATATTCATATATTTGACACACTAAACCCAACCATTTTACTCCCACACATTTCCATTCATACCCATCCACACCACTATCCACACCAGACCAATATCCACACTACACCACAATCCACACCACACTATATTAATGTCTATACCACACTATCGTCCCTACCACATCACCGTCCACACCATCTACACCACACTGTCATCCACACCACACTATCATCTACAGCACACCAGCATCCACACCACACTATCCATACCACTGTACATCATACCATTATCCATACCACATCACATCATCCACACCACACCACTATCCACGCCGCACCACCATCCACACCACACCACACCACACCACCATCCACATCACATCACACCAACGACCGCACAACACTCCGCACCACACCATCATCCACACCACACCACACCACACCACACCACACCACACCACACCACACCACACCACACCACACAACCATCCACACCACATCACGCCAACGACCACACAACCATCCACCAAAGAGCACGCCACACCTCCATTCACACCACACCACACCACATCACCAACCCATACCACACCACCATCCACATCACACCACCATCCACGGTCACGCCACACCCACTCTTGTCTCCACGTAGTCCACGTTCACTGCGTCATTGTATTTTCCTCTGAGTTCATTTGTCAGGTGGGTGTTTTTTTTTCGTTTTTTATGTCTGTTTTTATCGCTGAAATCAAAGTATTCTCGTGTTTTAGTGTTTGGTGTCTGAGTTTTTTCTACGCTTTTTTACATGCAGCTGCTGTGTTGGCAAGAACGCATTGTAGTTTTCATTCATGGTCTTTATTTATTCAGTCGTTCATTCATTCATCCAGTCAGTCAGTCATTGCTGAATCTTTCCTTCCTTCTTTCGTTCATTCATTTCCTTCCTTCCTTCCTTCATTTCTTCCATCCATCCATCCATCCATCCACCCAAATCCATCCATCCTTCATTCATTCAGTCAGTCATTTCTTCCATCCATCCATCCATCCTGCTTCCATCCATCCTTCCTTCCTTCATTATTCAGCCTTTTCACTGCTATGGGTGCACTTGCTTACTGTATTTACGGTAACGCCAGAGAGTATTATTTTGATGCTGTGAGAGGATTTATGAAAGTCGAAGAATAAATTGTCAGGCGAAAACCATAGCAATGTTTATCTCTCCAATGTTTATATCTCTGCATTTATGAAGGTTTAAAAATTTTACTCGGTTGTATATTTCGCCCACCTACATGTCTCCACACACACACACACACACACACACACACACACACACACACACACACACACACACACACACACACACACACACACACACACACACACACACACACACACACACACACACACACACACACACACACACACACACACTTTATATCACATTAACACTCCTACCCACCCGGCATTCAGCATATTCGTAGTTACGACACCAAAATAATAATAGTAGTAGTAGTAGTTGTAGAAGTAGTAGTAGTAGTAGTAGTAGTAGTAATAATAATAATAATAATAATAATAATAATAATAATAATAATAATAATAATAATAAATAATAATAAGCCTTTCGCACCCACACCATCAACTGCTCAATCCATTGTCTTATTTTATCCTACTGTATATTCTTGAAGCCTCCAGACGATTTTATTCAGGCGCACAGTATCTCTAGTAGTGAAGGGGTTAATTAAGGTTACATCTAGCCCTTTCAATTCCAAACTTTCCCCTAGAATTGCCTAGAATCGTCTGTATATAAAAAGGATAATGTATGAGTTAGATCCGTGGCCTTGAGGAGTTGTTTCCCACCCACACTATGATAACATACACAGCAGTAAAAGAAAAGAATATATGTCCAGATAAGGAAGTGTGTGTGTGTGTGTGTGTGTGGGTGTGTGTGTTTGAATATACAGCAGTAAACACAACTCCAAAATGTGGGTTATATTCCCTCACTTTGAAAATAAATGTCACTGAAAACAAGCACCGTAAGTAAACAGGCATAGGAGACATCTTAGCACCTCTTCCTTGGCGATTTATTTTGTATGCTGCCATAGTTTTGATATCGATGTGATTTGCGTCAGTTAAATACGAGAGGGTATTAAAATGTAGCGTTGAGAATAAATTGCTAAGGAAAAGGTGTTAAGAGGTATCAAAATCCAAGTTATTCAGTATTGGATCCACCCCAAAGTTTATCCACATCCCCTGTCGTCTCCACATATCCACCTTCAGCGCATCTCTGTGTTGTATTTTATTATTTTTATTTTCAGTTTTATTGGTGAAGGAAGTAGCGTCTTTCTTCAGCTTTTTATTGTTTTTGTGTCTTTGTCGCTTGAGTTTTAGTGTTATCTTTCTTTGTCTTTTTGTTTATGTTTTCTTGGCGTCATTTTATTGAGTTGATGTGAGGCCGTTCGTTCATTCTTTTATTTTTCGTTTTTTTTCTAAATAATAATATTTTTCATGCATTTGCTTATATATGTATTATCTCCCCAAACTCACATCTTTGCTATGCACATTTATATTTGTGACTCTCTCTCTCTCTCTCTCTCTCTCTCTCTCTCACACACACACACACACACACACACACACACACACACACACACACACACACACACACACTTTATTTTCCACCCTCACCCATGAACCATCTTTATCACCCACATTAACAAGTCCATTCTCACCATCCCACCCACACACACCCAGACCGAGGCCCAGACGCTCACACCCACACATCCACCTTTAATCACACCCACACATCCGTACACCCATAAACTCACACTCACACATCCACCCATAATTACACCCACACTCCCACCGACCCATATACCCACATCCACACACCAGTAAGCCCACACATATACCCACACCACCGTCCATCAACACACACCTACACACACCCTTAAACCCACAATCACATCCACACTCCCACCACCACTCACACCCACATCTACACTCATATCCACCCATAACCCCGCACCCACACCCATAAACCAACACAAACACCCACACCCACCCATGAACCGACACCCACCCACACCCACCCACAAATCCACACCCACACCCACACCCAGTAGTCTCAGTTCGCTTCGTCTGGCAGTGAGTTTACGAGTGTTGGTTGATGATGGCTGGCAGTCATAGGAGAGAGAAAGAGCGTTTTATTTTGCTCTTTTGTTTTTATTTTTGTGTGTATGTGTGTGTGTCTCTGTTCTCTCGTTTTTTTTATGATTCTGGTGTGTAATTTCCGCTTTCACTCTTTTTTTTTTGTATTATTTTCCCCTATATTCTTTCTTTATTTTTTTCGTCTCCCTTTCTTTTCTCCTCCACTTTCTTTTATTTCATCTTTCCATGTATTTTTGGCTGCTTCGCCGTTTCCTATAGATTTTATACCTGGGCGTATGATAGTGTGAGCAGAGTATTGTGTTGCCCGGCGTGTGTGTGTGTGTGTGTGTGTGTGTGTGTGTGTGTGTGTGTGTGTGTGTGTGTGTGTGTGTCTTTCTGCCAGACTTGGGGAATGGATTGAGGGTTTGCCAAGAGACTGGCTTATCATTATCATTGTTGTTATTATTTTTATTATTATCTATTATTATTATTATTATTATTATTATAGAACAAGAGAACCAAAGCTCGGTGTTGCATGGCAGCGTCAACATAAACAGTTTTGATCCGATTTAGACCGTGCTTGGTGGAAGGGTTGAAGGTAGACCAAGAACGAAGGGATTCCATTTTTACATCAGCCAGTTTAAGGTTGGGGTCCCAGAACATTCGCAGAGTTCGACCCGGGTGTGTGTGTGTGTGTGTGTGTGTGTGTGTGTGTGTGTGTGTGTGTGTGTGTGTGTGTGTGAGCTAAATATCTAAAACAATTTTGATCTGATTTTTGTCTCAGCTTGATGGAAAGGCAGAGGGTCATGCAAGAGTCTGACTTTTTTTTTTTACAAAGTTCAAGCTCACATGGCTTGGTTATCTCAAACAGTTTTTATTCAGTATAGACCGGACTCTATGGAAGGGTTCATGATAAGGCAAGGATGAATGGATTCGATTATAAAAACAGTCACTCAAAGGCGGAGGTAACCGGGAAAGGTGAAATGCCAAGGTCAACTTAAACGGTACTGATCCGATTTAGACATAAGTTTGCGGAACGGTTCAGAGTGAAGAAAGGACACAGGGACTGATTCTGAATTAAATCATTCAAAGGGCAGGGTCACAGAGCAAGGTCAATTGTTTGGTCTTAAAAGTCAGTCAGTGTTGGTGCGATTCACCCCAAACTTGGTGTCCGAACTGAGGATTATCCAAGGATGAAAAGATTCAGTTATGAGAGCATTAGGTCAAAGGTCAAGATCACAGGACAATATCAAAACAAATAGCCTTCATCCGAGTTGAATCGAACTTTATGGAAGGGTTGATGTAATTCTGTTCAGCGAACAAAACATCGAAGCTCAGGGTCTCATTGCAAAATCAGATATTCGGATCTTGCACCAATTTGTGGGGTGCGGGTGTTGCCCTCTGGGTTTTCGCATTTGTTCCTTCATATTTTTCTCCCCTCCCCCCTTTTCTTGTTTCCCTTTCGTCTGTCTTTCTTTTTGTTTTCGTTTTCCCCCCTTCATTTTCCCTCGTCTCCTTTCCGGTTCACATGTTTTTCTTTTACTCCATTTCGCCTTTTTTTTTTTTTTTTCATTAACTCATTTCTTCCTTTCTGTGATTTATTTATTTAGTTTTTTTATAATTTACTCCTCACTTCATTTGCACCTCATTCTCATTGCACATTTATCTTCCTCTACCCCTTCACCCCAACTCTTTCTTCCTGAATTCTGTCTAACCATTTGCTCCATCGATCTATCTCTTTAACTATTTCCTTAGTGCTGAAGAGGGACGCCTTCACGTGATGGCTCTGATTGGACCGGACGGAGGAGCTGCCCGGTTAAACAAACGTCCCTCAGCCCACTACCTGTACCCCGAAATGATGGTAGACTGCGAAAAGAGGGGATATGCAGGCTGCAGTCCACCGGGTTTACTGTATACCTAGATGAGCCTGGGGTTGCATCTATTACGATTTACTATTTTCTTCATCCTAAAGCATATTTTTTCTTCACTCTTCTCATTCTTCCTCTTCCTCCTCCTTCTGTCTTCCTTCTTTTTCATCATCCTTACGCTCTTCCTCCTCATTCTCTTCTTAGCTCCAACTCTTTCTCTTCGTCCTTCTTGTCCTCTAAGTTCCAACTTTTTTCCTCCTCCTCCTCCATCTCTCATCTAAGCTCCAGTTCTTTTTCTCCTCTCCCTCCCTCTCTTCCAAGCTCCAACTCTTTTTCTCTTTCTCCTCCCTCTCCGCTGAAGCAATTTCTTATCTCCTCCCTCCACGTCTTCCTTCACCCTTTCTTTTTCTCCTCCCTTCCCTCACGTCACCGTCTCAGTTTCTCTCCACCCCATTTCTCTCTCTCTACACCTTGTTTTCTCCCTCATTTCACCTCTTTTCTCCGTCCGTCCCTCCCTTCCTCCCTCCCCCATCTCTGTCTCTCCCTCCCTTCCCCGTCTCTCTGTCTCCCTCCCAGAATCTCCGTCTCCATTCATTCTTCCGCTTTTTTTTTTTTCGTATCCTTTTTTCCCACAATTTATCATTTCCTTCTTTCATTCATTCAGTATTAATCTTCGGCCGCTCTTTGTCCTCTGTTCATCCTTTTCCTTGTACTTTTTTTTCCCCTTTTTATCGCCAATTCTCGTCTTTTTTTCCCCTTTTCCCTTACCCCTCCCTCCATCCCTGTGTCTCTCTGTCACCCTTATTTCGCTGTTTCCTTTCTACATTTATTGCATTTTCTTTCGCTCTTTATTCATCTTCACTTTGCGCATTTTCTGCTCCTTACCACTCGATAATTTTCTGTCGTTCTTTTCTCTCTCTCTCTCTCTCTCTCTCTCTGCGTTCCTCTCGTTTCTCTCTTTTCCCCCACTTTATCTCTTTTCTTTCCCTCAGCAATTACCTGCTGTCACTCATTTACTCGGCATTATATTTACGCTTCTTTCTCTTTCTTCCTCATTAATCTCTTTTGTCTCCTCCTCCCTCCCTTCCTCCCTCTGTCCCTCCCTCTTGCCCCCTTCCCTCCCTCCTTCCTCATTCCACTCATTTCTCATTCCCTTTCTCTCCAGTGCAGTTCAGATTTTTTTTTCTTTCAGTCAGTATTTACCTTTTCACTTTTTTTCTTTCCGTTTGTCCATCCTTCATTTCCCCTCATTTTCCTCCTTTATCTCATCCCTCCTTTCATTTAATATTATCCTGACTACCCTCTTTCTGCCTTGTATAAATTTAATTACTTTGTTCCTTTTTCTTCACTGTCATTCTTCCATTCCTCTCTGTCTGTCTGTCTGTCCGTCTGTCTGTCTGTCCGTCTGTCTGTCTGTCTGTCTGTCTGTCTGTCTCTCTCTCTCTCTCTCTCTCTCTCTCTCTCTCTCTCTCTCTCTCTCTCTCTCTCTCTCACCTTTCCACCCTTTTTTACTCTTCCTTCCTCCCACAGTTCGTACCATCCCTTCCTTTGTTTTCATTGTGCACTCAGCTTGTCTACTCCTTCCTTCCTCTCTCCCTCCCTACCTCTCCTTCTGCCTCTCTTCCTTTCTCCCTCCCTCCCTCTCTCTTCCTCTCTCCCTCCCTTCCCACCTCCTCCCCCCCTACACTTTTTTCGTACCTTCATCCCTCAGTTTTTTTTTCCCCCCTCCATTCATTATTACCCTTCTGTCTCTCCTTTATGTCTCCTATCTCCCCATAATTTTCATCCCTTCACCATTTTATCGTCTTTCTCTCCCCCCTCCCCTCCTTCGTTTTTCACCCATCTTCCCAAAGTTTTTTCTTGCATTTATTATTATTTATATAATTTTTCCCGTGTCTTTTTTTCTTCATTGTTTTATATTTCAGCCTTATTAATACTTCCTCCTTCCCTCATTTGCCTTCTTTCCTCTCCCTTCCTTTCACCTGACTCTTCATCCCATCCGTCATTCAGCGATTTCTTCCATAATCCATATATTGTTTTCTTCCTTGTCTTAATACTGTCCTCTTTTCACTCATTGTTATCATTCAACCTTTACCTTTCCGCCTTCATTTCTTCCTTTCTATCCCAGACCCTTTTCCCCCCACCTGTCATTTAATAGAACTCTTTATTCGTACGTTATACACCTTGTTTCTCTCTTTTCTTCCTTCCCCCTCTTTTCTCTTTTTCTCTCTTTTTCAATACTCCTGTTCTCCATTATTTCCCCTCCTATATTCCTCCTTCCAGATCTCCCCCCTTCCAATTTCTTTCCCTACCCTTCCTTCTACAACTGAGTAATTTTTCTTCCTTCACTCAGTATTTACATTATATCATCTTTATTTCTTAGTGTTTTGTTTTCCTCATCTTTGTCCTCACTTTTCATTCTCATTTCATAGTTTTTCTCCTTTCTCGCTCTCTCTCTCTCCTTTTTTTTCTTCTTTTTTCCATGATGCTGTTATTCATTCATTCAATATTTGTCTCATTTTTCCTTCCACGCTTTTGTCTTGATCGTCTTACCCATTTTTAGTGCTCCCAGTCTCACTCATTTCCCCTCCTTTGTCTCTTCCTCCCTCTGTCACTCCCCCCTCTTCCCCCCCCCCTCACGCCCTCCCTCCTTCCGTCTTTCTTTTTCGTCCCTCTCTCTCTCTCTCTCCTCCAACCCCTTTTTCATACCATCCTTCCCAGAATATCTTCCTTCTCGTAATAGTAATCTTATGACTTATTCAGGTACCTGCCTTTACATCTTCATTTCCCTCCCCCCCCCTCTCTCTCTCTCTCTCTCTCTCTCTCTCTCTCTCTCTCTCCCCCCCCCTCCCAGCGACACATCTGGACCTGACAACCTAAGTCTTTAATAGCATGACCCTCATAACCCCGCCAACCCAGTGACCTCGCTACCCACGCAAAGGTCATCCTGGGTCAAGCAGAGTTAAATCAGGTTAGGCAGAGTTACGTAGAGTAGGCTGAGAGAGGATAAGTATAGTTAAAATTGGCTTCATTAGGTAAGGCTAAGTTAGGTTAAATTACACTAAGTTACATTGAGTTAGATTAGCTTTTTTTTTTTAGGCAACGTCTTGAAATATCCAGAATGAAATTGAAAAAAGAAATAGACCACAGTGAAGAGATAAAAAAAAAAAATAAGCTGTAAAAAGGCGTAATTAGGTCTTTCCGTCATTTTTTTTTTTTTTTTTTTTTGCCATGTTTAATAAAGTGTGTTCCAGTTTCCAGTTAACTCTAATCAAATCACGTTTGTCAGCTTGTTTGGATTAGGTCTTCATCATCATCATCATCATTCTCATCATCATCATCATCATCATCATCATCTTCATCATCATCATCATATCATCATCACCATCATCATCATCATTATCATCAGTGACAGTCAGTCAGTCAGTCAGTCAATAGTGGTAATGATCATCATCATGATCATCATTATGATCATCATCATGATCATCATCATCATCCAGACCCAGAAAGAGCAGAGGATAAAAACATGATAGCCATCAACAGAGTGCCCAATGAATGAATGGGTGAATGAATGAATGAACGAAGGGATGAATGAATGAATGAAGGGATGAATGAATTAGTGAAGGGATGAATGAATGAGTGAAGGGATGAATGGATAAATGAATGAATGGATGAATAAATGAATGGTGAAGGGGTGAATGAATGAATGAATGAATGAATGCACCGTATGGGTCGGCTTGCAATTGACCCTTCATCCTACTTCCGCATCATTCATAGCTTCGAAATCAAGCCACAGTCACTTCAGTGCGATGACGTGTTTTACACCCGATAGATAGGTGCATAGGTAGATAAATTGATAAACATAGAGGGATACAACATGACAGACGAATAAACTTTAATAAACGTAGACAGACAGATAGACACAGACAAACAGACAGACAGACAGGCACAAGCGAACAAGCAGACAGATAGATAAGTAGATAGACAGACAAATAAACAGACAGATAGATAAATAGATAAATAAATAGATAGATATAAAGATAGAGGGCCTAGATAGACACAGATAACCGAAAAGTGTAAATATTGTCACCATAAGCCAGCGCATGGTCTGGGTAACTCCAGCATTCCCTTCCATCTAACCCAACCGATTGTAGAATGGGTTATAGGAGCCTGAGAGTGTCAATATGGCGGAGTTCAAGTTACATGCACTGGGGGAGAGTAGGGCAAAGTGACCCTGAAGTTGTGGTAGGTTACGGAAGGTGAAGTTAGTGGGGCGGAGGCGAAGTTAGAGGATGAGAGAGCCAGTAATGTGATGGTGGTGGGTGAGAGAGAGAGAGAGAAAGAGAGAGAGAGAGAGAGAGAGCAGGGGGAGGTAGGAGAGGAAAAGGAAAAAGGAGAAACTGATAGGAAGAGAACGAAAATGAAAGGGAGGAAGATGAAGTTATGGGAGAGTGAGAGAGAGAGAGGGGAGAGGGAGGCTGAGAAATAGAGGGAGAGAGAACGAATAAAGATTGGAGGAAAGGGGATGACAAATAGAAGGAAAGTAAAAGCATAAAGGGAGAAAGTGAGAGAGAGAGAGAGAGAGAGAGAGAAAAGAGATCAATAAAGAGAGAATGCAAGAGAAACGATGCCAAAAAAAGGAGACAGAAGAATGAATAAAGGAAAGAAAAATGAAAAAGAGAAGGATAGAAAGATAGAGAAGAGAAAGAGAGAGAAAGAGGTGAAGATAAAGAGCAATGAAAAGTAAATGAGAAGGAAAGGATGTGATACAAACGAGGGGAGGAAGAGAAGGAAGAAGGAAGAGGAAAAGGAAGGAAAATAAAAAATAGAGAGAGGTAAGGAAAAGCGACCAAGACGAAGGAGAAAGCAGAAGCAGGAACAGATAAAGAAAAAAGTAACAAAAGAGAGTGAAAGAAAAGAAAGCTAACTCGAAAAAATGGTGTAGAAATAGAGAATGAAAAAAGCGGGGATGAGGAAAAGCATAATGAAGATGAATGAGGAATAAGGAGAAAAGTTACATATATCCGAGAGAGAGAGAGAGAGAGAGAGAGAGAGAGAGAGAGAGTTTATGGGTGGTCAGCTCATTTCATATTCATGCTGCTGGAGAGACGATTGGAAATAGATAAAGTGATAGATAGACGGGCGGGTGAACATATGCTGATAGATGGGAAAGACAGATAGGCAGTCGGGAGGAGTTAATGGAATGGGAGAGAGAGAGAGAGAGAGAGAGAGAGAGAGAGAGAGAGAGAGAGAGAGAGAGAGAGAGGCTGACACACACACACACACACACACACACACACACACACACACACAGCTAGGTAGCCAGAGAGGCAAAGAGAAGCAGACAGATTTGACAAATAAAGTAAAAGAAAAAAGAAAAATACAAAAAATGCGGCGTTAGAAAGAACAGAAACCAGAGGGGAGAGAGAGAGAGAGAGAGAGAGAGAGAGAGAGAGAGAGAGAGAGAGAGAGAGAGAGAGAGAGAGATGGAAGCCGCTCGAGGGAAGACTAATGCATATGATTCCCTGAGTCGTAATTTTATTCCATTAAAACTGATGTGAAGAATGCAGGAGATAACGAGGAGAGAGAGAGAGAGAGAGAGAGAGAGAGAGAGAGAGAGAGAGAGAGAGAGAGAGAGAGAGAGAGAATTGCCTAGTTACACAGACCACACTGATCTTACAGGTCTTTATTAATTCAAGATAAAAAGACTTACTCTACAATTTCCATTCTTAAAGAATGACGGAAGTTTTTAGAACAGAACTGTAAACTAAATCCTCATCCTCACACTCAGATAATCAGCCGTACAAGAAAATGAGGAGAAGCAACACCTTGGAGGAACAGAGAGCCTGAATTAAGTTTTGTAGGAAAGGTAGAAAGGAGGCCATAGACTGAAGGTACTAATTACATGGGATAAGCTAATAATGTTTTTCTGTCTCTCTGCTGTATAATAACTGTTTATCTATCTGTCTGTCTCTCACTTCATCTATCATTCTGTCTATCTATCTGTACGTACTGTGAAGCTCTGTAGCCAACTATCTGCATCTATGAATATCCATCTGTCTAACTATCCACAATGACTATCTATCTATTTATCAGTCTATCAGTTTTTTTTTTCTCTACCTATATTTCTGGCTGCCTGTCTATCTATCATCCGTCTGTCTGTTTTTCTCTCTGTCTGTCTGTCTATCTGCCTTTCTAAATATCAGTCTCTATGGTCTCGTAATTGCTAGCAGGCTCTTTTTACCCTCGTCTTGATGCTGCTTATGGAGATGCATTGTATATCAAATTTAGGCATAATATTTCACTCATATACACAATCATTCGTGAAGAAATATATAAACGTGACCAAAACTGATGCAATGTCCTCCAAGTCTTACCCTCTTGCCCTGGCTGGGAAATACAGGAGTAGAAATAATACTATCTATCTATCTGTCTGTCTGTTTATAACCAGACGCCCTAACTCGGTAAGGGATGGCCACAAACAGATCGCCTCCATGTAGCCTGGCCATATCACTGCCCCCTCCCCCCCAACATACGCCCACCTCTCATGTACATCCATATTGCCCTGTCCCCTGCCATTTCACTGCCCTTCCCCCAACTCACACTCACTCTCTCTCATATACCTGTCTACTAACTAAAAAGAAAAGTAGTACAAACAGATAATATTTGTCTCTAATCTAACCCAGACGTGAGTAAATATCCTCCACTTTCTCACGATAACGTTTCTCATTCATTATTCTGACTAGTGTACCCTGTTCCCTTAAATTGGCCTAAATTTTCTGTATCTCCGTCTTAAGGCATGGCTGTTGCAAGAGATCAACACTTGGATATGGCGCTAGTCACGAAGAAGTGCCATGAGAATGTAGAGCCGTAGTATTGTCATATTCTGCCATTGAGTTACGGGAAACATGCTTCAAAAGGACAAAAATCTGAGCCAAGTTAAGGTGAATGAATTATAGTGTACAAATTTACTCATCCTAAGATAGACATTTCGATATAGAGGGCGTACATGCAAGATTCTTTAACATCATCACTTCTAAGATGCTCCTCTAAGCTTATTAAAATTGGCTGGGAGACGCATGAGTTAAGTATGAATGACGTTCTCGGACTGAAAAGGCTAAAAAAAAAAAAAAAAATGCTGATGTCATATAAATCCAGCCGATGAAATTGATAATTGAATTAGTTCTTTAATGTTTGAATATAAGAATCACGCTAGTCGTTTCACCTGAACTTGACCCAGATGTTCGTCCTTTTGTAGCTTATTTCGAGTAGCCCAATGGAAGAATGCGTCCTTTCCGTGGCACTTCTTCGTGACTAGCACCATGTCCTACTAAGAACCCAGAGTTACACCACAACATTCAAGACGGAGAGATGACAAATTTTAATCTTAAAAAAAAAATAAAATGTACAGGGACAACATGCTCTTGGCACTAACATTACCATTTAGCACTTAAAATAAACAGACTTCAATTTTAGGCCAAGTTAAGGTTACATGAGTATAGAAATGAATATGGCAATTTCAGGCCAAGTTAAGTTTTTAAGCCAACTTAAAATGAGTATAGCAAAACAGAGGTGGCAAATTTGGGCCCAGATAACATAAAATGAATAAAAAAAAAATCTAGCAGTCTCAGGCAACTTAAAAAAAAAATATTATACCAAAAAAGATATGGCAGTTTTAGGCCAAGCAAAAAAAAAAAAAAGTTGTATTCAAAAAGAGATATGGCAATTTTAAGTCGAGTAGAATTAAAGTGGGTATATCGAGAGAGAGAGAGAGAGAGAGAGAGAGAGAGAGAGAGAGAGAGAGAGAGAGAGAGAGAGAGAGAGAGATGGCAATTTTAAGCCAAGTTAAAGTAAAAGGAGTATAGTAACACTCCTTGGCAGCTTACGTCCATTCCTCCACACTGTCACTGGCGAGAAAAACTTTGTGCTAAGTTAACTTAATGGCCTCTGAGTTTGGGATCATTAACCCGTGTGGGAACCTGAGAGAGAGAGAGAGAGAGAGAGAGAGAGAGAGAGAGAATGCTTGTTTTTGTGTATTTCTACTTGTCTTTGCTTGTGTGTGTGTGTGTGTGTATTTGTGTGTGTGTGTGTTTATATACAGTATATGTGTGCGTCTGCGTGTGTCTCCAAGTGAGAGAAAGTGGGAATGAAGAAGAGGAAGGAAGAAGATGAGAAAGGAGATGCTAAAAAAGATGATGAAGAGAGGAGGGAGTGAGGAAAAGGGAGCAAGGCGGAAAAGACAAATGGAGGGAGAACAGAGAGAAAGAAAATACAATAGAGATAAAATAAAATGAGAGAGAGAGAGAGAGAGAGAGAGAGAGAGAGAGAGAGAGAGAGAGAGAGAGAGGTGAAGATGAGGGAATGAAGTAGGAGATAACACTGTAATTAAGAGATAGAAGGGGGAAGCAAACGAAGCGAGAAGAGGGGAAAGCATAGTAAATGAGAGAGAGAGAGAGAGAGAGAGAGAGAGAGAGAGAGAGAGAGAGAGAGAGAGAGAGAGAGAGAGAGACGGACGGCAAAGGAGAAAGTTAAAAAAGAGAGGACGTGAAAATGAATAAATGAAACGAGGTCTTTCAAGAGTTACCCTACGAAGAAGAATGGAAAAGGAAATGAGGAGGGGAATAAGAGGAAAAAAATTATAAGGAAATCTGTGAAAGAGGAACAGAATGGAAGGAAAGGGAAAATAGAAGGAAAAGGAGAGGAAGATGGAGGGAGAAAGGAAATGCAACGAAAAAATATGAAAGGATAATGGATGACAGGAAGAAATGGAGAAAATAGTAAGAGAAAATGTATGGAGAAAGAATGACAGAGAAAATGAATGATACGGATTACAAAGGGAGACAGAAAAAGGAAAAAGAAAAAGAAAGAGCATTTTCAGAGTTGCGCAAACGTCAACGAAGTACAAAGGATAGGAAGCAGCAACAGTTCTATTCATTCTCTCTTGACTGTTTGTTATCGAATAAATTACGACTATGACGTTAGTTTTATAAGTAAAAGGAAATAGCAAAGCGAGAAAGCTCTCTTACCCACTAAGCCCTCCAAGACGAGCCGACAGGAAAAAGTACAAAATTAAATCAAATCTTTTCACAACTATTATTGTTATTCTTAGACGTTTCTTTTCAGTTCAGGAGAAACTGCTGGTAATGATGGCCTAAGAATTAACAGTGCCTGATTATAGTACTCCTTACCTGCTGACATGAAGCAGGTATTTCAGGTATTGTCCTAGTAGATGAAGATTTGAGTACAAGATATTACAGAATGTTGCTGTTGATATATATTGACAAAATGTGAGTGAGGCATAATCATCCCCAACTTCAAAAAGCATTTCCAACACCATACTTATGTAAATCCTACTGAATGGCCAACTTTAGGAAGGAGGTGTTGGTTGGGTAGGTGTGGGTTGCAGGAGTTGACAGATGCCTAAGCAAAAGTTATCGCGGTGGATTTGACAGTTTTCCATGTTGGTAAGGGGACGCCCGGTTGAAAGTAGGTTAGTGGGTCAGGCAACATGCGAGTACAGCAAATATGTCACAAATATGGGAATTTACCTTAAAGAATAGGTTGAAAATAGTTGCCTTTCTCACTGGCTTTCTTGATATGGGCGTTGGTCAGTAGCCATGACTGCAGGTTTAGCAAGTGAAAAGAAAGGTGGTAAGGACTGTCGCCACTTTTTTGTTAAAAAAAAAAAAAAAAAAAAAAAAATCCCGACCAAAATTCTAAAGAATAAATAAATTTACTTAAGTAGGGTCTCTCTGACAAAAAGGAGGGAAAAAGAACCGTAAGCCATTCTAACTGATAAGCTCGTTCATTTTGCGACTACAGTAAGGAAGGTGCTGTCAGCAGTCTTCTTGATTTAGTAGGTCGTCAGAAAGTGAGGGGCAAGGCGGCAGCCACTGGACACGTGTCTCACTGCCACATTGATGCTTCTTTTCTAGTGAGTCTGTTAGACGTCGTCCTTTTCGGCGATAAATTCAGTTATAAAAAAAAAATAATGAGGGGTGACATTAAGTTTTGGGTTAGGGTAAAAAAAAAAAAACATTAATTGGGTGAGAACTTATACTGGTCCTTCTTGTTTCAATTGATGCTAAAAGTTTACACTTACTGCTTCAGAGCTGTGCTTTATTTTGTATTGTGTTTGCGCCTAGCAGGAATTTTAATTTTCCTCTTTTGTTGATTTGCATCCAGGAGGAGGAGGAAAATGGGAAAGGAATCCTAGCTACATTGTTTGAAAGCTTATGTCTGTGGGGATAACTTTGATTACAGGTATCCCCATGACATGAAGACCTTCAAACCTTCTCATTCCTCTCCACAGAGTTACAACTTCTTTTGCTTTACAGTCCGTTAGGTACTGGGTAGAAGAGCTGCCAGGGAGGGGAATGATGACCAGATGTGAGGAGACGTTAGCGTATAGGAGACTTAGTAGCATCTCTTCCTTTGCGGTGTCATATACATATTATGCCTTAAATTTTAGCTTTAAACTATCTTTTTTAGTTTACACTGACAGCATACTGGTTGATATGAGGGTGTCAGGTACAAAATAAATCGCTGAACGAAAGGTGCTGAGAAATCTCCGCAGCCAACAAGAGTACAGCCTAGTAACCACCACAGCTTTAGTATTGCTGAAAATTACTAGTTAACCCTCTCATGGTCGGGGCAACTCCAGTATTCTATTTCAGCTGACGTCAGATGATTTCATTTGCTGAGAGTGAGCCGTAGGAGCCAGTAGCGTTAATTATAATGAAAATAATACAAGAGAGTGAGTTGTAGGAGCCTGACAGCGCTAATTATAATAGAAATAATACAGGAGGCCGAGTTATAGGGACCTGATAACGCTGAACACAATAGAAGTAATACAAGAACAGAGTGTAGTGCCTCAATAGTCGTTTTGTTTTCATCTGATGGAACTGTGCCACTCCCACACCTTCAATAAATCGTGGTTGCAGGAAGAATAATAAGCCTCAGTTACGAGGTAGGAATAAGTCTCTTGGGCCGCTAGTCAGATCCTGCCTGCAGTCTAACTACACTTGGCGATTAACCGAGCTGGAAGGGATCTTTGCCTGGCTAGAACAAACGCGCTGCAATGGTAATCTCGTCCTCAGCCTGCTGTTGGTAACTCTGGCAACGCTACTCAGTGCCGGGAAGGTTCCAAACACTGCTTTATAACTGAGATGCCCTGCCTGGAATTCTGTAAACTCCCTGGAAATATATTTATGAGTGGAATGGTATACCCAGACTCATTTATTCGTCCCTTGGTATACTCAGACTCTGCCCTTTCACTGTGAACGGTCTAACACTCTTAATAAAATCGCCAAATCGCTTAAAGTTAGCTGAAAAAAAAATCGCAAAGCATAGAAACGTTTTAAAAGTTTGACAGTTTTCACAGTCGTTTCATAGGTTATTAGATCTTGCATATATATTTGACTCAGAGCATAATTCTTAACCTATTTATTATGATACTCGATATATAACGCAATCGACTCAGTATATCAATCCCTAACATACCGGACTCTCAGTATATCAATCCCTAACATACTCGACTCATAGTATATCAATCCCTAACATACTCGACTCTTAGTATATCAGTCCCAAACATACCCGACTCAGTATATCAACTGCCAAACATACTCTACTCTAATTATATCAGTTCCAACCATACTCGACTCTCAGTATATCAGTCCCAAACATACTCGACTCTCAGTATATCAGTCTCTAACATACTGGACTCAGTATATCAATCCGTAACATACTCGACTCTTTATATCAGTCCCAGACATACTCGATTCTTTGTATAGTAAACTAGGCTTGTATTCCGTCGGGTGGGGAGATTCCCTAACGCCTCTTCCTTAGTGATTTATTTTTGGATATGGGAAGTTAATATCTTTTTGTACGTTATTTATCAGAGTATAGCAATATGGGATTTAACACAGAGGAAGACAGTAAAGTGTAATGAACAAAATAAATCGCTTAGGAGAAAGTTTCAGGGAGCCTCCTCAGTTGACGAGTGTAGGAGCCCTAGAGACGTACTATACTCATTTTACTCTAACTTGGCCTAAAATTACCATCTCTCCATCATTTGTGTTCAGCTGCAAGAATACATTAGCACCAGAATATGATGATGGTCACTGAAAAATGCTATGGGAAGGAATAGAGCCGTTGTATTGACTTTTTCTGCCACTGCTAGTCGTGAAATAAGCTGCAAAAGGACGAAAATCTGGACCAAGTTAGAGTGAAAAGAGCATAGGCATGTGCGAACCTCTAAAATTTCGTTTGTAAAATATACTTTGCTTTGATCATTCTTGGCCCTGAATACTTTGACTGGTTGACTCGCAGTGTTTGTCATTCTCACCATGTTTGTTCCTCAGCATGATCGATCCTGAGCTTAGTCGACATTGAGTTATTCGACACTGTACGTACTGGTCCTTGAACTGCACTACGCTCCCCTATGCTACACAATATTAAACTACACTACCCTACCCTACACTGCACCACATTGCACTGCGCTACACAACACCATACTATTCTAAACCACACTGCTACGCTACAGTATACTACACTACACTACACAACACTACACAACACTACACTACACTACACTACACTACACTACACTGCACTACAATAAGCTGTTCATTACCACACTTAATCATCCTTGAAATACTCGACTTCTTTCATCAACCTTGAACTATTCGGCGCTACACATAATCGACCATGATCAAAATCGACCCTCCACATACTCGACCTTGAGCAAAATCGACCCTGCACATACTCGACCATGAACCAAATCGACTCTGCACATACCCGACCTTGAACAAACTCACCCCAACGCATAATCGACCTTAGTAAAACAGACACACATGCTCAACCTTAAGCATAAACGTCCTTACCCTTGCGAATTCGACCTTGCTAATCAACTTTGCATACACTCAGCCTCGGCCATGATCAATTCCAAGCTCGCTCACTCTTAGACATTCAAAATTCTGAACATAGATAGTTCTGCACGTACTAAACTTTGGCAAAAATTCGTCCCTTCATGCAGTTAACCCCTAAATATTTTTCTACCTGAGCGGGTTAGATATGGCTGTAATTAAATCCTTTTCTGCTTGATATCATTGTGGAGCTGAATAAAATCGTCTGGAGGCAGCGAGAGAGAGAGAGAGAGAGAGAGAGAGAACCCTTCACATACTCAGCCCTCTACATATTCAGCCCTTCACATACTCAGTTCTTCACATACTCAACCCTTCACATACTCAGCTTTTCACATACTCAACCCCTCACACACTCAACCCTCCACATACTCAGCTCTTCACATACTCAACCCCTCACACACTCAACCCTCCACATACTCAGCCCTCCACATACTCAACCCTTCACATACTCAACCCTGCACATACTCAACTCTTCACATATTCATCTCCTTACATACTCAACCCTTCACACACCCAACCCTTCACACACCCAACCCTTCACACACCCAACCCTTCACACACCCAACCCTTCACCTGCTCAACCTCGGACCCATTGGACTCAGTGTGGTGGGGTCCTTAAGACAGTGAGACATCTCGGCTTCCCAGCACAACTCGCCACGCCAGAAAGCCTGGTCGTAATATCCTGGGAGGGCCGGAGCCGAAAGCCACGCCCGGCCGAGCTCTCCAGGGCAGCCAGGACACCCGCACCGGCAAACTAATTAGTCGCTCTGTCAGCCACCTCGACACGCCAGACGCCTAAGTTAACAATTTCTGGAACAATAATATAGTCAGCATGTCGTCCCACTTTGACAGCCAGCTCGTTTGTTCGCTTGACAGGTCCCTCGCTGGATACGGGTCTTATTTGACAGCTAGGCCTATTATCTCAGTCTTGCTTGACGACTACCACACTTAAAGCGATGCTCTTTTATAGTTAATCAGTATCATGCCATGGAACTTGATACCCATCTCACTTGACAGCTTTCATATCTGAAAGCATTCTAGCTTGACAGCCATCTCACTTGACTGCCACTGCACCTGACAGCCCTCTTTCTTGACCCACCTAGCTTCACAGTAATTTCACATGAAATCCATCTCACTTGACATCCACCTCATTTGACATCCTCCTCACTTGACAGCCATCATGCACTTGATAGTCATCCCACCCTTCAACCATTCTACTGCAGTAGTTACATGAGCAGTTAACTCTCCAGTGCCACCACCACCGTTACGACCTCTTAACGGCCATGCTGACTCGTGCGCCGTTTCACAATTAGGTGCTACCCTCTTTAGCACGGGGACGTCATTTGTAGTATATTCTTGCTACCTCCGAACGATGCTATTCAGCCTGTGAAAGGGTAAATGGGATATGGGGATGTTTGAGAGAGTCTTCTTTATTCCAGTATTTATTTACAAGGGTGCGTGCTAGAGAGGGAAGCCTTCTCGTGGTGGCACCGATATAACAGGTGGATTCACTGCCTGGGTGTACAAACGTGCCTCATCTCCCTCCCTGTCCCCCTAAGGGAGGATGGTGGATTGCGGGAGAAACGCATCTTCTGCCTAGGCTTACGTTACAGATGAATTTGGGGCTACAGGAACAACAACAACAACAACAACAACAGCTACTACTACTACTACTACTACCGCTACCACTACATTGCTAGCCCTTCCAAGAGGGCACTCCCATGCTGAATAAAATCGTCTGGTAGGAGCAAGACTTAAAGAAATGATGCCGTCAAGTTGAAGGGGTTGGCTGCTGAACGTGAAAGCCTGTAATGAGATATACACAGAAAATATCAATAAACAGATCAATATATAAGTACTGGTAAATGAAATAAATAAACAGATAACGGTAAATAAGCAGGAAAAAAAAATATTCTGTTGATCATCTTAACTTAGAAATTGTCATGGCTGCCAGTTATTATTATTATTATTATTTTTTTTTTCAATGGATCAAGTACCTGGCACAGAAAAGGCAGTTCGTTATCCGGGGTCCAGCATGCGCATTAGAACGTGATGATGATGATGATGATGATGATGATGATAATGATGATGATGATGATGATAAAAAACAGTCCTGAATGCAATTTTTCGACAGTCATTACTAGCAGTTTCATCACTAATATTACTTACATTTTTATTTTCTTCCTTTTCCCTCCAGACCATTCTCCTAAGCTTAAGGAAAATCTCTGATGCTTAAGGAGTTAAATAAGAAGCCAAGTTACAAGGCGAAGTGCAGTTTACCTCATCATCCTTGTGAGAGAGCGAGAGGAGGTGACGAGGAGGGAAGACGAGGAGGGCAGCATGAAAAATGAGGATTGAGAGAGAGAGAGAGAGAGGAATCTGTGGATATGTGTGTGTGTGTGTGTGTGTGTGTGTGTGTACAGGTGTTATCTTTTATTCCTGTTACCGGCGAATGATTTTATTTTGTGTAGGAGCGACCTCTTGTAGTGGAATTATCGGTATTAATTTACTGAAAGGACTGATTGGTGAGGAAAAACCATTTACTTTACTGTAATTTTTTAATCTCATACAACAGATACCACAGTCACGCCCTACCCTCAAACATAGGCGTCATCACCCTCGTCTCCCGGTCTTCATCCTCTCTCTCTCTCTCTCTCTCTCTCTCTCTCTCTCTCTCTCCAGTGTCTCCCTCCTCTCTCCTTTCCTCCATTCTCCAGTTACCTCGCTTGCAATTTTCTCTCTCCATCTCTAGTTTCTCTTTCCTCCACTCTCACCTCCCGTTCTTTTCTCTTCCTAACCCCCTCCCCCTTCTCTTCGCTCCCCTCCCCAATCACCCCGTCGTCCTCTCTTGCAGTTCCCTCTCCCCATATCTACTTTCTCTCCCCCTTGCTTCCCCCCCCCCTCCGTTCTCCTCCCTTCCTTCCTCCCCTCCTCTCTTCCCTGTCCTGACCCTCCACCCACATCCCTCCTCCACTTTTCTGTGTTCATTTCCCAACTCCTCTCCTTCTCTCCTCCATTCTCCTCCCCATCCACTCCCCCTCTCCTTCACCTGCGCTCCCCCTGCCACCCCTCTTTCCCCTCCCCTTTCTTCTTCCCCCACACTCTTTCTTGTGGCCATTTTCCTCTCACCTTAATCGCTTTTCTTCCATATACCTCCATCTTCTCTCCCATTCCCCATCCCTCCCCCTCCACTCTCTTCCTCTCTTCACTTTCCCCGTCCTTTCCCTTCTCCATCCCTTGCTCCCCTCCCTCCCCTTCTCTTTGCTTACTCCTCCCCATCACAACTACCCTTCCCCCCCTCCGTTTCTCCCTTTTGCTATATATCCTTTCCTTCCATTATTCGCCTACCTTTGCTCTTCCATTCTTCCCGCCCTCCCTCACTTCTCTCCTTTTACCTCATCCCTCCTAGAACTGTCCCTTCACCATTTCCACAGACTTTTACTCCCTGCCACCTCTTTCCATTCCCTCTCCTCTCCTTCACTCTTTTCTCTCCCTCTGTCTCTCCTGTCTCCTGATCTCTCCTCCCCTTACTTTTCCATTCCTCCTCCCCCTTTCCCTTTCCTCTTCCCCCTCCCTGTCCCTCCCTCCCCTCCCCAGTTACCAGAGGGGGTGACAATAACATAACTTGCAATTTGGAACCGCCCTTAAACAAAAGAAAATGTGCCGTGGTTGTGTATAGCACTATTAATTATACCCCCTGGCCTGGCACCACACACTCGCTCCCTCTCTCTCGCTCTATTCTCTCTCGCTCCAATCCTTCCTCCCTCTCTGTCTCTGTCTGTCTGTCTGTGTGTGTGTGTGTCTCTCTCTCTGTCTCTCTCTCTCTCTCTCTCTCTCTCTCCCTATTTATCCATCTGTCTGTCTGTCTGTCACACACACACACACACACACACACACACACACACACACACACACACACACACACACACACACACACACACACACACACACACACACACACACACACACACACATCCCGGATTACAAAAAAATTATGAAGTCTGATTTCTTTAACATCTCATTACGAGGCTTCTGCTCAAATCACTTCAGTCTCATTTCAGGCCAAGAGGTCATTTCAGGTCGCATCAGGTCATTGAGGCTCTACGTATCAATTCAGGATCGTTTTAAGCATTTCAGTTTCATGCAAATTCCTCCTCGTCCACTTTCATTCAATTTTGTCCACGGAGCTCGATGTGGACGTGCCATTTCAAGTACAGTTAAATTGTTTTCAAATTAGGTGCCTTTAAGAATCATTCAGGGCTCTCCAGGTCTGTTTATAACCTTTCAAGTTCATTTACGTCTACGCAGGAACAGTCAGGAGAGTTATAGGTTCATTTGAGTTAATTCAGAGCACTGTTGGGCCGCCCAGACTCATCACGTCAACGTTGCGTGAATTAGGTCAGTTTGGGATTAAGGACGCCATAGACCCAACTAAGTCAAATCATTTCCCAGTTCAGATTAGTTCAGTCTATACTATTCTTGCTCTAACTTGGCCTGAATTTTCCATCTCTTGAATGCTGAGTTATGATAAGGGATTAACAATAAAATAAGGTGCTAGTCACGAAGAAGTATAATGGAAGGGATGTAGAGCCGTAGTAGTCTTTTTTTTTTTTTTTTTTTTTTTAGGTTACTGAGTTAGTGAAATAAGCCTGACTAAGGACGAAAATCAAGGCCAAGTTAAGGTGAAAAGACTGTAGTTAACGTCCACTCACATCCATTCATCTCTGTCTCCATCCATGTGGGTCGATTTAAGTAAGTTTAGGCCTATTTACATTTTTTTAGCTCATTTAATTCCACAAATCTCATCCACTTCCTTTCCAGCCCCTCCATGTTAATTTTTTTGGCACACTGCGGAAACTTTTATCTTATTTACGTCTTATTCAGTTTCTTCACCGCAGGTTGCCAGGTTTATGAGGGCGAAATGTGCTGATCTTTTCCCATTCTTGTAACTTCTTTCCCTACCTTTCTTCTTCTTGGAGAAAATCTTGACCTTAACCTCGCGTATTCCACCTGTCATACATCGTCCAACTTTTCTGGGTTTAGTCCCTTCGCACTGACTACAAACCCACCACCTTGTTCGCTCTGCCCTGCCAATCACTCGTCTTTCATTCTGTCCTGTTTCTACCCTCCTTTTGTCACACACACACACACACACACACACACACACACACACACACACACACACACACACACAGTGGATTTAAAAATTCATGTCCCTATAGGCCAGCCACCCCTGAGATCAATTTTTTTTTTTTTTTTTTTTTTTTCCTCCGACTGCCTCTTCCAGTACACATTTGCCAATTTCTATGCTTTCATACCCGCAGGGAATCACGTAGCCTGCTGTATTTCCTTCTGCCTGTGACCCACACTCTTTAAATGCAGTGTGTCCTGGCAACTCGAAGTGAACGGATCCTGAAATCGGCTTTTTTTTTTTTTTTTTTTTTTTTCCCCTCGGAGAGAGCAACTTAGCTGGCGTCTAGCCTTTGTTCCCTTCTTTACATTAAAAAAAATAATAATAACAAAAGTTAGTTGTGGCAGTAGTAGCACGGTAATAGCAACAGCCGTACTAATAGTAGTAGTAGCAGTAGCAGTAGTTATAATACGAGATGATTTAGCAAGCAGAGGCCAATCACTGACTCTCATATCCGATGCAGACAAAAGTATGAGCCAAACATTGCATTCCTCCACTCACAGTCGACCGGCCAAGGGAAACCATTGAAACTCAACCGCTAATTCTGAAAACTGCCCTTGTGCTCTGTTGTGCGTTACTGCCAGGCACCACGTTTATCAAGAATTATAACCAATTTTGCAGGCTTTATATTTTCTATTTATATATGCAGTTTAATAATTTCAGATTACTTTCACTTAAGTTCTCAGCCTACTCTGGTTGTGAAATACAAGTATATGGAAGTCGTGTGAGTTGTTGCTGTGGCCCCAGGTTCATCGGAAAAGTGAACCTCGTGGACTGCTGGCTGAACTTGCCCCTCGGCTGCAGTCCACCGTCGTTCTTACGAGGGTTACGGAGGATGCTGTGGAACGTTGATATAACCAGACAGTGAAGCCACCCGGTTACATCGGTGCCACCACGTGAAGGCGCCCCTCTCCATCACCAGTTGAATGAGAAGGGGCAGGGGTTTGAACAACACATATACAAATTAAACCCCAGAACATTTGTAAATATGAAACCTGTCCACGTAAGCTCGAGATGGATTGTAAATATAACTCCAGCACACACAAAACAAACTTAATCCGTCCTTTTAATGGCTGAATGCGCTCGTTTTAGCCAAAGCTTTTGTCCCACTAAAGCCCTTTTGATTTGTCAGCCGCACTGTAGGTAGCCAGAAATGGAAAGAAATATGGCCCCGCGCAGTTTAAAACCCGGGAGGAAAAATATTAATGTCACTGGGATAAAAGGAGAAAAGGACCCGAAATATGAGCGAGGAGCGGCCGGGCAGACTGTCATGGGAGCAACACGGGGTATTAAATTCACCTTTTGTTTGTTTTTTCTCCGACTTGGCAGCCACTCTCTCTGACGACACTTGGCAACAGACCACTTGCCCTCTGTCCCCCTCCCCCCCCTCTCTCTCTGTCTGTCTGTCTGTCTCTGTCTCTGTCTCTCTCTCTCTCTCTCTCTCTCTCTCTCTCTCTCTCATTCATATCACTTGAAATGTAAATAATCGTCCGTCTCCTGCGTTCGCTCCTCACAATCCGTCGTATTTATCTCATACATCATCCCATTTTTGCATGTATTTTTTTTTTTTCTCTCCCTAGCAGTCTTTTTCCTCCGGGTTTGGTGTACTTCCTTCTCTGGGTCCATACAGCTGGTGCGAGAGATTGATGGGGAGAACCTTCATCTTTGTTTTTCTCTCACTTTTAGAGTAGCATGTACGATACCTGGAAACTTAGTGCATGTAACCTCCGGCATGGGTCGCAAAACCTTTCGAGGTACTACTTGTAATTCCATATAACTCATCTCTGACTGCCTCTCTCTCTCTCTCTCTCTCTCTCTCTCTCTCTCTCTCTCTCTCTCTCATTATTAAAGGACCATAAATCATCTACATTATCTCTCACTCTGTATTCAGTCCTTGCCCAGGCTCTTTATTTTCCAGTTTCTTTTAATAATTCTGCAATTTTACCATATGTCCCTTACTTCTGTACATTCTGTCCTCCGTATCTTAGGGTTCTGTCTGTTTTTATTTACTTTTTAATTTATCTGGGGGAGGCGGTGGCTGAATCGGTAGAGAGGCGGCCTGCTGTCCTAATGGACCCAAGTTCGAATCCTAGCTGGGCCAGGAGACAGTTTAAGGATTTTAATTTCATAAAAAACAAACTTTCCTGATCTACCAGAAGACCCGCCGACATGTAAAAAGAAAAAAAAAAAAAACGCTCATACCAATGCACCAGTCCTGAATGAGACGGCCCTAGCATGTATTCAGTATGGACGGTGGGTGTTAGCGCCGAAGTGGTGACATGTGGAGGTGTAGGATGACTACTGGGCCTTGGGATAGCCCACTGCCCTGGAGAAATAGGCCGTGAAGCCTTTGCCCAGAGTCGGACACAAAAAAAATATATATAGTCTCTCTGTCTCTCTGTCTCTGTCTCTGTCTGTCTGTCTGTCTGTCTGTCTGTCTCTAAGGTGGATAACATGTAATCAGTCTCGCAGCCATTCGCTTTCCTGCTTTCTGCATACTTACTCTTCTACCTTATTCTCTTTTAATACAAGATTCTGACGTCACAGAGATGTATTTGTGCTGCACTAATACTGAAAAGAGTACACTACCACCACCACCACCACCACCACCATTATAGTAGTAGTAATAGTTGTTGTAGTAGTAGTAGGTATATACTGTATAAGCGGCGGTGGAACAGAAAACGGGTCAAAGTTCAAGGGGAGGGGGGATACTTTTTTATATCTTTGCAAGTCCGACTGTTTCGTTTACATTAATCGCGGCGGCAGATTGCTTGCTTGCTTGCTCTCAGCCCCAACCCGGCCCGACCTGCCTGTGTGTGTGTGTGTGTGTGTGTGTGAGAGAGAGAGAGAGAGAGAGAGAGAGAGAGAGAGACTGCGTGCGTGTTTATGTATACTGTGTGTGTGCGCGTGTATGTACGAATATATATTTATGTATGTATATGCGTGTAATGTATTTATGCATATAATGAATGTGTGGTGTGTGTATATAGGTGTGTGTGTGCGAGAGTATGCGTGTGGGCATGTGTGTATACTGTACGTGTTTGTATATGTTTGTGTGCGTGTGTGTGCAGGAAAAACCACAGCAAGCGTGGCCTGGTCTGGATTGCGTGTTTGCTTTCTATTCAGGACTCAGGGCCAACTGGATTATTTGTGTTGCGAAGATGTTTAGGTGAGGCCGCGTGCCCGCCTGACCGTGGGAGTTTTGCCTGCATTGAAAAGTCGAGGTAAATACAGCTTTTCATTAAACTGCTTGTTTGGTCTGCCCCTGTTTTGATTCCCTTGACTCTGTCATGGTCGGGGCAGCTCTTGTATTTTGTTTTTGCTGATACTTGATGATCTTATTCAGGTGAGAGGTTGTCATACGATCCTGAGAGTGGTTATATAATTTTTTTCCTTCATTTATTATTTGGTGCTGATCAGGGACGCCTTCACGTGGTGGCATCTATAAAGCTGGGAAGGTGTGCTGTTCGTTTATTCAGTTGTCCCTCAGTCCCTTCCGTTCCCCCGAGAGGTAGATGGTGGACAGAACGTGATACCCTTTTTATTTAACTCACTCTAAAGGGTTGCGTTTCTCTCTAGGTTATTTTTGCAGCTACCAGGCGATTTTGTTCAGATTAGGAACTTACTCTATGCCCTGTTCACCTTAACTTGCCCTAAAACTGCCATCCCTCCATCTTGAATGTTCAGCTGTAACAAGAGATAGGCACAGGAATGTGGTACTAGTCACGAAGGAGTGCTGTGGAAAAGATACTGAACCGTAGCATTGGTTTTTCTGCCACTAAACTACGTGAAATGAGTTGCAAAAGGACGAAAATCTGGGCCAAGTTAAAGTGAATGAGGTATAGTAGTGAAAGGGTTAGTGAAGGCTGCATTGAACCCTTTGAGTCTGAGAAACCTCCCTTCACCTGAGCAAAAATACCTGAGGGCAGCAGTAAGAAAACAGAAAATACGTCCTTGGATGGAAGGGGTTACTATTTAATACTGCCAGACGAATATTTTTTGGTAAGGAGATGCTGTTTGTAGTGAGGGTCTTAGGAAAAAAAACTAAGGTAAACTGTTTCATGGTGTTTATAATTTTTAAGATGTGATTTTGACCCGCCTGACCTACCTAAGATCTGGTCACCCACCTCCTACTACTCCACAGTAAATTAATGTATGTATGTTTATCTGCTTATCTCTCCAGTCATCCATCCATCCATCTATTTATCTATCAGTCTGTCTATCTACCTATCTGTCTATATCTATTTATCTGTCTGTCTGTCTGTCTCTGTTGCATTTATACACACTGGATTTAGCAGAGACCATTATACTAATCGAAGAATGATGTAGACAAAATCTGTATGAAAAAAACCTTAGTTACTACAATGGTAAGTCTTTGGTATTTTTGTTTCGCCAATCACGGATAATTATTTTGGCAGAGAGAAAGGATTGACAATGAAAGGGATGAAAATAATCTCTATGTGCCTTTCACGCACATGGCTGCTTCTAACTTCATTCACCTGAGAAAAATCTGCGGGGCGAAAACGATATTATGAAGGTCACAGGTCGGCATCCAGATATTAAAAAATATATAAAAATCTCATGGAGGAGTCAGACACACGTGGATTTTTTTTTTTTTTTCAGTAACTACAATCTCATTTTTAGATCTACGTAAAACAGGACATCGAATACTTTACTGATGTTTAATACAAGAGTCCTCGTCGTGAAGGATATGAGAACACACACACACACACACACACACACACACACACACACACACACACAACCATCTGCCCAAAACTCGAGCTCCATTCTTCTCTCAGTTCCCTGTTGGCGTGTGTATGAATTAATCTGCCGCCAAAGCCCGTGATGGCCCTGGCTGGCTCTCAGATATGCCGTGATTTCGAGGACTGATAATATGTGACCTAGCATGGCCGAAAAAAAAAAAAAAAGAGCATTAGCATAAATTAGCATATGCTTGGACGTGGACTGTGATGCTGGCTGGTAGATGAGGACACATAAAAAAAATGATGAGTTGACTTGGATTTTCTACATGAAGGAAGAGGAAATGGGTCTCTTGTCTCTGCCATCATTTTCCTTTATTTCATTACTGTCATCCCATCCATCCTCGCTCCTCAGTTGCTTCATATTTTTCTCTTTTCGTTTACTCTTCCCTCCTATTTTCCTCTTCCTTTCTTCCTTCCTTCATCTTTCCTTCCTTCCTTCCTTCCTTTTGCCTCCCTTCGCCTTGCCTCTTTCCTACCTGAGAGAGGAAACTGAGCCAAATACCTCCATTTACCCTCTCCACCTTCCTCTGTCCTCACAACCTTCCTTTTATTGTCACCGCTTTCATCTTTCTTCCTTGTTCTTCCCCTCCTTCCTTTGCCTTTCCCTTCATTCCTTAATCTTCCCTCCCTTCCTTCATCTTTCCTGTTTACTTTCTGTTGTCTTACTTTTGCTTTCTCCCTACCCTTCTCTTTCCTCAGTTTCTCCCCCTTCCTGTCTCCTAGTTTTCTGTACTCTCCCTTCCTTCCTTTTTATTCCCCTTTTTTTTCTCTCTCCTCCCTTTCTTCCCTCTGCCTGTTTCCAAGTTTCCTATATCATCCCTTCCTTTTTTTTTATTAATGTTTTTTCTCTCTCTTCTCCCTTTCTTTTTCCTGCGTAACTCTCTTCCTTCTTCCTCCTTAACTCCCTTCTCTCCTCTTTCCATCTGGTTTTCTATCGTTCTATCAGCTTTATATTTCCTCTTTCATCTCTGTACTCCACATTTTCTTTCTCTTTCCTCTCCCTTCTGTTACCACTTCCTCTGTTTTCCTCGTTTCTTCTCCCATCATTTTCCCTTATTACCTTTTTTTTCCATTTTTCCTCCTTTTATTTTCCCTTGCACCTTTTTCTTCATTTTCCTGTTCTGAATAAATCGTCTGAAGAGAGAGAGAGAGAGAGAGAGAGAGAGAGAGAGAGAGAGAGAGAGAGAGAGAGAGAGAGAGAGAGTATAAGTTATGAGATACGTACTGGAGTCAAAAAAATATCTATATAATCCGGTAAAAGCGAGTACACACACACACACACACACACACATACACACACACACACACACACACACACACACACACACACACACACACAAAGCATCGTACTGGATTTGTTAGGCAAAAGCTGAATCCTCTTCGTCCTCATCATCATCACCACCACGATCACCACCACCACCACCATCATTATCATCATCATCATCATCTTTATCGTCCTCCTAATCATCATCATCATTATCATCATCATAGTCATCATCCTAATCTGTGTCACCATCCCCGTCGTCGTCGTCATCATTCCAGGTCAATTTTCCACTGTTATAAAAGACCATTTCAGTTATTACATATTGATACCGTACCCGCAATAGCTTTATAAACAAGACCCCATGAAACGTGTGTGTGTGTATGTGTGTGTGTCAGCTGTTTAATGTGCGTTCCAAGTGCTCTCTATTAAATGTGTCCCTTAAAAACAAAAAAGCTTCCATCAGTAATATTTTTTAATAATTTACTCGCACTCTTGTTTTGGTTGGTAGGGCTGCGTCGATGTGGAATGTGTGTGTGTGTATGTGTGTGTGTGTGTGTGTGTGTGTGTGTGTGCGGGAAAATCTGTACAGTGTTCCTCTCCATTATTCGTTTGTTAATTAAATATCCATTCTACAATCCCGTTTCCTTTATATATATATCTATTTTGTTATTGTTAAAGATCTTTTGGTTAATACGAGGACTCAACTAAATACTTTTCATTTTTTTTATCTTTTTTTTTTACGTATAGCGGCGAGTTGATTATTTAATGTCTCGAATTTCCGGTCTTAATTTAATATGCTTAGCTCCTGCCAGTCCTCTTTCCATGAACTACAGTATATTCCGGTACATACGTTGTTTTATGCTTCCTTGCTTTTGATTTGTGGGACAGCGCTAATATAAATGCATTGTGTGTGTGTGTGTGTGTGTGTGTGTGTGTGTGTGTGTGTGTGTGTGTGTGTGTGTGCAGGATGATGCGTTTCGAGTATCCTGTAATATGTATGTCCTTATCAAAAATCCCTTTCCCTCTTCTGCATGTAATTTGTTTCCCTTTATACCATTGTTTTGGATAGTAGGAGAGAGCAGATATAAAAATCCTTTGTGTGTGTGTGTGTGTGTGTGTGTGTGTGTGTGTGTGTGTGTACCTTTTTCATGTACCGGACTGTACGTAATGGAATTGTACACGTGCACAATGGATCTGCCACGCTTCCTCCCCTGTACAATTTTCATCGCTTTGGTGTACAGCGGGGTGTGTCAGTTTCGGTACGGCGGGGTGGGTGAAATAATAATGGTGTAATCATGCCGAACTCTCCTGCCCCGGGCGAGGAGTTGAGGCAGGTATAATTTTGATGGACTGTGTATATACTGCGTGTTAGTGCTGAGGCTGGATTGGTTTGATTGTGTCTTGGTACTTATTGGGTCTCTCTCTCTCTCTCTCTGTTTTGCACTAAAGAAGTATATTGTTTACAGATCTTCATTATTTACACACATTTTTCACATACACAAATCATGGCCCATATTCATTCACTTGTAACTGTGTCATATTCAGTTCGCAACGCCATTTCCAACTGAATAAATTTGTATGGGTTAAAAATATAAAGCAGAAAGTTAATTATTCTTACGGGTTCACACACACACACACACACACACACACACACACACACACACACACACACACACACACACACACACACACACACACACACACACACACACACACACACACACACACACACACACACACACACACATCCGTATTCGTTGTTATTTCATACACACATCATGAAATATGCACACAGACACACCTGTACAGTACACAGGCATTACATACGTTCACAAGTATAAGCGCAAATATTAATGCCCACCTGATATTACACACACACACACACACACACACACACACACACACACACACACACACACACACACACACACACACACACACACACACACACAAATGAAACCGCCATGGCTAAGTATAGGTCAAATGTTTTTCTGGTCAGGCATGTTAACAAATTGTATGTACAGCTGTTTGCGGGTGGAATTAATCTGGTGTCAGGAGCAGTAATACCGCTTCGGGTTTGCTTTTTCCACGCATTATAAAAGGTGTCTGGCACGTGTTTTAGCTCCAGTATGTTTGTTGAACCAAGTTGTTTTTTTTACATAATTATTTCGTTGGTACTATGAGCGCCATGATATTCGTTGCAACCAAGTTATCCAAAAATTTCTTTGTCATCGGTATTAGATTTTAAGGCAGTTGTTTTATTGCCTTATATTTGTTGCTGCCAGTCAAAAACTCACCAGAAATTTACTATAGCTCCATTATATTCGATTTTTTAATATGAATTCGTCATGCACGCATATTATCCCTTGCACATGCCGATGGACTCTTGCACAAGGGAGGTGGACAGAGTGGGGGCAGAGAGAAGAGACTGATGTTGCCTACATTGTCCACTGTCTTGTTATCATAGGTAGCTGAGTGAGGTAGGTGTTAGGTGGTGGTAGTGGTGGTGGTGGGGTGGGTTGTTGGTGCGATGGTGTGGGGCAGGTGTGGGGCGATGATGGGATGGGGCAGGTGTGGGGTTGCTGTGGGGTGGAGCAGGTGTGGGATGATGGTGGGGTGTGGGGTAGTGGAGTGAGCTATTGTGGAGTGATGGAGGGGAGAGGCAGGTGTCGTGAAGCGGTGACAACAACACTGACAATGGTAAGACTTCTCAGAAACTTACTGTAGCTGGGAATATGCTTCCAGAAGAATAGCTGTACACGAAGCTTTGTGCCTGGGTAAAGGATGCACTAATGGAACGGGTAAAAGGCCCTGTTGTGTGTGTCTCAGATCCCTTGTCCCATTCTAAACAAGTGTATTGGATCTGTTGTTGTAAATATTCAGAATGGAATATGGTGAAAGAAATTAAATACCTGTCTGTTGAGAAATAAAATACATTTAGTAAACCAATCAAGACCTAAATAAATGTTGGTTCTACACGCTGGCAGAATCCAACAACAAAGCAAGGTTAGTTACGTAGGCTATTGAGAGGCGGAGGATGTGATGAGGTCAGTGAATCCATTTAAATATAATGTCCTTCTCAAAACATTATATTTTGACGACCGTGAATCCCTTCAGTATGGTCTATGTTCTTAAAATTCACACACGATATATTTCACCAGATGGTAGCGCCTTTTTGGTATAGCAATTGGTGGCATTTTCTACTTTTCCCCTCAGCAAGACGAATACTTTTATAGTCATGCTAGCCACTGATTGACAATTCTCACAAGCCCTTTTCATCGATAGCTTAATATAACAGAGCCTTTATACTCAGATAAGGCAGTCGACGAGAATCATATACTAAATGACAAGTGATTGACAGGTAATTATAGCCTGTTCCAAGTTAAAATTATACTTATCCATAACTCACTCTCATCCATACCTACCCACACTCCCTCACTCTAACTCCATCAATTATCAGTATGGTCCAGATTAGAAATATACGAGCAGTTGAGGTGATGATGGAAATCGAATGAGGGAGTATGGGCAGCTGTGTAAGTGTGTGGGTTATGGCGGAAAGTAAGCTAATTAGAAATCCACCTTTTCCTCCATCATCCATACCTGCCCTAATAAAAAAAAAAAAGAATAAAAGCTAAAGAAAAATAATAGTTATGGAGAGAGAGAGAGAGAGAGAGAGAGAGAGAGAGAGAGAGAGAGAGAGAGAGAATTCGCGGTAATTACTTGTGCCCGTATTGGCGTGAGCTTGTCAGAATGTTCAGCCAAGCTCAAATGTCGGCCGCGGCACTGAACTTTGGCGAAACTGTTCCAAACTCTATTACGGCCACTGCGAAATTCGCCAAAAAAGGATATCAGACTTTTTTTTCAGTTTTGGTTTGTTTTCACCCAGTCCCTCCACACACACACACACACACACACACACACACACACACACACACACACACACACACACACACGGTAGAGAGGTGGCCTGCGGTCCTACCGGACCCAGGTTCAGATCCCCGCTGGAGCAGGGAACAGTTTAAGGATTTGAATTTCATGTAAAGCAGACTTTTACCGATCTACCAGAAGACCCGCTGACATGTTGTAAAAATACTTCCGCTAATACCAATACGCCAGTCCTGTATGAGACAGCCCTAGCATGTATTCAATATGGACGGTGGGTGTTAGCGCCGAAGTGGTGACATGTAGAGGTGTATGATATGTAGGAGGACTACTGGGCCTTGGGAGCAGGCTGTGAAGCCTATGCCCAGAGTCGAGCACAAAAACAAAACACACACACACACACACACACACACACACACACACACACACACACACACACACACACACACACACACACACACACACACACACACACACACACACACGATATCTTTATTATGATGTGGTAAAAATGTGTGCCAGTGCATTTTGAATACTCAAAAATGAATTATTTTTGAAGTTGATCAGGCACAAAACTGTGTAAGTTACTATTTCTCTTGGAAAAAAAAATCACTTCTAAGCAAGACCTTTTTTTATGTATACGGTATATCTCGCGTTAATTTAGATTTTTTTTTTTTTTTTGACGCATTGCGAGTAGGCAAGAATGTGTTTGGTTTCCTGTAACTAAAAATACCGATAAAAGAAGGAATTAGACGCTTTATTGTCTCCCTGCTGACGAACCTAAACGATATTCTAGACATGACTTCATGGCTGTTTGAAAATGTTTTGATGCATTCCAAAACAGAGAGCTAAATATTTTATTATCTCTGTTTCAGCTGAAAAACGTACCAAGAATGGTAGTCGGACTTCGCTTTTTTCTTTCACCCCTCCCAGATTCCCACCAACGTGCCTAATTTATCATAAAAGTATTAGTCTCAGTTACAGCTACCAAATTGACCGAATAAAATATTAGACTCATTTGTTTTCGCCCTCGCCTACAACATTTTTATTTTGACTCCGTGGCTGTTTTGAAATGTGTACCAGTGAGGCATTTCAATTAGGCATGAACAACTGTGTCCAAAAAGGGAATTATATTTTGCTGTATTCACTTCCCTCCCCACTGGATGTGCTTTTGTTGCTTTTGACCTGATAATTGTAATGAAATGTGGTTCAGTCAGTGTGCTTCGGGCAGACATGAAAGCATTATATTTGTATTGATATAGGAGCGGTATTATTCTAATCTATATTACTATTGCAAAAATTTACTGGCAAGGAAATCAGATCAAATTACCCAACTCGCCAGATTCTTTGACATGGTTGATTCGAAATGTGTGCAGTAATATTTTAGATAAACATAAATGCATTGTGTATGTTACGGCAGCAAAAATTGCGAACAAGAAAATGGAGTTTCACAGAATGCTAAATAATTTTTTGTTCCTTTGTGGATGTATAATTTAAAGTATCATCTCAAGGGCAGTTCTAAGAGGAAAGAATACATTGTTTAATACTGTTACAAAATTTACCAAACAGAACTCAAACTTCACCTCTTTCCTGGGCACAAACAGGATTCTTATATTTATTTCATGGGTCTGTCAAAATGGGTGCCAGTGCATGTCAGTAGTCCTGAATGCACATTTTTTTTCCTATTTTTGTAGTGCTGCAAATTTTTCCAAAAACGAAGTCAGACTTTTCAGTTTGAGCACTATTTTTTTTTTAGCTTCATGTATTTGTCTCAAAGTGTTCTTGAAATTTTGAAACAGGCATGAATGCATCATGTCCAAAAGCATAAACAAATTTTTGCTTACACCTTCCAGCCTCATGATTCGTATTTCACTTTATTCCTTCTGTTATGTGACGTGTATATATATATATATATATATATATATATATATATATATATATATATATATATAACTTACAGATAGATTGATTGATTGATTGAGTTTTATAGACGGAGATATAGATAGGTATACATACACATACAGTATCCATCCTTCCATCCATCATCCAATCCTACATTGACCCATGAGGAGCGTGGGAGCCCGGGGTTAGGCAGTTGGTCCCGACATTTAAGATGAGAGTAAATATACATACAGTATTATACAGTAATATACCGTTTGGTAACTGATAAAAGGAAAAACTAATAACTGAAGTGAATGGGTTAATGGCAGATTTTAGATGGGCAGAATACTTTGTGTTTCAAACTCAGCGGGATGAACCTGTTGCAAACTGTTATACTGCCTCACAATTGACTAAAATATGGAAATGCTGTGTGTTACATCCCACCACCAGATTCTTTTACTACTTCATGTCTGTTTCAAAACTTATACTGGAGCATATCAAACACAAGAATATGTTTTGCTTCGAAACAAGTGGGCGCGAAAGTGTTCCGCACTTTGTGTCCTGATTTTAAAATGCGGAATTATTTATATGGATGAAATATACCTACAGGCAAATACGGAAGTCCTGGATAGATGCGGGACCATATGGGGCTTCGGTAAAATGAACCAGTTTATGGGTCATCGCTAGAGTGAGGGACTTTGTCTGTGGAAATCCTTAGGCGTGCCTGACTCAGTGGGCCGCTCCTAGATATGCCCGAGTCTCTACACACCGGGAGTCTATGACGAGTCGAGATTGCTTTACCTTTTGAATAAACAGCTTTTCCTGATGTGAGCACAAACTCTTCCAGTTGTTGCAATATTTATTTTTGATGCACAATTTAAAATCAGAGCAATCATTCTCTCTCTCTCTCTCTCTCTCTCTCTCTCTCTCTCTCTCTATCTATCTATCTATCTATCTATCTCTCCTGTAGCGCATTATTTCTACTTTTTTTTTTTTTTACACCATTTCCTGTTTCAAAACTTATGGCGATGCCTTTCATATCAGATATCTACAGAAGAAAATCACATTCATTGTTCTGGCTGTGCCGCTGGGTATCAAAATAGGTCTGAAAATAGGGACTGAGACTCTTGTTTTCCCGTCCCACATGATATTTTAATTTGTTCTTTGTTAGGACAAATACTGCTTGTACTAGTAATAGTATTACTACTGCTACTACTACTACTACTACTATTACTATGAAAGTAGTAGTAGTAGTAGTAGTAATAATTATAATAATAATAATTATTATTATTATTATTATTATTGTCATTATTATATTATTATTATTGTTATTATTATTATTATTATTATTATTATTATACTCAAGTAGTAGGTGATGGTGACCATTATCGACTCACTTGATTTAGTGCAGCCTACTTCTTCCTTCATCCATGTCACCCTTTTTATATATCTGCCCCCTCTTTTCCTACTTCTTCCATCTTTCCTATCACTTTATTACCGGTACTCTTCTTTCCTTTTCGGGTGGCATTACATTGAGTGATAAGCCTAATGGTTTCCTGTAAGCCAGGAAACCATGTACAGCGCTGGGTGGTAACCATATAGCCGCCCCATCCTGTTCCCTACGTGTCAACAAGTGGGTTGGCAAGTTAGTGCCCCTCCCTGTAAAACCCCAAACTCGAAGACAAACAGTCACCCTTGACGGGGTTCTGGCGTCTGGCTAGAGAGAGAGAGAGAGAGAGAGAGAGAGAGAGAGAGAGAGAGAGAGAGAGAGAGAGAGAGAGGGAGAGAGAGAAATTACTACAGTACCTATTTTCAAACATGTACCTAGAATGCATTTTACCCATAACAACTGGAAATTTACCAAAAATCGTGTACAGTGTACGTGGCATATATATATTTTTGCAGCCTCACCCCGACCAGACTTTTTTTGTTTTTTTTTTTTTTTTCACCTGGCACCTGTTTCGAAATAGTGCCGCTGGCGTTTCAAAATGGGCATGAATGCATTGTTGTCCGGAACTGAGCGGCATTTTGGCAGCATGAGGATTGGAATGCGCGCGAAAATGCTGCCCCAAATGATTCCAAAAGCTGGCTATGAATCCGTGATAAGTGCGTCGGTGGTGATGAAAGCGTGGGTGTTACTTAGAAATGAGAGAGAGAGAGAGAGAGAGAGAGAGAGAGAGAGAGAGAGAGAGAGAGAGAGAGAGAGAGAGAGGGAGTGACACAGGACACATATAGTTGAAACAGCCAAATATTGACAGGTAAGACGATAGGGACAAACACAGATACGAACACAGAGACTGACAAGGAGAGGGACAGAAATAAACACAGAGACAGGGGAAGAGACAACTAGAGCCAGGGAAAAGACAGAGACAAAGAAATACAGAGACAGAGACAAATAGGAACAGTCAAAGAGATAAAAGAGAGACAAGGACAAAGAGAGAGAGAGAGAGAGAGAGAGAGAGAGAGAGAGAGAGAACAGAATCTGGGAAATAAAAGGCCTGGCTCCCTAATCGTATTTCATAACATTTCGCCTGGAACAATATGGGGCCCGAATATATACTGCCATGATTGCTAAAGGGGAGGTGTGCTGGGGTGTGGGTGGGTGGGCGTCAGTGGGTGTGGGTGGGGAGGGAAAGTGGGTGTGGATGATTCAGAGACTGTGTGTGTGTGTGTGTGTGTGTGTGTGTGTGTGTAATTGCTAAGGGACAGTGTGCCCGGGTGGATATGTGGATGGATGAACGGATGACGTGGAGGAATTGTGGGAGAAGCAGAATTAGAGAATTGGATTGTGGAAGAGAGAGAGAGAGAGAGAGAGTGAACATGAGCAGAGCTGGGTAAGAGAGGCAATATGCTACTGTCAGTGGGAGAGGTGAGTGAGCATGAGAAAGAATGGCATAGTTAAATGAAGTAGGAGCGAATGGACACACACACACACACACACACACACACAGAGGTGAACAGTGAAAGGGGATGCCTGAAACTGAGCTAACAGGCCTTAACTCAGAATATATACAATTTAACTCTCTCTCTCTCTCTCTCTCTCTCCTGAAACTGAATGCCTTGTTAAATGGTCTCCCTTCCATTGTCATATTCCGACGTAGTTCATGCTCCCATAATTTTTTCAGAGCAGGTAGGAGCAGCTGCAGGTAACATGGAAACGTCACATGTAGGCTACGTTTTTTCTGTCTTTTTTTCCTAAATTGCCGGAAAATCAGAGCACAGAGATGATACGCAAAACAAAACGTTAATGGGTGATTCCGGTATGACACGTTGGCCCGCGTTTGGAGAGTGGAACGGGCATCTCCCTTGCCAGACGAAGGAGTTTTTCTTCGTGGTGTTCCTTTTCACACGGCGTTGCAGTTAGGAAGTAGAATGTAGAATTGACTGTTGCATAGAATATTGACGTTGACGTTTATAAAAGAAAAATGTGGTCTGATTTAGCGACCTTCGTGTAGTCCTATCTTTTTCCTTCACAAAGAGCTCAAGGCGTACTTTTTCCAGGTGGATGATGATGTGGTAGTTTTATCTGAGCGTTGCCTAGCAGGCAGAAGCGTTAGAGAAAACGATTTTAAGGTTAACAACTGCATTCTTGCGCTCCCAGTCACAAGTTCATAGTGATCTGTTGAATGGGACTGCATTGTTTTACTGAATACTATTATTATTTGTATTCTCGTAGGCGTAGGTGGCTTGCTAGCACCTCCTCCTTTACGATATATTTTGCTTTTTACACCTTATTAATCCCTTGTATGTTATTCATATTCTTGTAATATGTAAATAGTTTCCATGAATATGGCGTATAAGAGAATATTAAAACACACCACTCTGACTCTGCTTCCGCTGAATAACATCGTCTTGCAGTAAATTAAGAGATTACTCAGATTGTAGCCAAATACAAAAGTCAGTTCGCCTGTCCTGCCACTTTCTTACAACAGGGTTTTTAGACGCTTGAATGTGACGTACTGGAGTAAGGCGCATGTCATCACGCATTTGTGTGATAATTATGTGCACCTTCAGCCGCCGCGTCTCATTCAAACACCCCACTCCTTCCCCTCTCCCCTGCCCTTCCTTCTCCTGTCCCCCCCTTACACCCCCAAATCTATTTTCAGCTCTTACACCCACTCTCACGTAAGTAAAATCGTCTGGGGGTGAGATGAAAAACAATGGTAGAATGATTCGGGCAGTGAGAGGGTTAATTGTGAGTGCTAACACGCTCCCATGACTCACTCTCCGCTGAGTAAAATCGTCTGACGTTAACAGGAATTTAATACAAGACTTTCTAGACCAAGAGAGAGTTAATTTCCCTACTCTACGCCCTCCCACTCGCACCTCTTACCATTACCCTCCCACTCACCCCTCTTACAGTTACCCCCACTCGCCCCTCTTACCATTACCCTCCCACTCGCCCCTCTTACCATTACCCTCTCACTCGCCCCTCTCCCCCTCTCCCCGCGTCCCCGTCAGAGCGGTAAAATAGTAGGTCGGTACATGTTTAATTTCCGTTTATTAGCGTCGGAATCATCTCACATTAACAATATTCCTGATCATAACGTGAGGCCCTAATGGATTCAGTAAGGAGGGGGACAGCCAACCACTCCCCCCTTCCCCCCACCGTCCTGTACCCCTCACCCCCACACATTCCCCTCTTCTCTTCTTCTCCTCCCTTGATCTCCCTCCCCCCCGCCCACCACCCTCCTCTCACCTCGTACCTCCCTCACCCACCCTCTCCCTACCTACACCCTTCCTATTACCGTTCCCCACCTACCTCCTCCCCCTACTTTCATCCACCGTACTCATCCCCTCTCACCGACCCCCCCCCCCTCACCATCACCGTCTGTCACTCCCACCAGTCCTCCCCATCAAACTCACCCCCTTCCCCCTTGCCCAACCCCATGGACCCACCCCTCCCCTTACCCTCCCCCCTTACTCAACCCCACGGACCCACCTCTCCCCTTATTTCAACATCCCTCCCTTTACTTATCCCTTTTAACCTCTCCACCGCCTCCCTCCCCTACTATTACCCAACCAGCCCCCTTCCCCTTTACTCACCCTCCATTCCTCTCCTCCCTCACTCCCTCAACCCCCCTCCTTCCATGACGATTTCGGGCCCTGTGGACGGGTATCAGAAGGACCATTTCCCCGTGACGAGCAATTAGGAAAACAGAGGGGCCGCCGTTTGGAGAGATGGCCGCATTCAAGTCGCAGCAAAAAGGTAATAATGACGGCAGGTAATCGCTAAAATGTAATCACTAAAAAGCCTACCTGGACAATTAGCACGCGCGACACTTCCGGCATACAAGCGTTAATCCTGTCATCTGTATGTATGTAAATCTTGCTGCTGATACGGCGCGTTCACTGTTACCTGACAAAGATCCCTAACCCTTTCAGTTCAGCAGGTGGCCAGGTATAGCTACACTGGTTGGTCGATTTGACTAGAAACCAAGGAGACTCGTTCCCAATTCATAGCTGAGGCTCATCGAATTTCTTTCAACTACGACTTGGTGTTAAGGTTGTGGGAGTGGCTCAGTTCCCTCAGGTGAAAAGTAACCCGATTATAGATTGTTTTGTAACGCTTTGGAGGGTCTTCTCTGAGGGTAGTAACTCAGACCTCGGAAAGTGTGCCAGTGTCTGTTAAAATCGTCTGGCGTTAGCGAGAGTAAGATGGATCAATCGTCCCAGCAGGCAGAGTGTTAGATCGAGTAGTTTTTTAGTCCCTAGGCCTGAGGAAGTGTCCAGAGACGAGTAAAACCCTTTGGAGTTAGAGAGAGAGAGAGAGAGAGAGAGAGAGAGAGAGCAAAACAGATTAATCGTCCCTCGAAGCTTAAAATTAACCCCTCCAGTTGGAAACGTATACCTTGGCTGACTAAACCCGTTCAGAGAGAGCAAGAGTAAAAATTTACGGTAAATGATGTTCTCGGGCATGAAGTGTAAATGAGTCTGAAAGCACCCGACATTAATTATTTAGTTCAAGATAATTAGCTTCACAAGGCTGTACTTAAAACACGATTGAAATTCTGCGTTATGTCTTTTATTGCGAACATAACTATGCAAACGACACAACGGTAATGACAGTGAAACGATGCCATAGATAAGTCCAGTAGTTTTATTAGTCTCGGAGTGTAATGATTTCGTAGATTCCATGGCGGTGGATGGACCCTTTCAGACTCCCATACCTTGCCTTTAACTCAGTAATATAATCTGATGTTAACTATTCTATATGAATAAAGTTGAGGCTGTCACGAGAGGGTTAGTAGCGCCAGTATTAACACAGGGTTCACCATCAATTAAATAAAATCGCTTGGTGTTAGAAGGAGGAGAATTCTGGAGTTGTTCCGAAATTTACAGGTATAACGAATCTCAAGGTAGGGTGTACAGTACAGTTGGCGACATATGAACCTGGGACAACCTCAGTGTGTAGCAGAGGTCTGGCATTGGTTACACTTGACAGCCATGGCATAATCACAAGTTTGTTGGGGGTACTGACATGAAAGAACAAATATTAGTTAAAATGATTGTGATGCATGAACGTCGGAAATCGCTTAGACCTTCACTTCACACGTACATTGCCCCAAGTTCATGTGAAGCCAATTGTACACCGTAAAAGTAATAATGATAATAATAATAAACATAATTCTGTTCAGAGTAATTAGCTTTATATAACAGTTTTAATCACAACTTAAATTTTGTGTCTGATTACCAACATAGCTACGACAACGACACTGTGGACGTGATGGTGAAGCAATACCCTAAATCATTTGAGCATTTTTACGCGCCTTTTTACAGTAAAATTAGTGACAGTTGGATTGCACTGACTAAAAGCAGAATGACGGCCTACAGATGCGTTATTTTAAGGTCCTCTTCTTTTTTCCCGATTTTTTTTTAGTTTAATGTTGTTCATGATATTTAAGGGGTTAATGAAGGCTTTATTTAACCCCTCTAGGTCCAGAATTTTCCCTGTAGCTGAATTAAATCGTCAGGAAATAGCAAGAAGGAAAATAGATATGACGTCCTTGGCCTGAACGGGTGAATAGATATAAAACTCACCCTCGTTTCGTTCAAAATACTGCAGTCTGGTTCATATAGGTGTTTTTTTTTAAATCAGGGTTGAAGTTCTGCGTTATGTCTCTACTGCCAACATGATTACAACAATGACACGATGGTAATGGTGCTGAATCGCTGCCATAGATATTCGGAAGAGCTGTATTTGCATCAGGGGAAAAAATTATTAAAAGAGTGGATTACGGGATGACGACATTGCGCTGTATTCTAGGCTTCGTTACGCCTTTTACTCAGCGATTTGTTCTGCACCTTACACCTGAGCAGACCTGTCCTCTTGTATGTCAATATGAAAACAATGTAAGCAAAGCAACACATATGAAACTGTTCAGGCTTAACGTGCAAAAATAAATCGCTTAGGAAGAGGCATTACGCACCCTCCTTTGGGACCTAGAATACAACCCAGGGACTTATTACGGCTGGATGTGTATTTCTTTCAGCCCCAGACGATTTTTACTCAAGTTAGTAGAACAACCTAGAGCCCGTATTCTCGTTTTGCTCCCTAGCACCTCTTCCTTAGGGATTTATTTTTGGTTATGGCTGGTTAATATCCTTCTGTACGTTATTTATTCGTAGTATGGCGATTTTGGGATGGTTTATGTAACACAGAAAAGGTCAGTAAGGTGCAGTACGCAAAATAAATCGTTTAGGAAAAGGTGTTAGGAAGACCCGACGAAAATACGGTCCTAGAATTGCGAGGCTTTACTCTTAACCTCGCGGGACCCATGTGAACTCAAACTGTTTTTACTCGGCGAAATCTCTGGATGCCTGAGGATTAAGATACTATGTATATTTCTTGAAGACTATTATCTCACCCATCCAGCTAGAAAACCACCTCCTAACCTGAATAAAATCATCTGGAGGTAACGAGAATAAATATTAAATGAAAGTTGCTCAGGGTGGCGGAGGAAAAAATTATGTCGCAAAGGGAAAGGTAGGCCAGAATTTTCGACGGCCATTGACGGAATCCTTGTAATGATTTAATGTGATTAGCCTGCATCCCACATCACAAGGTCCAGTTAGCAGTGACATAGAGCCCGTACTCACGTCGGTTAAGGAAGCCCCCAGACACCTCTTCCTAAGCGATTTATTCTGCCTATTACACGTCGCCGTCCTCTTCTGTGTTCCTTAAACTGATATCACTATACTCTGCATAAACAAAATGATATTAGCCAGCCGTATCCAAAAATAAATCGTTAAAGAAGACGTGTGAATCTCTAACTATTCTAACCAAAAAAGTATTCCTTCATTTACATAAATTATAATATCGTCCGAAAATAGGAGGAACAATATTTAAGTGTTGCCCTCGAGGTGAAGGGGTTAAGCGTAGGGTCTTAAGCAGGATATATTCTTCAGGGATTTTCTTTTCTTTTTTTAAATCAGAGAAGTTAGAATAAGCCTTATATAATCCCCCTCAGGATTAAAGATTGCTCCTGCGTTCAGTAAAGCCGTGTGATGTTAGCAGAGAGAGAGAGAGAGAGAGAGAGAGAGAGAGAGAGAGAGAGAGTTTGTCCTCGGCCTGAATGGGGTTAATCGCACGGTCATTAGCAGCAAGCATTTCCCTGCAGGTCATTATGCCAGTAGGATATTTCGTTACTAGGTCACTCCCGTACCTGAGGATTTTAGTGCCTAATTTTTTCCTCCATTTTAGTACCAATTCTTTCCTCAGTTTTAGTAACATTTTTCCTTCATTTTAGAACCAGATTCTTCCTTAATTCTGGCACAAGAGTTTTCCTGCCATTTTAGTACCATATTTTTCCTGCCTTTTCTACAGTGCGGCCAAACAGCGCACACGGCAGTATCAGGCGAGAATGACCCTCGCATTTTCTGCCACACTGTTTTTTATCGTCGGCTATAAAAGTTGGTAACCTGGACGCGCAGCCATTCCAGACATAAATGAAAGGATACCACATTATTTATTCATTTATTACCTTGTTTTTTTGTGTGCTGTTAACTACTGATGTCATGCTGTATAGTCAGATCTGTCACGTCATACCAGTTAGTTATATTTTGAGTTAATAATCTGTCATCATTCACACGTTAATTTCAAGAGATGTGGCTCGTCCGACGTCTCTACATTCTGCTCTCGAATTGGTCACGTCGTTCCCCCAATACTTTCCTTAGACTTTACCCTTTCACTCCGATGGCGTGGGTTTAAAATTATTCTTGCTACCTCCAGACGATTTTACTGAGCTTGTGAGAGACTTTCGGAACTTTGGTGGGACAGTAATAGCCTCCTTAACCCCTTCAGTACCGAGGCTCTGGACTGGATAAAATCGTCTAGTGGTAGTAAGTATAAAATGCAACAGTACCTCAGCGGATTGGTGATTGAGTTTTTTTATTTGTCTATTTTATTTACTTACATTTGTCTGATGCCGCCGGATAAGAAGTAATCTCCATCACCAGCGACCTCATTAACGCCGTCACCTCGGGCATGTCCTTAATATTTCAGTCTGTGGTTGATTTATTCTCGCCTGTCAAAGATCCGTAGCCTCTTTTCGGCATGGGTGATGGTCAGGTGTAGCCAGGCTGAAAGATTGGTGAGCTTAGTAACCAACGAGACTCACTGCTGTCTCAAGACTACCACCTCTAGAGCGTCCATTTTTTTATTTCATTCGTATTAACGCGACGTGGGTTGATAACAAGAGCTATATAAGTCAGACAGGTACTTCTCACTCCATAAACTCGTAACTTGCATGTTTCGTGACATTATCGCTAATCTTCATAATCTAGTGCAAAGGCGCAGAACCAGGTATTCTCCTGTATGCTCTTAACCATAGAAAACGGGAAGACAAGCTGGGCAAAAGAGAAAACTGGTGTCCCCCCTTCCCCCCCAAATCTCAGAGATAAGTCAATTCACCTTCTCTAAAGTAAAAAATATTTGCATTTAAAAATTTGAGTTTAGCAAATAAAGTAAAATGGCATTACTAGCTTTTTCTTTAGAAACTTATTGTTAATTATTTGTTGATATTTATTTTTTATCAAACTGTTAATAACACGTATACTATAATTCCGTACATGGACTAGAGACGGTACAGATCTGCGCGGGCGTGGGAAGGCGGCATCGTTCGCGTGTCATCAAATTACGTCATCACGGGTCACACAGCGCGTTTATCGTAGTTTTATTTGCTTAGTGATGGTGTTGAATGTTCCGGGAGCAGAAAAAGCAGACGAGGAGGCCCAGGAAATGCAGGTAAGATGAGGATTAGTGTGATTGTTTACAGGTGGAGTTTAGCTGGGATGGTAATGGTGGTTGAGAGCGTCACCCCGGCAACGTTTTGGTATGCTGTTGCGCCGCAAGGTCGTGGTAGTGGTATAGGAGACTTGTTAACACCTCTTCCCATGCGATTTATTTTACATATTGCACAGCTGCATTTTGTTGTAATCGTCGTTTAATGTAGACAAACTTTGCTTAAATAACACAAGGACAATTTATAATGCACAGAATAAGGCTGCATTCTCGTCGATTATAGAAGCTCCTTAATTACTCTTCCCAGGCGATTTAGTTTGCCTGTTATGCGTGACTGTTGTCTTTTGTGTTGCTTAAACCTTTCTAATATAGCCAAACTCTGCATAGGTGAGGTACAAAGTGATATTAACTAGGCGGATCCAAAAATAAACAGCTTCGGAAGAGGTGCTAGGAGCCTCCTTAACCTACGAGAATACGATTCAAACCAACACAGATGTTACTAAATCGCCAAAGCTACGTAAACTTCGGCCGCAGTACTTCTCAAACTCAATTCTTACCCTGTGTTTCTCGCCCTTATTTAGTACTCCTGTGGTAGTATGTCCTTTCATGAACTGGTACAAATCTTCACATTGTGGTGCTTCTGCCTGTGATATAATTCAGATTCTGACACAAGCAGCAGATACAGCATTTTCACTCTGCATTTATCGCTTGTTTTATAATGTTACTCTTCGTCGTGGTGGCGGTTGTGGTAGGTGGTGATGGTAGCGGAGATAGTGGTGGGTATTGTGGTTGTGGTTACTGTGGTGGTGGTGATGGTGCTGATAGTTGCCGTGGTAGTGGTGGCTGTGATGATGGTTGCAGTGGTGACGGCGGTGGTGGCAGTGGTTGTGATGATTGCAGTGGTGATGGTGCGGATAGTGGTGGTGCAGCTGGTGTTTGAGGTTGTTTTGATGATGGCGGTGGTCATGTCAGTGATGGTTATTGTGACTTTCTCTCTCTCTCTCTCTCTCTCTCCCCATGCATTATGTAACCCTCGTATTGCCATCCTTCTCCCACATTCACAGTCTGCCAACCCGCAATTCAATAACTTCCTCTCCCGCGAATTAATATTGATCGTGACGGCTGTTGTCTGTTCTGTGCTAAATATGAGTGGTGAAAAGAGATAAACTTTGCAACAATGCACACATTATTATTATTATTATTATTATTATTTATTATTATGATGATGATTTATTAAATTCGCCAAGGAGGTTATGTTTTACCCCACGTTGGTTGGTTTGTCTGACTGACTGTTAGTAGGATTACTCAAAAAGTTATGGACGGATTTTGATGAAATATTGTGGAAGGTTGGGCCATGGGCCAAGGAAGAAAATATTAAATTTTGGGCCGGATCCGGATTCGGTGTACCCCGCACATCTCCAAAAGTTCTCAATAAATTTAAATGAAATTTTGTGGAAAGGTGAGCCATGGACGGAGAAAGAATTGATTAAATTTTGGGGCAGATCCGGATCCAATATCCGCGGATCCGGGGATTATTCAAAAAGCTATGAACGGATTTTGATTAAATTTTGTAGAAGGGTGAGCCATGGGCCAAGGAAGAAATGATTAAATTTTTAATCCGGATCCCGAGTATCCCGCACAATATCCCCAACAGTTCTCAGTGAATTACAGTGAAATTTTGTGGATTGGTGGGCATGGACCAAACGAGAATTGATAAAAAATTTGGCCGGATCCGGATCCATTTTAATGGCAATGGCATTAGCGGAGGTATGCGCTCTCTGAGAGCTTTGTAGTGATTATTAATATATTTAATATTATTATTCTTAATATAGGAGCCCTTCGTTAGTTATTATGCATTTCAATAATTTTATCTACAAAAAAAAGAAAAGGTCGAGTGACGCTGTTTCCCTCCTTTTTTTTTTTTTTTTTTTGCTTCAGTTCAGTTTTTAAGATACTTTTCGAATTACAGCGGTTAGGTCTAGCCTTCGTTAACCCCCTCACTGCTAAAGGTTTACCCTTAGCTGAATAAAATCGGTTGGTATTAGTAAGAATAAACCAGAAAAGAGCACCACCTTAATTCAGGGGATTCCTTAGATGGTCAGAGGTTTTTCTAAAGCTAGTTTAGATTTTACTTAATGTTGCAGTAATTACATAAATTACCTTAATTTTCTTGCACATGGTGGGGAAAATCAGGGTAATTGTAAATTTTACCCTGAAGTGTTTTAATTTGTCCCTAGAATTCAAAATTTCACACGTATCTAGGCCATCTGATAAACATTGTAAGGTCCCGCTTTTAAATTAATCTGTGCATATAACTGTATATAATATCTGGGCAGTCTTATCGTCAAACGGTTATTCTAACCCTTATAATAAAAACAATATATGCGTCATTAATAATTAATACACTCGGACAACCAATCAGTAGCCAGCTTTCAAAAGCTTAAGCACGTCTCTTCTCAGATGAGATCGAATAAGTTATAGTGCGGCTTCTAATTCTCCCGTTCACTCCAGGAACCCTGCCTTTCCATCAAACTCACATTCGTCTAGTGCGGCCTCTAACTCTCCCATTCACTCTGCTAACTTTGCCTCTCCATCTAGTCTAGTTCCCAATCACCTAGTACGGGTTTTAACTCTCCCACATAGTCCAAAACCCAACCTTTCTTTCCAACTCCCATTCATCTAGTATGGCTGACATCAAACAGCTTTCCATGTAACTCTTCTAACCCTTCCGTTCACTTTCTATCCTAACTCTCCATCATGCTCTCTCAGTCACACACATTAGCCCTGACTGACCTATTACAAACTATTGGCAGACAACTTTCCCTCCTCAAACAGTGTTAATATGCCACAGACTCACCGGCTTTGCTCCTGTTTGCTGGAATATCCCCGACCCAGCCTCCCGTGAGATGAGCAAATAGTAAGTTTGAAATTACCTGCATTCAAATAATGTGCTGCGTGTGTGGGAATGAGAGCCTGGCAGGGGATTCGAACCCAGCCCCTCCCACGTAGGCTGGTGGTTAGAGAACAGTTCCGCTGCTCAAACGGAAGCGAGTTCGATCCAAGACTAGAGCAAAGACCAGTTTGATGATGTGAGAAAGTTTACTGATAAGAGAAAATTTACCAGTCCTGCGATACCCGTAGCTACCGGTATCATGTATACGAAATGGGCGGTGAGTGTTAGCGCTGCATTGGTGACAGTACCTGTATAAGTCCGTATTCTGGCTTTCTGTGTAATTCCTGTTTTTACAGTGTATAATTTTCACCCTGTTACTCCGTCTGTCTGTCAATAACGGTACTGACATTTGAGTACACCTCCTCTCGGTCCCTCACATTATCTCTCTGATTTTTGGCGTCTGTCTGTCTGTCTGTCTATCTGTCTGTCTGTCTGTCGATCTGCCCTTCTGTCTGTCTGTCTGTCTGTCTGTCTCTCTGTCTCTCTCTCTCTCTCTCTCACTTTCCCTCCCACTCCGCTGTTTTCTCTTCCTACTCCTGTTTTCGGGTTGTGGTGGCTTGGTGATGTGTGTGTGTCTCCCCTCTCATCCCCTCCCCTTCCTCTTATGACATATGCAGCGTTTTCAGCAGGTTCACCACACCCCCTCCCTCAAAAAAAAAAAAAAAAAAAAAAAAAAAAAAAAAAAAAAAAAAAAAGTCATAATAGACTCAGCCCTGAAACTCTCCTGAATCCGACTCTCCTCTTTCATAGTTCCCTCTGAAATTCTACCTGACTCTCCTCATTCATGGCTAGAATGATCTTAAAACTCTCCTTATACTCCTTTTCCCTTGTACACTTTGCCTCATAAAAACACGCACTATACACCCACCAGGCATCACAGACTCGGCCATGAAACTCTCCTGATTCTGACTCTCCTTGTTCCTGTTCGCTAAAGATCACAAACCTGAACTATTTCCAGGCTGGTAAATCTCACCTCATTTCTCCTCGCGAAATATCACTGCCACCTGATTTTTATTCTCCTCATTCTTTGTCGCTAAAAGGTCATTGCCGCCAGCCACCAAAATAGTTCCTGAATTGGCCTGACTCTTCTCAGTAATTTTCCGTTGCCTTGTAATATATCACAGATTCAGCCTCAGAACTCGCCTGTTATAGTTACAGAGGCAGCTGAATCAAACGTTAAACTGAACCGTACGGCACAAATGAAAGTAAACCATGCAGCACAAATGATTTTAGAAAGCAGTCCAAGAGCGCACAACTCCGCCATCGCCAATAAAATGTATGACCTACGAGTACTGCCGTTATTCTTCTTTCCTACCAGACGAATACCTTTACAGTCTCACATGGTTAATTTCACGGTCGTAGTCTGCACTGTTAAATAGTTACAGAAAGCGCATACCCCCGGGAACGTCAGTAAAATGTATAATTCCCTGCATCTCGTTCCGAATCCACCTCAAAATTTAATCAGATCTTCATAACGCATGCCTGCTTATCCACCAAATTTCGTAGAAATCCGATAACATCCTTTTGAGGTATGTGGTGCACAAACAGATAGACAGATACGGGTAAATACGTAACCTTCCCCAACTTCGTTGGCGGAGGTAACTAAACTATGCAGCACTGGCCATGGCCGCGTTGTGAACACATTGTGCACCCGTCACACTGGGACATGTTCCGGGTAACAGGTTAACAAGCAACACCTGGGGTCGAGTTAAGTGACGTGTACAGTATGTGTTTGCTGCTCGCATCTCGCCCTGTAGCCTTTGACTAGGTACTGGATGGTACGCCTGCGAGACTCAAAGCCGCCACCAATAATAATCCTGCACTAGTGTGTCTCCAGCATAGCGGTACTGGTTACACCACGTGTCCATAGTGTCACAGTCTGGTGTGCTAATGCCACACCAACTCTTGCCACGCTCATGTGCCGCTTTCAGGACGGTAGGTGGATAAAAGGAATGAAACGGAGGCCGAGGATGAGATGGAGGGATGGGGTGGAGAGGTATATGAGAGAGGGGGGTGAGTTGGGAGCAGGGCAGTGAAATGGCGGGGGACAGGGCGACTTGGAGGCGATTTGTTTGTGGCCACCCCAAACGGGATTGAGGCGTCTGGCAATAGATAGATAGATAGAAACGGGTAGGAAAGTCGTATTTACAGGTTTACTCGACTCGCAGCTGAGGCAGAACAAGAGATTCTTGACCTGGTAACTCTTCTCTGGGTCGCATTCTAAGTGACTTTGAAGATATAACACCTTTTCCTTAGCGATTTATTCATTTTGCCCCGGTATCATCATCTGTGTTAGTGATGAGAATTATTTCGGTATTAAAACTATATAAATAACGTACAAGAAAAGTTAAGGTGCACAGTACTAAATCGCTGAGGGAGAGGTGTTACGAAACCCCTTATGCCACGTACATAAATTCCTCTTCATCATGGCAAGAAAGAGACCTAAATTTGACACCATACTGCCATACCAGACGTCATCAGGAGTCGTGTTTATAATGGTTCTTAATCAATTTCTACTGTAAGTAAGTCTGAATAGCAATTAACGGGTATATATAATTTTGCTTTGGCATATGTATCACTATAAAATTCACTGTAGTTTAGTTTTGAAATATTTGGTGGCTGTATGAGTGAAGGTAGACACAACAAACAGACGATCTTAGGCATAACGTAGGCTCAAGAAGGTTTATGAATGCAGTGCCAGGTGAGAGGTGTGAGGCAGGTGTTCATATGCAATCACTGTGTCTAGACTGACAAGCGGGAAATTGGGTTACCGTACCTTCATTACCGCTTTCTGTACTCTGCGAAGGCCACCTGTGCTCCATATAGTACTGTGGCGGATTTAACACTCAGCAGCTGCGTTCACTCACACCCTCACATGCCACATCAGCTGATTACACACACACACACACACACACACACACACACACACACACACACACACACACACACACACACACACACACACACTCGTCTTTGCTTCGACTCTAGATACTCCTTTTTTCGTCGCCTGAAGAGGGTCCATGCATGACTCTTGACTCCTGTAGAAAGCGCTGACGATGTTTCTCTTAGGTCACTGGCGCTACCAACTCGCAGTCCCTCCGTCAGTCTTTTATGCCAGGGAACTAAAAAGCTAGACTTCTCCTTCCCCTTATTTAACGTTTCCTCCACATTAGCATTGAATTTAGCGTATAAGTATTAAGTAACTTAAAGTGTCAGTAATGATTCTTTGTTGTTGTTGCCTTTGTTGTTCCTTTTCCTGTCGTTTAGTGGTTGACTGGAAATACGCGCAAGATTCTAGCGACTATTCGGGAGTTATGTTTTGACCACTTCAGTTCATTGATGTATTTATTTTATTTTGACTACCTCAGACGATATTACTCAGGTTAGGAGAGTTCCCCAGTAGATCAAGGGTTAATGAAGGCCTTGTCTAACCAGTACATCTCAAAAAGTCTGCCCTGATCAGAATCAGATAGTCAGGAGGTAACAAGAACAAACTGTCGTAAGCACCACGTTATCGATTGAAAGGGTTGAGCATGGCGTTGTGGATATTTTTATAATCCATGCGTGTCGAAAAGTCTACCCAATGCTGGATGAAATAGTCGAGGTAGCAAGAATAAATGGTCCACCCCCTCTCGTATCCCCAATTAGGAGTAATCCAGATAACGGGAGTTTATTTGACCTACTGACCTACATGTTTACGCTGACTCCTACTGACCTATATGTTTACACTGACTCTTACTGACCTATTTGTTTACACTGACTCCTACTGACCTATTTGTTTACACTGACTCCTACTGACCTATATGTTTACGCTGACGGAGTGTTGATGAACGGGGTGAATCAGATACAGGAGTTTATTTGGAGAAGACAAACACAGGTTCAACCCGATCTAAACCAGCCCCACAACTGCCCAGCGAGGACCAGGGGCAGCGAGGGAGCCGGCAACAGGCATGCTTGCTGTGCAGTTTATGAAATCATTTGATACATGCACTTTTGGTCACGTACATACTCACTAGTAGATACATATACTGTTAACTTATATACTGTTGGTTCTAGTTTGCAAGTTTAAGATATTATGAATGTATGGTTATACTGTATATAGGGTTACAAGGTCTGGTTACATAGCATGGTTACAGTTACATAGTATGGTTACAGAAATGTTAGCGGTACGTCCTTGTAGTGAAGGGATTTAGCACGCACGAGTTGCTATAACGAACTTGATGTACGGAAGTATTTTTTAGATACCTGATGAACCGAGTTGTGAGTGTGAGAGATGGTAAGAAAGAGAAAATGGATTGTTCTTCACTTGAGCCTCCGTGCATGACCTGTATCTGATTCACCCCGTTCATCAACACTCCGTCAGCGTAAACATATAGGTCAGTAGGAGTCAGCGTAAACAAATAGGTCAGTAGGAGTCAGCGTAAACATATAGGTCAGTAGGAGTCAGCGTAAACATATAGGTCAGTAGGAGTCAGCGTAAACATATAGGTCAGTAGGAGTCAGCGTAAACATGTAGGTCAGTAGGTCAAAATGTTTCCAGACCTGCTGTTGAAATTTCTTAGGCTTTCATTAAACACCAAACTTTGCTATATTCTTCTCGTAGTATATTCATTTTATGGATTTTGATCTAGCTTTTTAAAATGAGTCAAGAAATGCCATTGGTAATTTTCGCTGCTGTCAATTCCAGCTTATTAATTTATTCCCTTTGTCATCTCCCCTTCCCCTGCCTTCTTCCGTCACCTTCACTCTTCCCTGTTTCTTCTCTTCCCCCTTCCCCCACCTCATGCCCTCTTGTTTCCTCTCATTCCTCGCCTCCTTGCCTTTTCCCCTCCTTTCGCACCTTCCATCCTACTCCTCCACTTCCCTGACCTCCTACCTCTGTTTCTCCTTCCCTTAACTCTTTTTCTCCTTCCATTCCATCCTCCTTCATTTTCCACTTTTTCCCATGCATTTGTCCTTTCTTCCCCTTAATTCCTTTGTCTCTCTTCCTTCTTCCTCTGCTCCCTGCCCTGATTGTAAAGAGGGCAGGGTGGCAGGTCTGGTGTGTGGCTCGGATTTCTTCATTTCCCTGCCCACCCCCTTGCTTCTCCCCCCTTTTCCTCTCACCGCCTGCTTCCCTCACCTCTCCCTATTCCTTCCCCTTTATTTTCTACTCCACAGCTTGCGCGAGGAATGTGCAAGGCAAACCATATCTCCACGATGATGATGATGATGATGAGGATGATGAAGGTCAGAGAAAGCGTTCGCATAGCAAATGAGAGTGTTACAGAAAACTTTTAAGGCTATGCCATTATTAATTTTTACCCCTAATGTTCTATGGTCATCTGCAGTGGAGTGGGCTGCACAGTTTTGCTATACTTGTTCATTACTACCTTAGATTTTCCTTTCCTGCTTTACATATCGCTTCCCTCCCTTCACCTCATTCTTTCCATTCTTCCCCCTCATTCTTTCCCCTCTTCCCCCTCATTCTTTTCCTTCTTTCCCCTCATTCTTTCCCTGCCTCTTCCCCTCCTTCCCCTGCCTGGTGCTCTATTTGCAGAGAGAGAGAGAGAGGGCAGGGAGGGCGGCCCTTAAACCTAGCTGATGTGTGGCTTGGGTTCCTTCCTCCCCGCCCACTTTATGAGGGCCGTGGGGAAGGGCCTGGTGGGGAGGAAGAAGGGGAGGGGAGGACTGAGGTAAATGGGGAGGTAGGTGGGGAGGATTGAGGTAAATGAGGAGGTAGGTGGGGTGGAATGATGTAAATGGGGAGGTAGGTGGGGTGCATTGAGGTAAATGAGGAGGTAGGTGGGGTGGATTTAGGTAAATGAGGAGGTAGGTTAGGTGGATTGATGTAAATGGGAAGGTAGATGTGGAGGAATGGTGTAAATGGGACGGTAGATGGGGAGGAATGGTGTAAATGGGAAGGTAGGTGGAGAGGAATGATGTAAATGGGGAGGAAGATGGAGAGGATTGAGGTAAATGGAGCTAAAGATCGAGATGGATAGGAAAAGGGGAGGAGAAGACTGAGGTAGTAAGTGGGGAGGAAGGTGAGGAGACATGGGGTGAATAGGGGGGAGGGTATAGAAAGGTAAGGTAAAGGAGGTATAAGTGGGTTAGTTGATGGAGACGAGGAAGAGGAAGAGGAGGACGGGGAGGAATGATGTGCATGGGGATGTAACTGGGAAGAAACGAGGTAAATGGAGATGAAGGGCGAGATGGGGAGCAAGGTGGGAAAGAGTAAAGTGAACTGAGGTTAAAAGCGAGTTGGGGAGGAAGAAGGGAAAGACTGAGGTAGATGGGGAGTGGTGAGGTAGGAGAGAGGTAAAGCAAAGAAAGCAGATGTGGCCACGTCAAAGATGAAGGATGAGGTAGGTGGGGAAGAATGAGGTAAATGGGGAGTTAAAAAGGGAGGAGTGTCAGGGTAGATGGGGAGGAGGAAAGGGGAGGGGAAGTGTGAGGAAAGGACGAGCTGGGGAGGAAGACGGGGAAAGGAAAGGGCGGGAAAAATGGGGAAATAGGTAGGGAAACATGAGGTTGGTAGGCTCATGGAGGAGGATGGGGTGAAGTGAAAGGGTAGGTAAGGGAACGTAAATGGGAGATAGAAAGGGAAGAATGAGGCAAGTGAAAGGGAAATGATGGGGTAAATGGGGAGAGTGGAATTAATGGAGGGAATGTGTAGAAAAAAGGAAAATATCAGAAAAACAATTAATTTTCCTGTATTCCATTGGTTATTCATTATTGTGTATGGGAAACAGGAAACAGACGTCCAATTATGACACTGTTCAAGAGGTTCTGTTTTCCTGACAGTATATTACGAAAATTATCTGTTATCCGAACCACTAAAATAAAAATAACATGGCATTAGACCCCAATTAATTAGGGCTCAATCACTGGCCAACGGAAAATTAATCATCCCTACCAGATATTATGGAAACTGATACTTAAGTTTTATCGAACCACTCTTTATTGATGCTTCTTGTAATGACTCTAATTGCTGGGAAATATGAATGGAGTCAGATTGAGTGTGTGTGTGTGTGTGTGTGTGTGTGTGTGTGTGTGTGTGTGGTGGATCCCTGTGTGTGTCTATAATGGGTCCCTGTGTGTGTGTGTGTGTGTGTGTGTGTGTGTGTGTGTGTGTGTGTGTGTGTGTGTGTGTGTGTGTGACTGGAATCAGCCGTTGTGGTTTGTGTGTGTATGTGTGTGTGTGTGTGTGACTGGAATCAGCCGTTGTGGTTTGTGAGGCTGTGAATGGAATCAGCTGATGCCTCTAAATAGCCGTATCTGTCATTGTGATGTATGGAACGGCAAGTTGTCACACACACACACACACACACACACACACACACACACACACACACACACACACACACGTACCTATCAATCCTGTCTACCTTCCTACCTACCTATCTATTTGTCTCTGTCCATGTATTTATCAACCTACCTGTCTATCTGTCTATCTATCAACATGTTATGAATCTAGCCTTTATCTCTCTCTCTCTCTCTCTCTCTCTCTCTCTCTCTCTCTCTCCCTCTCTCTCACTGCAGCTCCCACATGATCTCCCCCAAACCGAAAATATTCCCAAAAAATCACGGGCAGTCGAAAATGTAACCCAAACAGGAGCAATTCTCGACCATCCGTGCATCGATTATGAACTCGGAGGGGATCGTCGGGAATTATCGTGCCGTTTTGGGGGCTTATTTGCATTTACGATAGCCTCCCCTCTGGTCCGTTTTCTCTTTTGTTTTTAGTCTGTGTTTTGATTTTATTGATTGTGTTTTAGAGGTTGATTGATTGATTTTGTGTGTGTGTGTGTGTGTGTGTGTGTGTGTGTGTGTGTGTGTGTGTGTGTGTGTGTGTTCCGCTTCCTTGGAGTTGCTGCTGATAATTTTCTCATTTTCTTTCGTATATATATATTTTTTCTGTATGCTACCTCATCCCATCAGTTGATGAGAAAAATAGTGATGATGATGATGATGATGATGATGGTGATGGTGATGATGTTAGTGATGGTGATGATGATGATGATGATGATAGTGATGATGATGATGTTAGTGATGATGATGATGATTAGGATATAGTGGTGATGGTGATGATTAAGAGATGGTGATGATGATGGTGTATGCCTGTTTATTGTATCGCTTAGTTATTCGTTAATTTACCCATTCAGGTCTGGTTTAGTGTTTAGTGTGTGTGTGTGTGTGTGTGTGTGTGTGTGTAGAGGATTCAGAATTGTGTTTTCATTGCGTCGCCTATTTTCCTTTTTTCCCCATTGATCTCATTCGTTATTCTTTTCACCAGTCTTTTCTCTGACCCTCCTTTCGTACCGTTTATCGTGGTGTAACTTTCATTTCTCCTTTCTCCTCTTTCCTCCATCCTGGCATGTATTTCTCTCTCTCTCTCTCTCTCTCTCTCTCTCTCTCTCTCATTCCCATTCTTTCATTTCTGCCTGTAACCCTTATCCTCCTTTCCTTCCTCATAACCTTGCCTCGTATACTCCATTCACTTCATCTTGGCCTTAAATTGCCATCTCTACATCATGAATCTTGAGATGTAAGAAGAACTCAGCACTAAAATATGTTGCTAGTCACGAAGAAGTGCTGTGGAATGGATCTAGTACCTTGACATCGTCTGATTCGGCCTTTTTTTTTTTACGGGAGTACGTACAGTCGTAATTCTCTTCTTTGGCCATTGATATACGAGAAAAGAGGTTGAAAAAGAACGATTATCTCTCCAAGTTTAGGTTAAAGGACTGCAAAATATGTTGCTAGTCACGATGAAGTGCTATGGATGGGTGTAGAACCGTAGCCTTGTCTCACTCTGCCGCTGAGCTATGGGAAATGAAGTGTGAAAGAACCAATTCCTCCGCCACGTTAAAGTAGAAGAGCATTGATACTTAGCCTTCCCCTTCCCGAACCACCTCGACCTAACCTCCTCCCTCTCCAAGCCACGCCAACCTAACATCCTCCCTCACAATCCGGCCACCTACCTCACAACCACATCCCCCCTACCAGTCGCCCCTCACCATCACTCTTTCCCCCACTGAAAATCCCTCTCTCCCCGTCTTACTGACTCCATCCCCCACAACCCTACCCCCAACCTCTTACCTCCCGAGCCCTTAACTCACCTCCCATGTAACTCATACCCTTTTCCAAATCAACCCCCTACCTTTCATTCCCACCAGCCACCCACTCACAACCCCTCCATCCATACAACACTACTCCTTACATTCAGTCCCTTCCCCAGCCTTCCGCATTCAGAATCTCCCTATCCCCAACCTCTAATCTTTCCCCACCTCCCTACCTCCTCTACCTTAGCGCCGGGAGCCCATCAGTCGTAATATAAGGTAATTGATCGGTAAGAATGAAAGTCCGTGCCCGCCTCACTGTGCAATCCGATCACTTCCTCCCGGCGATGCTCACTTGTCTGTGTGTTGGATGGAGTGGAATTCTTCACGTTACTTACCTTAATGGAATAATTCAGGACGTTTGGTTAGGTGAGATTTGTTTCTCTCTCTCTCTCTCTCTCTCTCTCTCTCTCTCTCTCTCTCTCTCTCTCTCTCTCTCTCTCTCTCTCTCTCTCTCTCTCTCTCTCTCTCTCTCTCTCTCTCTCTCTCTCTCAAGGCACCAGCAGGCTCTAGTTCTCTCCCTTCTCTACTTCCGGCACTGTCAGGTGTTGCAACATTATGGGGCGGAAGCGTAGAGTTTACATTCCTAATACTTTTAAAATAGGTAGCCTGTTAATGGTTGCCAATGCTAAGAAAATAAATCTCTTGCAAATGACTGAAATTGTTGTTTTTACCATTTTTTTTTTTTTGCAGTTGTTTTGAGAATGCTTTAAAGATATCTAGCTATTTACGTAATTTCATTTTTATTTTCAGGCTTTATGTCCGTCTGTCTGTCTGATGGTCGGCTTCTCACTCTGCTTATTGGTAGGTAAGGGTTTTTAGATTCATTCGTATCTATCTTCTATCTATCTATCTATGTCTTCCTAAAATGTCTATCTCCATGATTTCAAAGGAGATTATAAGAGTTTATATGTAGGAATATGTCTTCTCATCGTCAGTAGTCATATACACAAAAGATGTAAGAGTGTGTTCCTTCTGATTCAGCCACTGGTTTCCTGTGTATATCATTCAGTTAGTCATCCAGTGTATCTGCTTGTATGTATTTGGCTTTCTGATTATCTATTTCCTAGTGATTATGGATATATAAATGAGTCAGAGTACTTATTAATTACGATCTATTTTCTCTCTGACTGTGCTTGTGATGGATGTAGTGATGTAATTTCTACGTTTAGGTTCAAAGCCAGTCATTTATTTTTGTCCTCTATCAGTAAACAGAATTGAGTGAAAATTTAGGAAAAAAGAAATGTTCCTGTATGTATCCCTCTACCCCTTCCCAGTGACCTCGATCAGTGAATATTTAGGTGTCTGTTTGTCCATCTATCTCTCGCAGCATCTATCTGTCAGTTAGCCATTCGGTCTGTCTACCTGTCTGTCTATCTATCTGTTTATCTGTCTGTCTATTTGTCTGTTGCCCGTTACTGTGGTTTAGTTATCAGTGGTTAACGTACTCGTCTCGCGATACGTGTGCCCCGAGTCTAGGCCTGGGACCCAAGCCGTAGCGGGCATTTGAAGTGAGTGCGTGTAGCATGTCCTTTCATTTGCTTGCGCGTGTTCGCACTCTATCGCTCTATATGCTTCGAAATACACAGACACAGTAGTCATTACAACTTCGATTTTCACATGCCTCACACTTATTAAAGAAATCCACTCCTTAGTTGTACCTTGCCAGCATGAGGGAAATCTATTTGTCTGTCACTTTACTTCGCGAGAAAACCCGGTTATGCATTTAACCTTATATGAAATAATATCTGTATCTGTCTGTCTATCTATCTATCTATTTATATCTTTCTATCCCAGTACACGTGAGGGTGGGGGTAAGCAAATAAGCAGGAGTAAATCTATCTTTTTATCTATTTCTCTGTATATTTATCCCAATACAATTTAGGAGGTTAAGAGAATAAGTAAGGTCAGATCTATCTTTGTATCTATCTGTGTATCTATCGTTTCACTAGCGATGGGCGTGGTGAGTGAGAGTGTGTTGAGCCGGGATGACAAACACCCTTGATCGATGCTCCCCCGCCTCCAGGGTCTTGCCTTTCTTACTCCCTTCTTATTCTTACTCGTTTCTTATTCTTTCTCCCTTCTTATTCTTTCTCCCTTCTTATTCTTACTCAGGCTTCATCTTCTCACTCATTGCTTCTTTTTTTAATAGCTTCTTACACTCCTGTTATTCGGTTATTCCCGTATCTTTCCTCTCTTTATTGCTGCCCCTCTTGTCTTACCAATTTCCCCCAAACATACATACCTTCTCTCTTGTTTATCACTTTCCTCCCTTTATTATTTTCTGTCCTATCTTTATTACTTCACTGTTTCTGTTATTTTTTTTCTTCACATCTCTCTCTCTCTCTCTCTCTCTCTCTCTCCTAGTTTTTTATGCATATACCTACTGCCTCTTTTATCACGTTCCTTCGACCTTCCCATCTCCTTATCACTTCTTCATCGCTTCTCATTCCACCTTTTTTATTTATCTCACTTTTCTGTTAATATTTTCTGGTTTAATTCCTCACTAACCTTGATCTGTTTCTTACTGAGTTTTCCTCCTCGCCCCTTTTCTTTCCTGGAGCATCTTCCTCCTCTCTTTGTCATTTTTCTTTTTTCTTAATGTCTTGCTTTTCCATTTCGTCGTCTCCCGTCCTGCCCGCGTCCTTGAAAGTTTTCTGTTCTTCTTCGTCATTTGTCTTCTCTTGTCACCTATTAGTGTTGAGGCTTGGCTGTTTCTCACTCATGTGTCTTTTCTTTGTCGCTCCTTCTTACCTATTCTTAGTCATCTCTCTTTTCTTTATTAATCTTTCATGCCTTTTCTTACTCAGCTGCCTTTTCATTATTATTCTTTCTTACCCCTTCGTTACTGATCTGTTCCTTTCTTTGTAACTCCTTCTTACTCTTTCTTACTCATGTATCCTTTCATTATTATCGCCAGTTTTTAGAAGGCGGAGTGATAATATTTTTGCCTGCCTGTGTGTGTGCGTGTGTGTGTGTGTGTGTGTGTGTGTGTGTGTGTGTGTGTGTGTGTGTGTGTGTGTTCCCATTAAATCTCATGAACGGCTTGAGCAATCAGCACGAAACCTTCAGGGTATAAAGGTATGTCAAAATCTTGGCCGAGTTCGAAAACGGGCACTCTGGGTCAAGGTATAAAGATGTAGTCAAAATCTTGGCCGAGTTCGAAAACGGGCACTTGAGGTCAAGGTCAAGGTCACCAAAATGGCTACCAAAGGTCAGCTGGTTTTTATCGCCTGCCTTTAACACCTTTATACCTCATGAACGGCTTGAACCATCAACATGAAACTTTCAGGGTATCAAAATATGGCCAAAATCTTGGACTTGGCCAACAGCGTATTCTGGCGGGCGATTTGCATTCTGCTTCGAATGCTTTTCTTTCATTTACTTAACTCACTTGTCTTCATTATTGCTCTTCTTACTCATGTCCTTTCTTTTCTCTCTACATAACTGTCCTAATCATTGTTCTTCTGCCTCATGTCCTCTTTATTACTTTTCTTCCCACTCTTCTGCCCTCCGTTACTTTATACTGTGTCCAGTCCTAATTTTTTCCCCTCTTATCGACCGATCTTATCATTATTATTTTTTTTTCATTATCAGCCATTTCCCTTTCACTTCTCACAGCTCTTGCACCTTGTCTCTCTCGTCCCTACCTGTCCTCTTTTTTCACGTGTCAGTCATCTGCTCTTCTTTTTTATTTTTTATATTAATTGTGTGAAGATTTTTCTCACCTGTTTTTCTGTCAACCATATCTGTTTTTTCTTCTCGATTTCCTGGTCATCTTTTTTTTTTTTTTTTTTTTTTTTCACCTTTTCAAGTACAAACTCTCTGTCTGTCTGTCTGTCTGTCTCTCTCTCTCTCTCTCTCTCTCTCTCTCTCTCTCATTACTTTTTTTGGGGTTAAGTTGCACATATATCTTCCTTTTCATCACATCCTTAGAGATTCTTTGACATTCTTTCTCATTTGTCTTCTCTGTTATTAGTTTTCTTCAAGAGTTTTTAAGTTTTTTCCTCACTTGTCCTCCATCTTCATTACTACTACTCAGTTTCATTAAGTTTCTTCTTCATATATTTTTGTCACTTTTCTATTTGTCTCTGTTTCTGCGTCATCCAGTCACATCGTCAGGTCAGTCATTTTATACCCTCTGTTCCCCGATCCCCACCATTATCTCCACCATTATCTCCACCATTATCTCCATCATTATCTCCACCACACTTGCATCTGTCTGCCCCTGTCACCATGTCGATTCCCACACATTTATTTATTTATTTTTTTCCACAACCACATTTACCACAGTCTTCATTCACCAGTCTCCACCACTACCACAACTACCACAACCGCCACAGTTGCTACCACATCAACCCTTGTCTACTCCAGCTGTCATGTTCCTTTAATACACGGCCCATCACCACCATTCTTTTCCTAATCAGTTCAATCGCGATAAGTACGCAGTTTCCATTCACTTAAATAATCACCACCATTATCGCCAGCATCAGAACAACCTTCTCTCTCTCTCTCTCTCTCTCTCTCTCTCTCTCTCTCTCTCTCTCTCAAGGCACACACCCCGCATGATGGAGTGCTGATATAAATACCAGGCCATCCGTCAACTCCAGCCAGTCACCCGCAGACGCTCAAGGGGGGAGGGTGTAGGCTGGCATAAGAGGGACAAAAATGATGGAAAAATTATACACATCGTGACGCAAGTATACGCCGGGTGGCTGATTGATTTTGAGGGGGGGGGGGAAGAGGGGAGATGAGAGGGAGGGAAGGGGATTAGAGGAGGGGAGGATAAAGAAGGGGAAAGTGAGGGATGTGATGAGTGGGGGATTAAGAGAGAGCTGGAAGGGAGGAAGACAGATAGAGGAGGGGAAGAAAGATGTGGGATTAGAAGAGAGTGATGAAAGAGGGTGAGAGAAGGTGCAGTGGAGAGAGAGAGAGAGAGAGAGAGAGAGAGAGAGCTGGGTATACATAGAGTTAAACAATGGGGTGGACAAGAGTTAGGCAAGCAGATGAACACACACCATAATGATACCATACCAGAACACCATATTTTTAGTAGTTCAAAATTCAAGTGCAATCACAATAGTTAGGGAGGTGGTATTGTGAGGCCACGGTGTTCTACTGACCCCTCAGTACAATCAAACACTAACACCTCACGGCACACAAACACCATACCAATACATTATATATTGAAAACAGTGTCCTTAAGCACCATAACACCATAAAAAGATATGGATGTGGTGTTGTTAGGAGGGTCACTGGCAGACTCTCAGTACAAATATCTCACGCACATGGCATACTAGCACGCCATGTTTAGAAATTAGTGTCCATCATTCGCATATAAACACCCAAGGTCGGGAGGTGGTATGGTGTGGCTAGGGTCTGCTGTTAACCCTCAGTATAACCAGGCACTAGCAACTCAACGTACACCACAGACAGACACCATACCAGAGCACCATATTTCGATAATAGTGTGCTTAATGGCTTTATAACTACAATAGGCAGAGAGATGGTAAAGTGAGGCTAGGTTCTGCCACCGACCCTCAACTCAACCAAGCCCGAATGTCTTAGGCATCTAACACTCTGACACCATACCGGAACACGATGTTTTAAGAAATGTGTTCTGAACTCCCATAGGACCACTATAGGTAGGGAAGTAGTGCGATGAGGCTAGTCTTCCAATCCCCATCTGTAGAACCCACTAAAAAGAAACTGCACATCTACATTATTTATTATGCCTTGCAGAATTACACAATTAAAAATACCTGCCATAGAATATAATTTTAGGCGATTCTATAACTCAGCCGTTTCTAGTGCTGGATTCACACACTAAGAAGCCCAGGTCTGAATCCTCTCAGTTGTTAAGCTGTTAAAGAAATAATTTAGAACAGACGCTTAATTATACCTTCCAATGTATGAAATTTTGGATGCCTCTGTAGTCCAGTCGTGTTTGTGGTGGAGTCACCCACTTTGGAGCGCTGGTTCGAATCCCCACAGCTTCTAATTTATTAACGAAAATCTACCTGTAATAGACCCTTAAATATACCTTCCAGTATATATAATTTTGAATTCATGTGTAGCTCAGTCGTTTTCTTACGGTGTCCACGCACTTTGGAGCGCTGGTTCGAATCCCCGGAGCTTCTAATTTAATAATAATAATAACCTGGCTGCATTAGACGCTTAAATATATCTTCCATCGTATAAAATTCTAGATGATTCCATAGCCCAGTCGCTTAGGTGCTGGTCTCACGCACGTAAGATAGCTGGTTCGAATCCCCGCAGTTACTAATTATTAATAAAAATCTGCCGGTATTAGACGCTTAAATATACCTTCCAACATATAAAATTTTACTGACCTCGATGAAAGCTGTTGGTTCCGCTGTTGTCTCCTGGCACTTCCAAGCGCTTGGTACTTCTCGCGGCTTCCATACAGTGAAAGAGGATCCTCTGCTGACCCGTATTTGGTCATCTGACCTTGCGGGTGGGACTGCTGACCCTGACTGCTGCCCTTGATTGGGTGACTCAGTTGGTTGCCTTTCATCGGGTGACACAGGGTGGGATTGCTGACCCTAACTGCTGCCCTTAATTGGGTGACCTAGGGTGGGATTGCAGACCTTAAGTGCTACCCTTAATTGGGTGACCTAGGGTGGGACTTACTGCCCCTGACTGCTGCCCTTAACTGGGTGGGACAAAACAAGATGGGTGGGAAGAAGCTGTTGAAGGGACTTAAGGCAGGGAAGAAAGGGATAGTGAAGAGGGTGAAGAGGAAGGTTGGAAGGATAATAGGTGGTGTTGCTGATGCTATGAGGGGGGTTGGGGAGTGTGTGGTATGGCTGAGGGAGATGGTGCTGAGCAACAACATCAAGATTGTGATTGATGGGGGAGTGCTGGCGGTCGATGGGCTGCTGGGAATGACAAGGGGAGTGGCTGGGTGGGTGAGCCAGGTGGTCAACTTGGCGGTGGAGCTTGGGCCTGTGCTGTCAAGAGTGACCTCTGGTGTGGCTGCCTCGGCTGACTCCTTGTTCAACGCCCTGGGCAGCTTAATGGAGGCCGCGGGTCAGCTGGGGGTGTTTGTGGGGAGTATCGGTTCAGCCATTGGGACTGCTGCAGGTGGGGTTGTTAAGGGGCTGGCTGGGGCGGCTGAGATGGTTGCTAGGATTGGTCATGGCTCGGCTTCTCTGGTGTCAGGTGTCATAGACGCTGTGGCCCAGGTGGTGGAAATTGTCAAAATTCCGTACAAGGCACTGCTGGCTTTCATCAATATGATTGATTACATCATGAATAAAATACCCGGCGTACACACAGGGAGATTCTGATTTCTGCATACAAACTGTGAGTTTGATTCCTGCATACAAAGTCTCCCTCTGTCTATGCCAGATTCCCTGATCTGTAAATTACAACCCATGGGACTTACAATAGCACAACAATCACTTGTAAAACTAAATTGCTACCATAACATTTTACTGAAGTGAAGAGCATACGACTACTTAATTTCTGCCACCCTCTCACACTATGGTATTGGGTCTCTACACTTTTGGTTTATTGCGTCTTTTTTCCAGATACATTTCAGTTTGATGCCATTTCTTTCGACACACACACACACACACACACACACACACACACACACACACACACACACACACACACACACACACACACACACACACACACACACACACACACACACACACACACACACACACACACACACACACACACACACACACACACACACACACACACACACACACACACACACACACACACACACACACACACACACACACACACACACACACACACACACACACACACACACACACACACACACACACACACACACACACACACACACACACACACACACACACACACACACACACACACACACACACACACACACACACACACACACACACACACACACACACACACACACACACACACACACACACACACACACACACACACACACACACACACACACACACACACACACACACACACACACACACACACACACACACACACACACACACACACACACACACACACACACACACACACACACACACACACACACACACACACACACACACACACACACACACACACACACACACACACACACACACACACACACACACACACACACACACACACACACACACACACACACACACACACACACACACACACACCATATCTATCGTTCGGTGATTCGGTGTGCACGCATGTTCCGTGCCCCAGATGACACCCCTCCTCACTTCCTGGAGGGGCCAAACCTGCGCTCCGCGGCCATCCAATCATGCTCTGCGGGTGTGTTTGTTACGGTGTGTTATGACAGTGGGTGGCCGACGTGATCAAGGATAGAGCTTGCCAATGAAGAAGGAAGAGAGGAGACAGATAGACAGACCTCAGACATAGATAGGTTGAAACATAGGTAGACAGGTAGGAAGGTAGGAAGGCAGATAGAGACATAAATGAATAAAGAGAAGAGGAGGAGGAAGAGGAATAAGAAGGAGGAACAAAAATGTTGAGTGTGGAGGACGGATTGCTTTTATGAGTTAGGACAAAGAAGGGGAAAGCTGGTGGTATCGATGCTGAGAGAGAGAGAGAGAGAGAGAGAGAGAGAGAGAGAGAGAGGCTGGAGTTGGGCTGGGCAGCGGTCAGAATGGAAAAGGGCTATCGAGAAGGAGAGGCCTCTAAGCTGAACGCAATAAGAGAGGGAGGGTGGAAGGGAGGGAATGATGGAGGGAATGAAGGGAGGGAGAGAAAAGAGAGATCAATGGAGGGACACGAGGGAGGGAGAGAGGAGTTTTGAGAAGAGAGAAGGCGAGAATATTGGACTGAAACGAGAGAGGATGAGAGGATTGGGGAGAAGATAGCGGGGAGGGAAAGGAGGGAGAAGAGAGTAATGGAGGAAAAAAGAGGAAGGGTGGGAGGAGTTGAGAGAGAGAGAGAGAGGCGAGAGGAGGAAAAGAGGAAGGAGAGAGGGAGAGGGGGTAATAGAGAGGGAGGCAAAGAAAAATAAGGGAGGGGGGGAGAAAGGGAATGGGATCCTGGAGGGAGGGAGAGAAGGGAGAAAGAGAGAGAGTGAGAGAGATAAAAGAGAGGGTGGAAATGAGGTTAGAGTTATTGTGATAGGATATAAAGAGTGGGATGGAAGGAGGGGAAGGGAGATATAAAGAAATAGAGAGAGAGAGAGAGAGAGAGAGAGAGAGAGAATATTCCTTTCTCTTCTTGTCTTGCTTCCTCCAGACGCTTTCATTCAGGTGATGGGGTACTAATCTCAGTGAAGGAATTAGCACCTTAATTGTAATCATTTTAATCTTCCTAATCCCAGTCAACTTGATCAGGCATAGGAGAGATTAGGGGGGATTAGAGGGATTACACGAAGCCAGTAGTAAAGCTGTCAGGAAGTGAGATCACACCTAAGTTGAAGAAAATCGTCTTGAGTTAAGAAGAAACTACAGAACAAGCTGAAAGTCTGAATGGAGAAAGGGCAGTGGTCTGTTGCCGAAGGAGATACTTATAAAAGTTTAAGAAAAGGAAAAAAAGAATTAAGAAAAACTAGCGAAAGTAATAAGAGTAACGAGAGTAATAGGGAAGAAAAGTAATGAAAGTAACGGCAGTTCCGACGAAAGTAATGAGGGTAAGAAAAGTAACGAATGTAACGGCAGTTCAAACTAAAGTGATGAGCGTAAGAAAAGTAACGAAAATAACAACAGTTCTGCCGAAGTAACGGTTAAAACGGAGTAAAAGTAACAACGGTAACGGAAGTACAACACTAGTTTTCGCATTATTTTGTGTGTCTTGATTAGAGTGATATTGAATTAGAATGATGATGATGATGATGATGAGCAGTGTGATTGTAATGTTGATGAATCGATGGTGGTGATGATATTTAGACGGTGGTTGTTGTGATAGTGTCAGTAGTAGTAGTAGTAGTAGCAGTTGTAATAGTTGAAGTAGTAGAAATACGAGTAATAATAATAATAATGGTGCAAGTAAAGAATTATGAACCTAATGACAACTCCATTATTAATACAAATATAAAAATCAATAATAAGGTGAAGAAGAAAACATATAGATACAAAAACAAGAACTAAAGAAACAAAGAACTAAAACAAAACTAAGCAACCAAAGCAAAGACAAACAAAAGCAAAACAAAAGAAGTAAACAAATAAACAACAGCATCCAGAGCAATTTCCTCCTCCCCTGGAATGTGACTTGGAGAGAGGAGGAGTTTTTTGTCCCTACTTCTCTCCATCTGTCGCCCCCCTCCGTCGTTTCTCTCCATCTCTCCGGTTTATCTCTCTCTCCAGTCCTTCATATTTTCTCTCCATCCCACCTTTTATTCTCTCCATCCCACTGCCTTCTCTCTGCATCTCTTTTCACAGCATTGTCACTCTTTTCCATCCTCTTTTTTTTTTTTTCCCTCTTGCCATTATCTTTCTGCCTCTTTTCTCCACCCCTCACCTTTCCCCTCCACTCCTCCACTCAGTCTTCGTTTTCTCCTCCTCTGCCGTTCCAGTATAGTTCCACCCCTTCGACTTTTCTCTCCCCCTCTCCTCCACACCTCCACCGCTTCTCTCCACCGTTCCTTCACACCTCCACCGTTTCTGCCTTCACCCCTCCACAGTTTCTCCCTGTCTTATCTCCATCCTCTCTCTTTTCACCCTTCCGTCTTTTTTCCCTCCTGTCTTTCTTTCCACCCCTCCGTGTCTTCGCTCCTCCCTCTTTCTCTCCACCTCCCCTTCTCTCTCCACCCCCCCAACCCATGGCATTTCAAGAGGGACCCCACCATGCCAAGTGCCTTCATTGAGGGGGAGGGAGTGTCAAAAAAAAAAAAAAAAAAAGACAGGAGAGGGACAGCGAAAAGGATGAATGAAGAGCAATATGAATGGAGGGAAGGAAAGATGGGAGCTAGTTAATGGAAAGGAATAGGAGGAATAGAAGTTACAATACATGAGGAAGAGGAGAGGAGAGGAGAGAGAGAGAGAGAGAGAGAGAACGAAGATCAGAGATATGTGCGAAGAAGGATGGAGTTTCGCGTGAATAGGAGAAACGAGAGAAAAGCAGTGGATGGATGGAGGGAAGGAGAGACAGGCTGCCTAGAATGGATGGATGAATGGATGGATGGAATGTTGAGTAAATGGTTAGCTGAAGGGAAGGAATTAGAAGAAATGAATGGAAGTTAATAAGAGTTGGATGAAAATGAATGGATTGACGAAGGGAGGGCAGGAGGGCATAGCCAGGATGGATGGATAGATTGATGGATGCGTAGATGGATGGATAATTGAATGGAGAGTTAACAGAACTCAAGAAAGTAGAAAAAAAGAACAAAAAATAATTGGATAAAGGAAAAGGCACACAAGTTACAGAGGGGATACGAAAAAACTGAAGGAAAGACCGGGACAAGGATGGATGGATACTCAAGAGAGAGAGAGAGAGAGAGAGAGAGAGAGACTCTAAATAGATAAAAGCAGCCAGGGAGATGGAAAAACAGCTAACCATACACAAAGATGCGTCGATAAATGAACATACGACAAAAAAAAAAAAAGAGACTAACAGATAAAGCTAATGGTCAGTAATTTTTAGGTATGGTAAAGGGAAGGGAGGAAGATGGATGGAAATAAAAATACAAAGAAAAGAGATACGAATGAGGGAAATTATAGAAATTATAAAAATATGAGTAATTATAGAGGGAGGATGTAATCATAAAAAGGAACAGTGAAGAGAGTAAAATACGAAAGAATTTGCAGAAAGAAATATAAGGGTGAAGTGAGAGAAAGCAAAACGAGAGATAGAGGGACAGACTTAATGGAAGAAAAGGGAAAAGGGAAGGAGAGAGAGAGAGAGAGAGAGAGAGAGAGAGAGAGAGAGAGAGAGAGCGTATAAAACTCCAGGGCTGTTTCCTAATTTCGTGTCGACAATTTTTCATCATTACAATCTGGTCTCCCTTATTTCCACCGCCGTTTTCTTCTTTCTTATTTTCCCCTCCCTCTTTCTCCTCCCCCCCTCCATTTTCCCGTTCATCTTTCTCCTCCCCCTCCTTTTTACCCTTCCTTCTCCTCCCCGCATCTTTTTTTCCCCTCTTTCTCCTCCCCAGTCTTTTCTCACTCTCCTCTCCTCTCCCCGACTCCCCTGTTCCACTCTCTTCCTGGTTCTCTCATCTTCTATCCTTTTTTCTCTCAACGTTCTTCCTCTTCCTCACCCTTTTTTCCTCTCTCTCTCTCTCTCTCTCTCTCTCTCTCTCGATCACCAAGTTAGAGGGAGTAGTGGGGAATCAACTTAAACAATAAACTTTAATTAGCAACTGGCAGCCGGAGTTCCCTTGTTCAGTGTAAATAAGCCCACTCCCTCTACTCTCTCTCTCTCTCTCTCTCTCTCTCTCGTGTGTGTGTTTTTAAATGTTGTGTAAGTGTTAGTCTATGTGTCGGTTTATGTATGTATTTGCACAGGTGCGTGTCCTTCCGCTCACCCATGTACTTCCAAAGTCATCAGAATAACAAAAAATAAAAAAAATAACGACAAATAAAAATTCCTCTGGACATTTAGGTTTCAGTATATGTGAGTTTTATCTCATTCTTCGCCCTTTTTTTTTTTTCTCTCTTTTTCTCTTTCTCAATCTTGGTTAACACATCCCCTTCCCCCATACTTCCTCAGCCTCTGTTCTCATAATTTCCAGCGTCTTTAATCTACCCTCCCCATCTACTGTTATATTTCCACCCAATTGTTTCCACTTCTCTCCCCGTCTGCTACTATTTGCTCTCCCTCTCCACCATAGCCCCAGTCGCTTCCAGTTTTCCTTCCTTACATCTGCTCTCTTTCCTTCCCTACCACCTCATCTTCAGTCTCTCTAGTTTCCCTCCCCATCTACTGCCTTCCCTCCCCTCCCAGCAAATCTCTGTCCTCTATCATCTTCCTTCTCCTTCCATTTCCTTCCTTCTCCTTCCATTTTCTTGTCTCTTCCCAGTTACTTCAGTCTTCCTTTCCAGTCTTATCTCAGGACCCTTCCCGTTTACTTTCCCATCTTTCCCTTCTGTCCTCTCCTTTCTTCACTTCCATTTTATCCCTAGCTTTTCCCATCGCCAATCTTAAATCTGTCAAATTTTTTCGCATGTCTTCTTTCCTGTTCTGTCTTCCCTTCGATCTATCTTTTCCTCCTCTCATCTCCCCTCTCTTCCGCCATTCATTTTCCTTCTCTCATCACTCTTCCCTTCCATCATATCTTCTTCCTGTCCATTCTATCATTGTTTCTCTCCTTTCATTTCCCTTCCCTCTCTCGCATCAAGTTTTCCCCCATATCTTTCTTCTCTTCTTCCTATCTTCCCACAACCCTTTCCATCTCCCTTGCCCAGTCCCTGCCATCTTCCTTGCCTAATCCATTTCATTTCCCCTTCCTAATCACTCATCTCCCCCGTCTTATCCAGGGCCACACCCCTCATCTCTTGCTTTCCATCTTCCCTTCTCTTGCCTCTTCTGTTTCCCTCCCTATCCTCTCCCAACTCCCAACCCCCAGGCTGCGTGATATATATATATGTGTGTGTGTGTGTGTGTGTGTGTATGTGTGTGTGTGTGTGTGTCCAAACAGCCAATTACCCTCGACCCCACCCCACCTCAACAACAAACTTTTTATATTATTTTCAACTCCTTCCGGCGATCGAAGACAGGGGGACCGGAACAGGAATGGGGAAGGAGGGAGAAATGGGAGGGAAAAGAGGGAGAAATAGGAGGGAAAGGAGGGAGAAGTGAGGGGAAAGGAGGGAGAATGCCAGGGAAAGGAGGGAGAAATGCCAGGGAAAGGAGGGAGAAATGCCAGGGAAAGGAGGGAGAAGTGGGAGGGAAAGGAGGGAGAAATGAGGGGAGAGGAGGGAGAAATGGGAGGGATAGGAGGGAGAAATGGGAGGGATAGGAGGGAGAAATGGGAGGGATAGGAGGGAGAAATGGGAGGGAAAGGAGGGAGAAATGAGGGGAAAGTGGGGAGAAATGGGAGGGAAAGGAGGGAGAAATGAGAGGAGAGGAGGGAGAAATGGGAGTGAAAGGAGGGAGAAATGGGAGGGAAAGGAAGGAGAACTGGGAAAGGAAAGGGAGAGTTGTTGAGGGGAGAAAACTGGGAAGGGGGTGGGGGGAAGGGAGGAGCAGGGGAAGGATTCGATAGATGAGGGGAGAATGGTGTGAGAGAAAGAGAGAGAGAGAGAGAGAGAGAGAGAGAGAGAGAGAAGGAAGTGGCTGGCAGTAAGAAGAAGATATTTCGAATTTTTCGCTGGTGAATGGGAGTTGAAATGAGTGGGCTTGGGACGATGGAGTGGGAAGAGTGGCCTGGAAGAGTGGGATGGGTTTTGGTAGTTGTGTGGGATGGGGTGGGTGGAAGAGGGGAATGGCTTGGAGGGCGGAGTGGGTTAGGGTTGGGGAGTGGAGTGGAGTGGCTTGGTAGGTTGAGTGGGAAGGATTGGAGGAATAAGAGATATAGGAGAACGGAAAAAAAAGACTGGAATGATAGAGTGGAAAAAGGTGAGTGGGAGAGTGAGCGAGTTTGGTGTGGAAGTGAAAAGGCTAAGACGATTGAGTGGGAGAGTGGAAGGTCTTTCATGGTGAGTGGGAGAATGGAAACACATCCGAAAGTGAGTGGGAGGAGGTGAGGGCTTTGATGGGGAAATGAGATAGTTGAGATGGGGAGTGAGAGGGCTGAAATGGGGAATGAGAGGGCTGAAATGGGGAATAAGAGGGCTGAAATGGGTAATATGAGGGCTGAAATGGGGAATGAGAGGGCTGGAATGGGGAATGAGAGGGCTGAGGTAATGGAGTAGAGGGCTGGGATGGTGGAGTAAGGGAGGCGGAAGGAAGTGAAATGAGTCGACCAGTAAAACTAACGAAAAAAAAGAAGGGACAAGTAGAAGACGCAGACGAGAGGGTTGGAAAGTACGTATGTAAGGTTAAGGAAAGAAGTTAAAAGATAAATAAAGAGGAAGGGAGAAGTAGAATGAAGCAAGGACGCAAGGGGAATAGAAGAAAGAGAAATAGAGGGGAAAAATATAATAAAAAAAGAAGAGGGAGAAGAATGAAGGAAAGGGACTAGGGAGAATGAAAGAATGTGAATTGATAGGTACATGAAAGATATGAGGAAAGGGAGAGAGTGGTGTTAGAGAAGAAGAAAAAAAAAACAAGAAAAAGCTAGTAAGAGGGGGTTCCAGGAAAAAAAAAAAGGGGGGTTTTTTTTTGGAAGTTTATACGAAAGTTTGAGGAGTAGGGGTAAAAGACGAGAGAGAGAGAGAGAGAGAGAGAGAGAGGGGGTGGGAGACTTGGGTCATAGGTGGAAAAGAGAATGATTGAAATAAGAGAGGCGTAAGAAAATGTCAAAAGGAAAGGGGTAACTAGTGAGACGAGAGTGTGAAAAATTTATCAGGAAAATCAGAGGAGATGAGTACAAGTAATAGTAAAAAGAGAGAGAGAGAGAGAGAGAGAGAGAGAGAGTTGAAAGTAATGAGGAACGGAGAACGTGCACAAAAAAAGAAAACTGATGGCTTGAAATAATTACAGAAGGTAGAGGAAAAACAGGTAAAGACTAATATTTTGTGATGGAAAAGAAGATCAGAAGGGGAGTGGACGAGAGAGAGAGAGAGAGAGAGAGAGAGGGGCGGGGGGAGAAGCGGGAAAACTTGTAGGAAGGAAAAGATGGGAGAAAAAGACAAGGGTTCGAAAAATTGATCAAGGTCGAGAAAAAAAGCAAAAACCTTAATGGGATGGAATGAGAGACTGGAATAAGCGTGTAAGGGTGATCAATGAGAGAGAGAGAGAGAGAGAGAGAGAGAGAGAGAGAGGAAGGTTTGAAAAGTTTATGGAATGTCAAGAAAATGGGTGAAAGTCTTAAGAGGGACGGAAATGGAAACCGGAACAGGGGTGGAGAGAGAGAGAGAGAGAGAGAGAGAGAGAGAGAGAGAGAGAGAGAGAGAGAGAACAAGGGAAGAAAAATGCGATGGTTTGAGTGTATCGAAGGATTAGGAAAGAAGTAAGAGTGAAATCGAGAGAGAGAGAGAGAGGGAAGTAAGATAGAGGGAAGAATAGATGGAAGACTGGGAAGAAAGGGAATAAACATAATGGGTAGGATTTGAGAAGTTTGGATCAGGTCGAGAAATGGGTAAAAGAGTTAATGGGATGGAAAGAGAGACCGGAATCGAGGTGAGAGAGAGAGAGAGAGAGAGAGAGAGAGAGAGAGAGAGAGACAGACAGACAGACAGAGAGAGAGTCCAGGAAGGAAGAAGACAAGACACCGAGGAAGGATGGAAAAAAAAATATGAAATGTCAAAGTGGACAAGAGGAGAAAAAAGTGAACGAATCTGTAAATGAAATGATGGATGGAGAGAGAGAGAGAGAGAGAGAGAGAGAGAGATCATAAGGAAAACTGAAAGATGAAACTTGGCGGAGGAGAACAAAAGAAGAGAAAGAGAATGAATTATGTATTTAAGAGAATGAGGGAAGAGAAGGTGAATGACTTAAAAGAAATGAAACAGACGATGAAAGGGAGAGAAATGAAGTGTAACAGTGACATGGAGGAGGAGAAGACTAAATGATGGATGGGGACAGACGGAGGAGAAAGTATGCGGCAAGAATGGGGTAGTAGAGAGAGAGAGAGAGATCATAGGGATGGGGAGAGGGAGAGGGTACTGGGGAAGAATGTGATAAGAATAACAGGAAAATGGGATAGATAATGAAAAGAGTAGGAGGAAAATGAGGAAAAAGATGACAGAGTAATAGGAAAATGAGAGAAAATAAATGTTATAAACTGGTAAATAAAAATATAGATTAACAGAAATTGTAAAAATTATCAGATTAAATTTAATGCCAAATAATGAAAAAAATATAAAGAAACATTAAAGATGAATGTGAATGAATCTCATAAACGAGACAAGGAAACTGAGGAGATGGAGACTAATGAGAAATATGTAAAGAATGGAAAGGATGTTGAAGAGACGCGGTGCAGAGAGAGAGAGAGAGAGAGAGAGAGAGAGAGAGAGAGGGAGGATATTAAATGGAAAGTGAAAGTATGGGTAAGAATGGAAAATGGGAACAAAATAACTAAAGAAAGCGGACTTGTAAACATAGAGTATATATCATGAGAAAATATAAAGAGAGGATCGAACCTTCATATGTGTGTGTGTGTGTGTGTGTGTGTGTGTGTGTGTGTGTGTGATGGAGCTGGGAACTCCGAATGCCTTAATGCTGAGTGAACAGATGTTTGGTCCCATTTTGCTGGCTACTTTGTTCATAGTTCACTTCTGTGTCCTCCCTTTTCTGTTTCTCCCTCTCTTCCTATGTTTTAGTTGGAAAAAAGTAAGGACGATGGTGATGATGATGGTGATGATGATGATGATGATGGTGATGACGATGATGTTGAGAAATGTTAGTTCTTCTTTACTTTGTCAGAAGGAAAATGAAGGAAATGAATAGATAAATGCATGTCCTAAAGAAAGGATGACGTCTTGGATGGTTGAAGTAAAATATAATGAGTGTTGATAGGAGAAAGAGGAGAAGGAAGAGGAGTCTTGGTAGAAGAGTGGAAATAAGTGAAGGAGGAGAAGAAAGAGGAAGAGGACGAGAAGAAGGAAGGAGAGGAGAAAAGAGAGGAAAAGAAGTAGCAGGGAAGAAAAAGAAAGAGTAGAAAAAGGAGAAAGAGGGGGAGGAAGGGGCGGAGAAGAAGTAGTTAGGAAGATGAAGAAAGGGGTGAAGATGAGGAGGGAGTACAGGAGGGACAAGAAAGAGAAGGAGAAGGAGGAGGAAGAAAAAGGAGAAAAAGTTGGGAACAAGAAGAGGAAGAGGAGGAGCCGAGAGGAAGGAAAAGCCCTCGGGTGGGGTGGGGTGGGGTGGAGAGAGGGAGGAGAGGTGATGAAAGGAAAAGAAGAAGAGATATATTTTTTCCTGGAGATTTTTACCTCCGTTCCAATAATCGGTGAAAAATACGTGTGGTGGTGTGGCCCTGTGACGAGAGAGAGAGAGAGAGAGAGAGAGAGAGAGAGAGAGAGAGAGAGAGAGAGAGAGAGAGAGAGAGAGAGAGAGAGAGAGAGAGACAGAGGAGGAGTTGGGGAAGAAATGGCTTGGGTGGAGGGGAAAAGGGGATGAGGGGAGAGAAAGAGGAGGGGGACAGAGATGAGAGGGTGGAGGAGGGAAGAGGGGAAAGGTGGGGAATAGGTGAGGGATTAGGAGTTGGGGGTGGTAGGCAGGATGGATTTTAGGTTAGAGTAGGTGGCCGCTTCTCTTGTAATATCCTTTTATATCCTATTTTTTTAATCCTATTTTTGTATCTTGTTTTTGTCGGCTTTTGGTTTTTTATTTTTCGCTTTGGCCTTTGATGTTTAGGATTTTTTGTCTTAATCTCTTTCTCACATTTAACTCATTCCAATAGTGTTTTTTTTTCTCACATCTTTACATTTTTTTTACATGTCTCTTTCGTTCATTCATTCTCTCTCTCTCTCTCTCTCTCTCTCTCTCTCTCTCTCTCTCTCTCTCTCTCTCTCTCTCTCGACCCACCACGTTTACAGGGAAACATTTACGAAATTCTGGTGGGTTATTTTTCAGGGGTTGGTCTAAAACAGGCCTGCTCAACCTTTTTTTTTTTTTCCAGTAAAGGGACCAAGTTTTATATTTACTGTTACCTAAAGGGCCTTAAACCATCATTAACTCAGAGGTAATTTTCTTAGCTGGAAAAAATCGTCTGGTTTTAGTGTGACTATGAGACTAAATTACGTCCATAGAAACTAAAGGGATTTTCTTGGAGTCGAGGATTTGTAACTGGTGTCAGCTTGTGTAAAATATTGAAGTTACCCCAGTAAAGGCAAAGGGATTTTCCTTAGTAGAAAATGGGTGTTTGGTGTTAACGTGGAGAAAATCTAAATTATCAGGACGGAGAGAGAGAGAGAGAGAGAGAGAGAGAGAATAAAAGCGTGGAGGTCTCCAGCGTGGGTTGGAACATTATGATCATTACTGTTCTATTTTAGGACAGTTCTGCTCCACCGCCTTCATTCTCACTCACCCCCTGGCGCTGTGTGTGTGTGTGTGTGTGTGTGTGTGTGTGTGTGTGTGTCTGTCTGTCTCTGTCTGTCTGTCTGTCTCTCTCTCTAAATACTTCTGCTTCACCGCCTTCATTCTCGCTCATTTCACCTCATCCCAGTCTCTCTCTTGTCAACCCTCTCTCCCTCCGTTTATTTCTTCCCTGTCCTCTCTTCTTTATTCTATTTCTGTCACTTCTCTTTTCTTTCTTCTTTTTCCCCTTCCATTAGTCTCTCTTTCTTCGCCGCCCCAGTATTATCTTCTGTTTTTCTTGGTCTCATTCTTATCCCGAGCCTGTCCTCCTATCCTTCTTTTCCTCTATTACTCTTCACTTCTCTCTGTTCCCTTCCTTGTTATATCATCTCTATTCCGTTCTCTCTACCTCTGTCTTCCAATTTCATCCTCCTATTTATTTATTTTTTCTCATTCCCGTTCTTACGTCTCCCTCCTGCAGTTTTATTCTTCTATTTATTTTTTCTGTCTTATTCTTGCAAGTCTTTCTCCTCCTCCCTTTTCTTAACTGTCTAAACTATTGACTTTTGTTCTCACGCTTCATTTCTTTTAGTTGAGTTCCTTAGCCATCCTTCATTGGCTCACTTCTTAAAATTCATCGTATTAACTTATACTTTTTTGCCTTCTTTTAGCGGATTGAACCCTTCACCTCTCACTCATTAGCTCCCTCCCATTAGAATTGAACCTTTTACTTTACTTTTCCTTTTGCCAGCGCCGGTCCCCAAGTCTTTAACCTTTTTACTTCCCACCCATTATTTATTAGCTGTTATTCTTACCCTTTAAATTTTTAGTTTATTGATTACCCACCCCTTATCTTTTTGGTAATTATTCTTTATTTATTCTTCCCTCCTACATCCTTCACCATTAACTTTCACGCTGCTACACTTCACTCATTAGTTTCTTCCTCCCTTTAGTTTTCACCCCTTAGTTTCTCTCTCCCATCAGCCCTAAACCATTACCTTTCCCTTCTTTAACGTCCACCTTATAAAAACCATCTCTCTACCCATACCCATTACCTAATTCCCCCCCCTACATCTCTTAACCATTAGTTTGAATATCGTGCCCATTTTCCGTTATATATTTTTCCCTAACCTCGCGGTGTCCTAATGTCCAGCCCTTATTTTCCAGCCATTAATTGCCTCATCCTACCATTCAGCCATCATCCTTCTCCCATTAGATATTACACAGGTCCCCCCCTACGTTCCCCATCTTTTCACCCATTTACCCCTTCACCCGTTATCGTTCTCTTCCCCTTAGCTTTCTTAACCCTTACCACTCCTTTCAGCCATTAACCTGTCCCTCTAATACAGTGCCTAATTCCTCCCCTTCATCCATTAACTTCCATTATTCTGCCCCTTAACCCATTAGATTTTTCCTCCCCTTAGCTTTCAACCCTTGCCCCTCCCTTTAATAAACTTCTTCCCCTTATTTATTACCTAAGCCCGTCCCTGCACCCCTTACCCATTAGTTTAAGTCTACCCAATTTCTAGATCTTTCATTTTCAGATTTTAACGTTGCATTTGTATACCATTCATCAGTTAACGTCCTTGAACCCTTTAACTATGCATCCTGTACCCATTAATATTCGCCACTCTACCCATTAATCCATTATTTTTTTTCTCCCCTTAGTTTTTAACCCTTATCTCTCCCTTTCAAAAATTCAGCTCTTCAACAGTTAATTCCCTCCTCCTATCAGTTACCATACGCCTCCCCTTACCCATTGCTCCATTCCACCCCTCTACCCATTAACCCATTAGCTTCTCCCCGCCCCTTATCCGTCCGCCAATTGCCCTTATTAATATTCCTGCGGCCCTTCTCGTTAAGGTTAATATTATTGTTACGTCTTTGTTAATTTCCTTGCTTCCCCCTCACACCCTCCGCTATCTGAACACGCAGGCCTCTCTCTTTCTTCCCCCCCCCCCATCTCTCTCTCTCTCTCTCTCTCTCTCTCTCTCTCTCTCATGTTTTGCGTATATATTCCTGTTTCTTTGTCAGTCTGTCTGTCTGATTTTGTGCGTTTTGTCTCTCATTGTCTGTCTTCTATCCGTCTTTCAGTCTTTTATTGGTTTTGTCTTTGGTAATTTGTCGATCTGTCAGTCTCTGCCTCAGTCTTTGTCAGTCTGTCTATCCTTCTGCCTGCCTTGCTATGTCTGTCTCTCTGTCAACCTCTTTGTCTGTCTGTCTGCCTCTTTCTCTCTAATTCCCCTCATTTCACCCTCTCTCCCCCTCCTTTCACCCCTCGTCTCTCTCATAATGTCCTCTCATCTCCCCTCTCCGCAGCTGATGTCCTACGACTCTCTCTCTCTCTCTCTCTCTCTCTTTCCTGTAATTCGACGTTTTCGTTCTATTTGTCTTCCACACTTCTAACCAACTATTTTTTTTTCCTTTTCCACAATATCTTCGTCTGTTTCGAGTTTCGTTTTATTTCCCTCCTTTCTCTGTTTTCAGTATTTTTTCATTTACTTTGTCCGTTGTTCTGCGTACTTATTCACGTGCGCCCTTTGTTTTCATTTTTTCATTTATCTCCCTTCTTAACACCCCTTACGTAACCCTTTCTCCCCCTCACGTAATGTATCCTTCTCCCTTCCACACATTCTCTCTTCTCTCCCTCATACTCTTTTCGATTCTTCCTTCATTCCTCTCTCTCTCTGCATTGCTTAATACTTCCTCCCCCCGTCTTCCGTCTTTTTCCTCTTCTCCCCTCGTCATTTTTATTACCAACACTCAATCAGTCTCTTACCACTGCATTATTGTCTGCGTCATTACTTCCATTGTGTTGCTGAAGAGAGTCCCCTTCATGTGGTGGTGCTGATGTAACGGATCGGCTCCACTGCCTGGTTTTACAATCTTCTCTCAACATCCCGCCTATCCCCCAGAGAAGGATGGAGGGCTGTAGGGGAAGGATCACTTAAGCCTGCAGTCCACTGGGTTCACTTTTCAGATGAACCCAGGGCTCTAACACCAGCGACTTTTCCCTCCCTATTACATGCACCACCACCTTCACCAGCATTAGAACCAGCAACTCATCATCACTACCATGTAACAACCATCATCACTACCTACACTAAGCTCTCACCATCTTCAGTACCACTAAACAATCACCACCACCAACACTAACCCTACAAAGTCATCACCGCCCACAGTTTCACCAAATCACCGTCATCATCACCACCTACAAGTATACTTAGCTCAAACTGCCCTCTGCCACAGTATCACCATCACCACCATCACCACCAATACTGTTCCTGTATCACCAAATCACCACCACCATCACCATCACTGCGTATCTTCAGTGGCTCCGTATCCTCATCATCACCAGCACTGTCTATCGCTGTATCACCAAATCACCGCCACCATCACCAGCACCGCTCCCACCAAGTCAACACCACATTATCACATCATCATTTCATTAGAACCCTTACACAATACACAGATACCCCAGTTTTTCACCGGCATTTTACCAGTTCACCAGTACAACTACACCAACATAAACACCCCTCCTCCCCCCTTTTTTTTTTCACCAGCACCACCAAACCATCAGCACTAACACAAGCAACGCGAACTTCACAAAAATAACCATCACCAGCACCACATTTCACCACCAAAATGAGCCACCACCACCACCACAAATTCTCCCTTACTGGTACCATCTCCACCATTCCACCAAATTACTCCCAGTTACTCCATTAATCTTCACGACCACCATCGATAGGAAGATCATTTCAGGCCTCCATCAATTTCTCCATCAACTGACCACCATCATCATCATCATTAAAAATTCCTTCATCTCATCACTAACACTGCAAAATCTCCATCAATTTTTTTACCAACTTTCTCCACCAAACTTTCCATCATCGCCCTCATCACCAACACAAACTTCATGTTATCGCTGGCACACATCCAAATCGCCATCAGTAACTCCATCACTTCACCATCACCAAAAACATGATGAACTGATACATACAGTCACAGCACACCACCAAAACCACTCACTTCAAAATGCACCATGGACGCAAATTCACCCCATACCACCACCACCACCACTACTACCGCCATTTCCTCCTACTATCACTACCACTCCCACATAATCGCCATCGTCGTCACTACAATAATTTTTCTTACCCAATATCAACACCACTCCAGCTAGAGCACCACCACCACCACCACCACCACCACGTTTTCTTCTCTTATCACCACCACTCCACCAAATGACCGCCAATTACTTCACCAATCATCATCAGCTCCAACAGCGCATCCCAAAACTTCCATCATTACTATAATTACCTGTATTTTTACCCAGACTTCTTCATTGACCTGGTAATTAAATGGAGACTCCGATCGGGTGATTAAATTGGAGAGAGAGAAAGAGAGAGAGAGAGAGAGAGAGAGAGAGTGAGTGAGTGAGTTACCCGGATACACACATCACACTGGCTCTACAATCCATACTAGCTGGTGTGGCCTTAATACTAAATGAATGGCTTTAAATCTCATTGCAAATGGTTCAGACTAGGAGAGAGAGAGAGAGAGAGAGAGAGAGAGAGAGAGAGAGAAACTTCAGTGAACTTGTCTATTCCAATAAAGTTTCTCTCTCCTTGTTTTTCCTCTCCTCTCTCCTTCACCCTCTTTCCTTCGTCTCTCTTTCGACGATGATTTTTTTTTTCTCTTCCATTTCTTGTCTCTTGATTTCTCAGTCTCTGCGTTGTCACTCCTCTGGCTTTGTTTTTATCCTCTTTTCCTTCCGTCCCCTCCCCTATTCTCCTTCATTCGTTTCTCATCATCAGTTGCTTCTTTCCTGTTTCATTCTTCAGTCCCACTAAATATTTTCTTTCATTTACTCATGTGTTTTCTTGTCTTTTTCTCCTCCCTTTCTCTGTTCCTCTACCGGTATCCTTATTTCATACATCTTCATTTTCTTCTCTTTTCGTGTCCATTGCTCTCTCTCTCTCTCTCTCTCTCTCTCCGTGTTTTTTTTGTCCTCTCACTCCATTCACATCCTCACATTTCGTCAGTTCTGTCTGTAAACTGCAGGAAGGAGGAAAGTCATATTATACCACATTGCAAAGAAAAAGGGAAAAATAAAACAGCCTATTAATTATTGTCTTTAAAAATGCTGAAGGAAGAAAAATTATAAAAAAAAAGAAGAAAAAAGCATCCTATTCATATATTCTTTACAAACTGCTGAAGGGAGGAAACAATTTATATAGATTTCTAGAAAATAAAAATAACTCGTTCATATTTTTTTCTGACTAAACAGATTAAGGGAGGAAAGTAGTTTATACATAAGAGAAACAGTAAAAAAAACAACAGCGTCTCTAATTACTCTCTAAACTGCTGGAGAGGGAAAAAGAGTTTATACAATTTCCCAGAAAAAATAGAGTAGTTGGTCCATTTTATTTGCGCAGAGAAAAAGGCGTCGATAATGCGGTGAGGTGTGGCTCGGCAATTTGGCTGAGTGTCTCCATTTTTCCTTAGAGAGAGAGAGAGAGAGAGAGAGAGAGAGAGAGAGACTGTGTGTGTGTGTGTGTGTGTGTGTGTGTGTGTGTGTGTGTGTGTGTGTGTGTGTGTAGTGAAAGTGTACATTATGTCTATGTGTACGTGTAAATGTAAGCCTTCATGTGAAAAATATACGTATGTAGTGCTGCTTTCAGGTAACTCTACACTGAGTGACAAAATTAATGGATTTCTCTGCTCCAGGATTAGATATACTACGTTGGGTGGTAGGCATATAAATAATAAGTAGATGCCTGACGCTCCAAACATGTGGACCTTAAAGGGTTGAAATCCAAGGTTGTGGGTACTTAAAGGGTTGAAATCCAAGGTTGTGGGTACTTAAAGGGTTGAAATCCATGGTTGGGGTATATTGCTCATCATCTGCTACTCAAGGCAAGCGACTGGTCATTATTGCCTTGAATGTTTCGATAGAGTAGCCTAGCCCCGGTCCCTTTCGCTCCATATGAGGTAGTTAAGGTGTAAACGCAGCAAGCTAGAATGTGTATGTGTGTGTGTTTGTGTGTAAAAGTGTATGTTTGTGTGTGCGTACAATATCGAGAGAGAGAGAGGGAGAGAGAGAGAGAGAGAGAGAGAGAGAGAGAGAGAGAGAGAGAGAGAGGAGATTGAACTTTGGCCACACGAGAAACAAGTACTGATAAGAGGAACAGACGACCTTATCTAACATGCCGTAGGTCAAAGGTCAAGGCTGCAGTTGAGAGAGAGAGAGAGAGAGAGAGAGAGAGAGAGAGAGAGAGAGAGAGAGCGCTTATCTACACACGCTAGAGGCGAGATGTCAAGGTCGCCCCATTAAAAAATAAATCCAGTGTTATAACGTGTCATCAAATCAACCTTGATATTTCACCTTCATTTTATCTGCTCTGTACGATTTTTATTTATTTACTTTTCTGGCTGCTATGAGGTAATGAAACGAGTATTTTGATAAAATAGAATCTCTGACATAGGGCATCCGGATGATCTTCCCTAACCCCTTTTAGCACGATGGCGTTATAAATCTGTCTGTCTGTCTGTCTGTCTCTCTCTCTCTCTCTCTCTCTCTCTCAATATGCTTTCCTTATGCTTCCTACGCTCCTTAGTCATGTTCCTTGTCACCCTACACCCTCCCCTCGTCCTTTTTTCAAGCTTCCTACTTTCTTCCCAGCTGTTCATTCATGCCGTCACCAGTTCTCCCATGTTTCTTCCCTCGTCTTCCACTTTCCTTCCAATCTAACGCCACCCCCAGGTCTCTCATCCCAAAGCCATCTCTGTCATCGTAGATGTTACATTATGGAAGCAGTATGTTTTACCCCCCCAAAAAAAAAAAAATCATGTTTTTTCAAATGTAAGGATGGGGTGAGGCACGGTCATGTTTCGAGTGCTATATTTCCTTTTTACTATCAGTTTCACCATCGCCAAAACCACTGTTATCCATATTTATCTTAAACATTCCCACCACAATTATCATCATTTACGCCCAGACACTACATTATCATCTACCACAATTGCGTCACTCCTATAACACTCACTGCAACGAGTCACAGTGCAATTAAATTTGAGAAAGCAGATGATCTTGCACTAACAGATAAATTGCCGCCGGTGTTATCAGTATCATTTCCACCACGTCGATTCACCTGTGTGACCATAGCTGCTGCGGAACACTCTCAGGCGGGTGACTCAAATTAATATACAAAGTCCGACCTGAGACTATAAGACATACGAAGCCCTTTGTGTATTCTCGGGGGTAGACTGAACTATAATTCACTCACTTTAACTTGACCAGGATTTTTCGTCCTTGTGCAGCCTATATCCTGCAGATTGAGTTGCTTCTTTCACACAATACTTCTAAGTGACAGGTATAAATTTTTAGTTTTAATCTGGTTTCATAGCCTCAAGATGGATGGCAATTTTACTCCAAGTTAAAATGAAGAGAGTGTAGTTGGCCTTCGTCAGGGGGTCGAGAAAGATTAATTCAGTCTGGAGGATCTAGATGAGGGATGGCAAGAGAAAGAGCTTATGACCATGAAAAATAATTCTGCTATGTTGTTGATGGCACACAGACATTGCAACTACAGGACATCCGGTATTGTTGCTGTTGTCATTAGAGGTATGTGAAAAAACATTGTACACCCTAAAACTTAAAAATGAGTCAGTGTTATGCCTACGATTGTTATGACTGTGACAACTGTCACTTATCATAGTGTAAGGATAACATTACTGTCAACACACACACACACACACACACACACACACACACACACACACACACACACACACACACACACACACAAAGAGGCAATCTGGTTTGAGCACTACAGAATTTTTCCTCAATATTTCCCTGCTCTCGGTATCACTCTCACCTTTCCGTCGCTCAAGCAGTCACCTCACTCTGAAATTCCCGATTTTTACTCACACTTACCAGATTCAGTCACACTCCCTGTTACTCATTCTTATTCACATATACTCACACTTAACCTTATTCACTCACAGACTTTTTCTCATCCGAATTCACACCCAGTTACCCAGATTCACTCACCAATTTTTACTCGTTCCTACTCACAAGCACAGTTAACCAGATGCACTCACAGAAACTCATTTCACTCATTCTTACTCACATTTACTCACGGTTAACCAAGTTCGCTCACGGACACTATTTAAATCATTCATACTCACAGTTAACCAAATAAACCCAGACGCTAATTTTTACTCATTCCTTTTCACTCTTACTCATTCCCAACCAGATTCACTCACCGGCACTCATTTTGAATTTTACTCCATGGAAATAAATTAATCCCTTGGTACTCTGGGTCTTACTCTTGGTGGTATAGGGAAATCAGTAGCACCTCTTCCTCGGCGATTCATTTTGCAAAGTGTATTTTAATGTCGACTTGTAAGCTATTTCTGTGTCTTTAATGTCTTCATAGAGTGCGTAGTGACACACAAAAGAATATTGAGGTATAAAATGCAAAATTAATTGCAAAGGAAGAGGTGTAACGAAATTTCCAAGGCTTCTTTGCCCTGTATTTTCGTCAGTTAAGGAAGCTCCCTAACACCTTTTCTTAAGCGACTTATTTAGTTTATTACGCCTTAATCCTCTGTGTTATATCACCCTTCCAGCATTGCTATACACTGCATAAATGACGTGCAAAAGGATATTAACTAGCCAAATCCAAAAATAAATCGCCAAGGAGGAGGTATTGGGGAGCGTCCTTAACTAACGAGGGTACGAGCCTTAAAACAACGACGCTTCATCTCAGTGAGTCGTCCTTGAACCCTTTCCACCCGAGGACGCGCTTCATATTCTTACGATCTAGACGATTTTATTCAGCCTTGGAGGGATTTTTCGAACTGGGGGGATTGCGTCCTCAGGGAACAGACTGTCTAGGCTACTCCTGAGATCGGACACAGTTATAAATCACACCTTAAACTATTCTCTCTCTCTCTCTCTCTCTCTCTCTCTCTCTCTCTCTTTCACACTCCATTTTCCCTTAATCACGCCTTTGTCTCATCGCATTTCAATCATCGCTTTCTCTCCGATTCTTCCATCTCCTCTTCGCCTTTTTCCTTCTTCCTCCCCTCGCATTCCTTTCTCTCTCCCTCCTTCGCCCTCTCCTTCTTCGTCTTCTTCTTCTTCTCCTCTCTTCTTCCCTTCTTCTCATTTGTCATTATCGAAACGTCTTAACTCCCATACTTTTTTAGCTGATTACTGTCTTCGTGAATTATGAGAGAGAGAGAGAGAGAGAGAGAGAGAGAGAGAGAGAGAGAGAGAGAGAGAGAGAGGATAAAAAAGAAGTGGTCGTAAAAGAAGAATCTGGTGATATGAAAACTTAGTATAAAATGTATATAAAGATATTTCTAAATGATCGATTAACATGGTTTATATACCCTTATATATTTGTGAGTATGTTAAAGCTTTAAATACGAGTGTCTACAAAAATCCTACAGAAAACTAGTAATCATCCATATCGACACAAACAGTGAACATACAAGCCACACAGATAGAGAGAAACACAGAGACACTGACCCGTAATCCTACACGGCCACCAAATCATTACAGCCAGAGAACCGCAAACACACAGCCATTATAATCACACAGCCATCTCACACAGCCATACAATCACACAACGCACACCCACAAAGTCACACATCACTGCAGCCATCGCACAAAGCCGTACAGCCAGACATACATATCGAAACAGCCATCTTACACATCCATATACCTGCATAGCCACAAATACACAACATGACAGCCACACAGCTTCTTCATACAGCAAACCAGCTCTATAAACACACCAGCGATCACAGCCACATAGCCATGCAACCACACAGCCATCTCACTCAGCCATACAGCTACTCCACACAGCCACACACAGCCATTTTTCACAGCCATCACTGCCACAGAGTCAGGCTTAAAGTTGTATTGAAGCAAGGCTCTTCCGGCCAACATTTCGAGCGCCTTTGTACGAAATGAAAAAGATATATTTCCCGTAAAAAACATGGTCGGTATTAAAACATTCCCCCCCGGGTGCTCAGTGCTGGCGAAACAGGAGAGAGAGAGAGAGAGAGAGAGAGAGAGAGAGAGAGAGAGAGAGAGAGAGAGACTGCAAATGTGTATGTGACTCGATTGCCACTTCTTTCATCTGCACGTTTCACTTTGTGTGTGTGTGTGTGTGTGTGTGAGAGAGAGAGAGAGAGAGAGAGAGAGAGAGAGAGAGGGGAGGCTTACAGATGAGAGCCTGGAGGAATGGCAACGGAATGGCTTTCTAGATATGATATCAGTGTAATCTGTTTGTTAGTGGATGGAAGTGAGTAGTAGTGTATGCTTTAATATTACTCGCTGCATACTACACACTACACACACCACATACTGCATGCTACACACACTACACACCACGTACTATATATTGCACACTACCTACTACACACACTACACACCACAAAGTACATATGCACACCACATACTACTTACTACACACACTACACACATACTGCTTACTACACACATGACACACCATATACTAAACGCTGCACACACCATACTACATACTGCACACACTACACACCATACTGCATACTACACACTACACGTCACATACTAAGTACTACACACACCACACCACATACTACATACTACTTCACGCACATTGTACACCAAAATACTCTATACCACACTACCCTCAACACCTCACATACTGTACTACCCCATATTTTACACTACACTGTTCACCACATACTTCAGCACATACTACATCCACCACACTCCATACTACCCACCGCTCACACCATACTACTTTATAATGCACACTACGCCACGCTCTACGTAGTCAAGCTTCACACAACCCAGCATTATCCTTACACTGGAAACTCCATCCTTCACACAACACTCGTCACACTGCCACACATTTCTACACACTTTCCATTACACTACACACTGAGCTCAACGAAGAATACCTCATAAAAGACACTACTCTCTACAGACACTTTTAAGGTACTTATACTTAACGCAAGAACCTAAATGTAACGCATTTCATACAGCCAACCAGCTTACACACACACACACACACACACACACACACACACACACACACACACACACACACACACACACACACACACACACACACACACACACACACACACACACACACACACACACACACACACACACACACACACACACACACACACACACACACACACACACACACACACACACACACACACACACACACACACACACACACACACACACACACACACACACACACACACACACACACACACACACACACACACACACACACACACACACACACACACACACACACACACACACACACACACACACACACACACACACACACACACACACACACACACACACACACACACACACACACACACACACACACACACACACACACACACACACACACACACACACACACACACACACACACACACACACACACACACACACACACACACACACACACACACACACACACACACACACACACACACACACACACACACACACACACACACACACACACACACACACACACACACACACACACACACACACACACACACACAGTACCCGGTGCACTGTAAATGATGGAAACACAAGAGCCATATTTAGCATCAGGCCAGGGGGGGAAAAATCTGCTTAGCTCAGCGGATTAGAATGTTTGGCGCTGCGTGGATTCTGCTGCGCTGCTATTGATGTGAGTGAGCCTTAAATACTGTTAAAGTTTACCCTCGCTGTGTATGAGAGAGAGAGAGAGAGAGAGAGAGAGAGAGAGAGAGAGAGAGAGACACACACACACACACACACACACACACACACACACACACACACACACACACACACACACACACACCTAGGAGCGGAAGTGCTGGAGGTGGGAAAAAGAAGAGGAGAGAGCCGAGGGAAGTGGAGAGGTGCAGGGGGAACTGTTGGAGAGTTAGTGAGAATGAAGAGAGGTGATGAACACGAGGAGAGGGAGAGAAGGCAAAAGTGGTGGAGATGAAGAAGTGGAGAAAAGGTAGGTGGAGGGAGAAGAGGAAAGTGGTGGAGAAGCAGGTGAAATAATCTGGTTGATGGCACGAAGGGAAGAGAATGAAGAGGTCAATGGTGTAGAGATTGAGGGAGGAAGTAGCGATGAAGAAATGAGTACTGGGGGATGGGATAGTACTGGAGAGAAAGATGTTAGAGAATGTATTTTGGTAGCTGCAGCCATGTCCTCCAATGCAGGATCGTCCCATTTCCACTGAGGGAGCGTGACAAGCCAGAATTAACCCTTGCCCATGCTGGCGAAGGACGAATGAGGAAGGAGAGACTCTACCGTATTGATAGTGATGTAAGTGATGAGAGAAGTATATTAATGATCGTGGTTTTATGTGTCAGAAGTCTGCTTAATCATATCCTCGGTGTGAACAGATAGGGTGTAAACATTATGCAAGCATGGGCTATGAAGGGACATACTGCAGCCATCCACTCTGATTTTCCAAACGGTTTGGACGTAGAGACCTAAATGCGGTGAAATGCAGATCACGAAACGAGTTCCCTCTCCCTAAACCACTGTGGCTCCGGAAAGGCTGGAGAGAGGGAGGGTGGTAGTAGTAGTAGTAGTAGTAGTAGTAGTTGTTGTTGTTGTTGTAGTAGCGGTAGTAGTAGCCTCAGGGTCATGTAATTGTGATCGCGGTTGACTGCAGATCTAACTTACCAACTTTTCCGCAGCCCACCATCCTCCTTTCGGGGAATAGGGAGGGAACTGAGGGACGTTTGTAGAACTGGGCATCTACATCTCCCGGTCATACATACAGGTGTCCCCCTCCAGCACCTGGCGGGGAGGTGGTGGGGGGGTTAAATGGAAATATGTATCTTGCAAAACCAGTGATATTCCCTCACATCATGGCCGCTAGAAATCCCAAACCCATCCACGCAAAACCCGATGAAAAGAACCGCTCATGCCGACACACACACACACACACACACACACACACACACACACACACACACACACACACACACACACACACACACACACACACACACACACACACACACACACACACACACACACACACTCTCTCTCTCTCTCTCATCACCATAACACCATGCGCAGATTCTAGCGTCATTATTAAAACAGTAATCCGCTTGTAATCCCACGCACGCAGGCCGAATATTACCCGGGATAATAAAACAAATGGCGCGAGAGTTTATTTTGGTAATGCGGGGGAGATTTGGCACTTTGTCGAGAGCGTGGGTATCTGTCCAACCAACTCTTCCCTCATGCAACAGTTGATGGTGGTGGGGAGAGAGAGAGAGAGAGAGAGAGAGAGAGAGAGAGAGAGAGCGTGTGGTTTGAGGTACTGAGTACTGACTGTCAACGGTATGAAAGTTGGTAGAATTGTTGGTGTAACGGGCAGAGGGTCGAGTTGGACAGTAGTAGGAAGGATGTAGGATGTATAAGAATCAATAAAGAATTGAAAAAAATAAAAAGCGTTCTCGGGTTAAAGGGGTTAGGATAGATAATTTCTAGCTTTTCCAGTAGGAATTATAATCTCTCCTAAGCTGTAGAGGTGCTGGATGGACACCTTCAAGTGGTGGTATCGTTGTGACCGAATGGTGGAGTTGCCTGGTGATACAAACTACTTTGTCCCCTCCCTCTCCCTTTACCAAAGGTTGGTGGACTGTAAATGAATGGCAGCTTTGGGCTGCAGTCCACTGAGATAACGTTCAGATAAGCCTGCTGATGCAACTACTGCTACTGCCAAACTGAATAGACTTGTCTGGTGTTAGCAGTAATGTAGCTAAGTGGTAGGTGGGTGCGTTCACCATCCACTTAACTCGATGCATTGCTACTTTCAGGTGATTGTAAAATGAGTGACAAGGGAAAAGGATTCCTGTAACCCTGGAATCAATTTACTGCTTTGGATGAAGACCATGTAACCATAATAACGGCTAATGACATAATAGTTTTAGCCAAGGGATGGTTGGGGTTCATTGCACACACTCAAGGATGAGCAAGGCTGGTCACCATTGCCGCCCATGTGATTGCGTAGCCTAGCCCAGGTCCCCTCTGTCTCTGATGGGACAAAATAGGCTTGGATTATAGCTAAGTAGGTACAGTTCAGATGCTCAAACGATCAGGTAAATATGAAAATGTGACAAAGAGAAAAGTATATTTGGCTCCATTGATTTAAGATGGGAGGCCTGTGACACGTTCCAAATCTCATTCATGGTACATCCAGATTACATTCAGCTCACGAGAGACTTTTCAGCTTAGGATATTTAAGACACGGTGGCTCTCCGACTCCTTCACTGCGAACAGTCTCTCCTAAGATGAATATAATTGCCTTGAGATAGCAAAGATTAAAGTAACAGAATGCGTCACCTGATTCGAGAAGTCAGTATTAGGCTGTTAGGTAGGCCTGTGTAGGGTATGTGGTAGAACTGGTTGTAGAATGAGAAGGAATTGATTTTGTAACAGTGCAGGCCTATAACACTGCGGTATTCTCTCTCTCTCTCTCTCTCTCTCTCTCTCTCGTACGGAGGGTGTGAGTGACTATAATTATGTATCCCTAGGTAACTTTGTGTGTGTGTGTGTGTGTGTGTGTGTGTGTGTGTGTGTGTGTGTGTGTGTGTGTGTGTGTGTGTGTGTGTGTGTGTGTATACCTGATATATCTCAGCCTGCCAGCGTGAATACACTGTCTGTACGCGAATAAGCGTGAACCAGCCTGTATGTGTTTGTGTGCGTGTGGATGTGCTCATTAGCATCACACACACACACACACACACACACACACACACACACACACACACACACACACACACACACACACACACACACACACACACACACACACATTCTCTCTCTCTCTGTTTTTTCTTCTCTTCCTTAATTAACACTTTTCTTCCCCTGTTTTCATTCCTCCACATCCTTCCTCCCACACAACCCATTCCTTTCCTCCCTTCTTCCTTTTCTTGTGCTTATCCCATTTTCTTATTCCTTCAAATTCCGTTCTCATATTACTTCCTCGTCTCTCTCAGTTCATCCTCGCATCCACACACTTTCCCCTCCTTCATATGTTATCATATTCTTGTCTTTCTCATTCCTTCTGTCTTTCTATTTTGCCTTCTCTGTCTCAGTACTTCATTTTCTAGTTCCTTCTGCTTTTGTTTCCCTCTTACCTGTTATCTCCTCCATAATTTTTGTTCATGCTTCTCTTCCTTCTCAGTCTTTTTTCCTCTCAATCTGTTTACCTTTTTACTTTCTTCTTTTCCTTAGTTGGACGTTGCTCCCGCTTACTGATTTTCTTCTTGATTTCTTTCAGATTTTTTCGTTCTTTCCCTCCGTTTCATTCATCCTACCCCACTCTTTTCTTCTCTTCCTCCTCTCATTCCTCTATGTCTGTCACTCTTCATTGTCTTTTTGTATTGCTTGTTTCACAGGGCAAGGTAATTTTGAACAATCAGTAGCTCTTTAATGGAACTCTGATTATCATGAATATGCTTAAAACAATGAATGATAACCTATATATATTTTTCCTTTTTACAGTTTTTCGCATTGATTAGGATGTCCATTGCCTGAGACTTACCAGTTCTCCCATCCTCACATGTCACCACTTGAATTCAAACAGCCTGAAAGATTAAAGGTAGGTTGGCTTATATTTTGTGTGTTCTGATTCGCATGACTATACTCCTTTTACGCTAACCTGGCCTAAAATCGCCATCTCTGCATCATGAATACTGACTTATAACAATAGACTAATGCTAAAATATAATGATAGTCACGAAGAAGTGCCATGGAAATAATGTTGGGCCATAGCGTTGTTTTATTCTGCCATTGAACTACATGAAAGAAGCAGCAAAAGGAAAAAATTGTGGGCCAGGTTAATGTAAAAGAACTATAACATTTTCCTTCCAACCAACATATTACCGTCCCTTCTGCTATAATATTCTTCCATGTGCAGTCCGTCCCAGTCTCATACCAATCTACTCACTGTCTACCTGTCTTTCTACCTATCAACCTCCTACCCATCTCTTCCAGCCAGCCTGCTTACTGACCATTGCTACTGAAATGTTTATCAGTGCACGGCATATCTCTTATCAGTCTAAATATCCTTCGACACATCTCTCTGGATCCTATCGAAATACCGTTTATCCATCTACTCTTATCCATCTGTATCTATCACCTCTCTTACCTACCCTTTGACTTATATATTCATCCTTATACCTCCCTATCTCCAGCCACTTTCCATACTGTCTATCCATATACTTTAACTAACCTTCACTCTCTCTCTTCCCATCGCTACTGACCGAGCTTCTTAAAACTCTTATCCAGGTACAGTACATCCCTACTTCCTACCGATATAACTATGCCTATCCAGCCACCTATCACCCATCTCTCCATCTAATTATTTATACACATGACAAGAGCTACGACCTACATATCGTAGAGGTGCATGAGGAGCTATGTGGAAAGACAAACAAATGAGGAAGTTACAGAGCGTTTTAATGTTGATGTGGATGTGCAGGAAAGTGTGTGTAGATGGTTTGGCCATGTGGAGAAAATGGGGAAGGAGAGATTGACTAGGAGAGTGTCTCTGAATATGGTGGAAGGGAGAGGACATAAAGAGGGAGAGACTGAAAAGGAAGTGAAGAGGTGGTATAGATAGACATTTGGCTGGGTGTGGTGTGAATTGGAGGGAAGGTAGCCTGATGGCGGAGGACAGGCTGACAGGGAGGCGATTTGTTTGTGGCCACCTCCTCCGGTATTAAGGAGTTTAGCTATAGATAAACAGGTAGATAGATAGATAGATAGACAGGTGGATTATGTTTCAACCCATAATCTGCGGCAGTCTCTCCCTCTACCCAATTATTTCCCATCGATCCATTGCATCCCATTATCTCTCAGTATCCCACCAATTTACCCACAATCTATCCGCCTCGCTGTCTGCTAGCAATCTATCCATCCACTTACCAACCTTTGATGAGTTTACTCCCGTTCTGCTTCATATTCTCCAACCAGTTTACAGCCTGTCCAAAATCACCCAACCTCCAGCAAGTTATATTTATCTATCTGTCTGTCTGTATCTGTATCTCTATATATATTTCTGTCTGTCGATGTCTGTCTAATCTATCAAACTAACTTTTCCTGTATGTAGCTATCTGTCGTTATGTCTGTCTGTCTGTCTACCCATTTATATCTACACATGTTTGTCAATCCCAGCCATCTGTCTGTGCTCACCTCCTCTGCGACATATTATTCATTCACCTCCATATTTCCCGCCACTTGATAACCTATTCATTTACCTTCGTATCTCCAGTCAGTCTGCTTAATACATATTCCTGTACCACCTTATCTTCTACTGATCTTGTCCAGCGAAATCCGTCCCTGTCTGCTAGAACTTTATTGTCTATTCATGTAGTTCTTAATGTCCCACCAATGCCATTCACCCACCGTCTCCTGTCATCCTCCTGCATAGCCACCTACCAACTTCTTATTCATTTTCTACCCCTTCATTTATCTGTCCACAATTCTACCCATTACTTCTCTACCCATGAAGTTAATAGGTAGCAGTATTCCTCAGCCTCTATCCAGCATCGATTTATCCACTCCCTATTACAGATATACCGTCTGTCCATCTTTCTATCTACTTTCCGTGCATCTATCCACTTATGCTTATGAAATCATCTTCGACTCCCAGGTTGCCATAATCCTCATCCCTTCCTTGTCGATGCCACAGCCATCCACTCCCATCAATATTTATATCCCGTCAGATTATGCAAGTTTTGAATCTACTCACCCAAGTGTCTTCCTCTCTCCTTTCTCCTCTTCCTCTCCCTCAGTTCTTCCCTCCCTGCCTCTCCTCCTAACCTTTACCTCTCTCTTCCCTACAGCATTCGATCAGTCAACTACCTTCCCATCTGTCTTCAGTCAGTCTACTCCTCTATCCCTCAGCTGCGTAGGAAATTGCTGAGTCTGAATCTGCTGTGTTTTTTGTACTCTTCTTGTCGTCATTATCTCCATCCACTTATTTATCTCCTATCAGTTTGCATGGTGGCTTTCCATTCTCAGTCCATCTAATCTCCTGTTTCTTATATTCAGTCCAGCAACCTCCCGTATCTCCTACGCACCTACAGCAAGTCTGCAGTCTGTGTCTGTCTCTCTGTCTATCTATCTGTCTGTCTATCTCCCAACCCTCTGTCCATCTATCCCTTAATGCATATGAAATTACCACTCGAGTCCTAGGCTACCATATGTCAATAGTTGCCATATGCCAACTCCTTTCCCAACCAACCTCCTGTCAGCCTGTCGATCTGTCTCCTGCGCTGCCTATCTTTTATTCTGTCTATCATTTTTCTATCAACCTATGAATCTCTATCTAGTCATCTATCCTTTTAAACATGTGAGATTACCATGCGAGTCCAGGGCTGCCATGTTTCTCAGCTCCTTTCCTGCCGATCTCCTCTCAGTCTATCCACCTGCTATTAGACAACGTTTCTGTTTGTCTGTGACCATCTATAGTATCATCCTGTCTGTCTGTCTATAGCTGTCCATCTGTCCTATCAGTTTCTGTCTATCTGTATCTGTCTACTTATCTCTTTATCTGTCTATTCATCCACCCTTATTCATGTCTCCTCCCAGTTCTCATTTTATCCGTCAACCATCAACCCATCCATCTCTTTATGCATTCATGATATCCGCTCGACTCCGCATCCTACCACATTCATCTCATCCTCCGTTTTACCTGCCTGTCTGCCTGTCTTCATCCTACCTCCTAATATATCCATCATTTACATAGTCATCTATCCCTTTACAAATAAAAGATCAGCACTCGATTACCAACTCTGCCATACTCGTCACACCCCTTCCTCAGCGAGTCTTTCAAGTCATCTTATTTTTTTACACATCAGCTTTCTATCAGTTTGTATTCACGTATAAGTCAGTCTGTCTGTCAATCCACCTGTCTTCCCATCCATCCTTTATGCATACAAGATCACCACCCCACTCAACACCTAACCATTTTCCTCACACCTCCTCCTGTCTCAGCCTATCTCTTCGTCCATCCATCCATCTATTTACCTATCCTCCCATCCCTTCCTTATAGATACACGGTCACCACCCCCACTCCACACCCTACCATCATCCCCACACCCCTTTCTCCTCCTCCACGGGCGTCATCATATACTGCGAGCTCGACAGATTTTCATACATTATACAAAAGCGATGGGAATAGCGCCGGCCAGGTAGACGATTCGCATAATTTTACGGCAGGAGTTAGTGGGCCTTGGCGCTGGGTGGGAAGGACCTGGCGAAAATGTTAGGACGGGGGTTGAAAGTAGGCGGAGGTGTGGGATGGATTGAATGTGTGTGTGTGTGTGTGTGTGTGTGTGTGTGTGTGTGTGTAGACATGATCAGGTTGTCAGAAAATTGTGTTTTGGGTTTGTGGAGGCGACCAAGTTAGTGTGGGAAGTTACCAGGAAAATATGTGTGAGTGCGTGGGGGCGATCGAGTTAAGGTATCAGAAACGTGCGTGTGTGTGTGGGTATGTGTGTGTGTGGGTGTGGGTGTGTAGATGACAAGTTACGGTATCAGGAAATTGTGTGGGTGTGTGGAGGTGATCAAGTTAGTGTGGTGGGAATGAGACAGGCGGGTAAAAGGGTGTCATTTGGGGGAGAGAGAGTGGGCGTTAGTAAGTCTACGAGGAGTCATGAAGAGGCAGGAGTGCAACATGTCTGCCTACCCCCCCTTCCCCCGTCTCTCTCTCTCTCTCTCTCTCTCTCTCTCTCTCTCTAAAGAAGAAGAAAAAAATAAAGGAAATCGCTAAAACCGCACGTTACTGTAAAAACGATCATTATTAACTAGAGTGCATCACATCCCAGGACGCATTGTATTTGCGTCAAGAACAAGAAGCAAAAAATTAATAGTATTGGCCAGGAAAATAGTGCACAGAGAAAGCCTTTAATACTCAGGCTCCTATGACACTCAGGAAAAAAAAAAAGTATGACAGCTGTAATAGAATGCTAGAGTTTTCCCCTCCATGAGAGAGTTAACGGTACCGTTTTTAACGTATGAGCTAAGTTAAGTTGAAAGAACCATAACATCATCCTACCAACCTATTTACCAAGCCTTGTATCGTAATATTCTTTCAAGGGCAATATCTCCCTCTCTCCTGCCGATGCACTTACTGTCTCTCCATCTACCCCTTCACGCCGTCCTCTCTCATTCTGCAATTCTGTATTCAGTTCCATAGCCTCTTTGATCTACAAGCACCGGCTGTTAATATTTTCCGGTGGTTACAGGTTAAGGAATGAAAGAAGGCTTAGAAGTAGATATCAAGAGCACGTCTACTAAGCCTTGACAGACCACAAAACTGATAAGATAATGTCCAGTGGGGGAAGACTGCGTGTAATAATTAATAGGACATAGCTCGACTCTCTGCTAATAAGCGGCGATGTCCCACAAGGCTTAGTTCTGGATCCCGTTGTGTCCATATTTTAACGACACCTTTGTAAGCGTCAGCATCCGGATCAGGAAGTATTTAACCATGTAAACCCAAATTTCGCCGTGCCTGTGAGAAATCCAGGTCGCTGTTAATTTTGTCATTGGTGTTAAGTGCCCAGTTTTTAATTTTATCATTCCTGGTCATACAGATTGATTTTTTTTTTTTACTCAGCCAATCCTACAGTATACACTATAAAACTGAAGAGAATGAAGTTCAAGACCTGTAGCTCATTGGGAATAGTTTGTAGTAGTAGTGATAGTAGTAGTAGTAGTAGTAGTTTAGTAACAGTAGTAGTAGCAGTAGTAGTAGTAGTAGCACCAGTAGTTGTAATGATGATAATAATAATAATAATAATAATAATAATAATGATAATAATAAAAGCGATTTGGACGTTAATATAAATAATGATAATAATTATAATCATCATCATCATCATCATCACCATCATCATCATCATCATCATCATCATCATCATCATCATCATCATCATCATCACCATCATCATCATCATCATCATAATAATAATAATAATAATAATAATAATAATAATAATAATAATAATAACTTCCACCCCACGTCGCCAACTCGCAGCCTCCCTATTGGTGGAGTGCTGGACCAATGAACGACCAAGCCTTGTATTTCTATTTTTTCACCCCAACTCGTTTCATTCGAGACATAATTAAGAGAAAACACGTGCAGATGATTTCATATTTTATCATTTTATATATATTTTCTTTTTTGGGGATTTTTTCTCAACCATTTTTCCTGTTTCCTCTGATATGAATTATTTATTTTCATTAATTTTTTTGTGATATTCCTCTGCGTCTGTTTTGTCTCAGAGAAGGTGTGAAAAATTATGTATAAATCTCATTCTTTTTATTTTTTTATTTCTTTTTGCGGAGGGGGGGTGTATTGTGATCATTATTAATTTCTAAGAATATTGCAGTTCTCCACTCTCTTTTTCTCTTCCGTGTGGCTGCTCTGTTGAACGTCATCCTCATAATTACATTGTCTTGTTTTTTTTTTATTTTTTTTTTTTATGTTTCTGCTTTTCTGTGTTTGTGGAAGTTCTTTTTTCTGATGTTCTATTTTGACTTGTGTTTGCGTGCTTATTAATTTTCCCTTCGTCATTTATATTTTATTGTCAATGCTTCTAGCTACTTTCTTTTATTTTTTTTTTCTCCTTCCCCTTCTATGATTTTTTTAGTATCTCAGTCACTTGTTAGTCCCAGTTTTTTTTTTTTTTTTTTTTTTTTTTTTTTTTTTTACTGCTTTCGTCCTTTTTTTTTTATTTGTATTTTACACCCTCACTTTTTTCCCCCTTGTTTCTTTACTGGGATAGTCTAACTTATTTTACCCTATTTCTTTTTTCTTGATACTTTTAATATTTTCGTAGTCCCATTTTCTCTCATAAAGGAATCTAGTAAACACCAGACGATTTTACGGAGCAGGGAGGGGGTTAAAATTAGTGCCATTAACTCTCTCATGGTCGATACAACTCTAGTATTTATTTTTTTCACCTACCTGAGAGTAAGTTGTAGGAGTCATTGTCTTCATTTACATTTTTTTTAAATTGTATATTCATTTTTCTTTATATTTTTCCTTTTCTTCGTTTCTCTTTCGATTTTTTTACATTATAGAGTTAGCCATGCCATATCATCTTCCATCTCTCTCTCTCTCTCTCTCTCTCTCTCTCTCTCTCTCTCTCTCTCTCTCCATTTTGACGGCCCTGTTTTATTATCTGCTTGCCCTCCGCCTGGCCTTCCTCCTCCCACACTTCTTTAACTCTCTTCATTTCTGATTTTTCGCCTTCTTTCTTTTCCTTCTGCTTTTCTTCGCTGTTCATTTATTTTTTTCCCTTATTTACATTCTTTTTGACTTCAGTCGTAGTACCTTACTTTGTAGAAATTTCACTTTGAACTCCTCCTTTTCTCTTCTTTTCGCTCCTTCATCCTCCATTCCTCCTTGGTCCTGACTCTTCTCATCCAGTCCCAAGCATTTAGGATCCAATCGTATACGTATTTAGGTTGGATTCTTGACATTATCTCTCCAATCTCTCTCTTACGTTTACTATCTCTCTTTCTGCTTTATATTTCCTCTCTTCACTTCTCCACGCCTCCTTGATCCCAAGTTTCTCTTACGTTTAACCTCTCTCTGTCTGCATTTTATTCCCCTCATCATTCTTCCATTTCTCCTTGATCCTATATCTCCCAGTCTCATTTACGTTATACTCCTCCTTGTCTGTTTCTCATTTCCTTTCTTCCTTCTTTCGTTCCTCCGTATCCATTTTTCTTCTTCATTCCCTGTCTTCCTTCATCCATTCCTCCGCGATCAGCTTTTCATTTTCATTCCCTTTCATCATTCTTCTACTCCTCCTTGATCCTATCTCTCCTCACCTAATCCCAAGGCTTTAGGATCGAACACCCTACATTTTTTACGGCCTTTACGACCCTTTTAGGCCTTTTTTGACGGCCCTTTTTACTGTCCCTTGTCTTCGTTATGTCCGTCCGTCTCCAATTCTTTGTGTGTAGTTCTTGTTCTTGTCTTGTTCTTCCCTTTTCTTCTTAAAATTCCTCTTCCTCCTTTCCCCCAATTTCTTGTTGTTTTGCCTGTTTTCGTTCTTTTTCTTTCACTGTTCTTTGTCTTCATTTTCTCCGCCTCCCTCCGACTCTTTATCTGTAGTTCTTGTTCTTGTCTTCTTCCCTTTTCCTCTTTCAGTTTCTCTTCCATCTTTCCCCCTGTCTCTTGTTTTTCTTGCCCCATATTTTTTTTCCCTTTCATCGTCTTCCATATTCCGCTGATCCCATTTCATCCCAGTCCCTAGACCTTACGTAGACCAAACTCCTCAGTGTTGGTCTCCTGACTTTAATATGCGTCAATTTTCCATTTCGTTTTCCCCCCCCTTTTTTTTCTCTCTCTAGCTAATGCCTCTCTTCAAGTCCTTTCTTCTCTCTCTCCCTTTCTCTTCCTTCATTTCAAGTCCTCTCTTCTTTCTCTTCTCTTCCACTCTCTCTCCCTATCGTCTTCTGTCGTAATTGTTTCTTAGGTCATGCGATCCAGACCATGAATTCCTTAAGTCCCCCCCCCCCTCTCTCTCTCTCTCTCTCTCTCTCTCTCTCTCCTGCTGTTTGTGTCTGTGAATCTCTGTCTGTCTGTCTCATTGCATCTGTGAATCTATATGTCTGTCTGTCTTCCTTCCTACCTACCTACATATCTGCGTATCTATCGATCTTTCTATCTATTTTACGCGCCATTGAGCATTTTGGCGACTGTTTACTGTCCATCTACTCTCCCTCCGTCTACCCGTCTACTCTCACTTGCTCACACTGCCCACTCTCCATAAAATGACCAGCCTTTTATCTGCTTTCCTTTTATGCGCCTTTGTTCTCTTATATATATTTTTTTCGTAGCTCGTCTGTCTGATATATTTTTTTCTCACTGTTCTTTTGGGTGTTTTTTGGATTTGTATGGGTATTTTTGCCTCTCTCTCTCTCTCTCTCTGTATATTCGACCTTTTTCTCTAGTCTTTGTCTGCGTATATGTATGTCTTGTGTTTTCTTGTGTTTCTGTGTCCGTCTGTTTTTCAGTCTGTTTGGTCTTTACCTATCCTCCTCCCCATTCACGTCCATCCCTCCTCCCCTAACTTCCTCCTCTTCCTCCTCCTCTTCCTCCTCCTCCTCCTCCTCCCTTTGTCCTTTATCTCTCTCATCTCCCGTCTCCATCCTCCCTCCGTCTCCTCTTCCTTCCTCCCTTAGATCATTCCTGCCCTAACTTCCTCCTCCCTTCCGTCTTTCTTCTCTCCTCCGTCTTCACCCCTTCTTTCCTCCATTTTTCATTCATTCCTTAATCTCCTTCAGTCACTCTTCCTTACTTTTTTCCCTAATTTCCTCATGCTTCTTTCCGTCCGTATTTCATCGTGCCCTCTCTAGTTCCTTCATTCTTCCTCTATATATCCTTAATTTTCCTCCTATTCTTTCTCATCCCTCCCTCCCTTCCTGTTTTCCTCCTTCCTCCCTCCCTCCCTCATTGCCCAACCTCATACGCCTTTCCTTCTTTATTTCTTTCTCCATCACCGTCTCCCATGTCGTCTTCCTCCTTCCTCCCTTCCTTCCATCTCTTTTCCTTAACTTCCTCCTCCCCCTCCTTTTCATTCTTATGTTCTCCATCTGCCTATGTTTCTCCTCCCTCCCACCCACTATTTATCCCTTCCATCCTTTCTTCCTTCTTTCCTTGTGCTTCCATATTCCTTCATTCATCTCCGTGTCCTTCCTCGTTGTCCATTCGCTCCCATCCATCGCACCACTCGCAAACTTCACCATCTCTTTCTCGTCTTTCCCTTCTCTCCTTCCCTCCTTCCTTATTCCTCCTCCATCTCCATCTTCGCCCCCCCCCCACCCCCTGCTTTCCCTTGCACCTGGCCAGGGCGAGAAACTTGTAATTGTGGAGTTTGTGTAATTGTGTTGCGGGCCGTGCGTCAGTCCACCCCTGCAATCTCCATTCCTAGAACACCCCTCTCTCCCCCCCCACCCCTCTCTCTCTCCCTCTCCCCACTCTCCCTCACCCCTCTCTCCTTACCCCTCACCCCTCCTCTCTCACCTTCTCTGAGTATCCCTCCGTTTCTCTATCCTCTCAGATTTCTCCCGTCTTCTTGCCCCCCCCTTCTCTCTCTCTCTCTCTCTCTCTCTCTCTCTCTCCCCTGTGTTCATCCCTGGTCTCCCTTTCATCCATCTCTCTTCCTCTCCCCTTCTCAGAGTTTCCTTCCATTCTTCTCTCCCCTGAGGTTCCTCCTTTTCCACTTCCTTCCCCTTTGTGTCCTCCATTCCCCTCTCCTTTCCCCTCTCTATCTCCATCACCACTTCTACACTCTGTTGCCCGCCATCTCATCCCCTCGCCCCCCTCCATCACCCCCTTTCCCCTCTCTCTTCATCTGATCTTCCCTCCAATCCTCTCTCCCCTCAGATTCCTCCCCTCTCCTTGCCTTCTCTTCTTCTCTCTCTCCTTCTCTCATCTCGTCTCCCTCCCCCCCTCCGGGTCCCCTTCATTCCTAGAACACCCTCTCCTCCTTCACCCCCTCCTCCCCTTCCCTTACTTCCCCTCCATTCATCTCCTCAAAATTATATCCCTTTTCCATACCTACTCTCTCCCTTCCTCCACTCTTCCCTCCCTTCCTCCACTCTTCCTTCCTTTCCCTTCTCTTCTCTTGTCCATCAGTATTCCTGTCTTTTCTCCGCTCACCTCCCTCCCATACTCCCCTCTCTCTCCCTCTCTGAATTCCCCTCCATTCCTCTCTTCCCTCAGATTTCTCCCTTCTCTTTGCTTCCTCTCTGTCTCCTCCCTTCCTCCCCTCCCCTCTATCTCCCCTTAGTTACCATTCCTGTCCCCCCACCCCCCTCACCCCCTCCTTTCCCCTTCTCTCGGTTCCCCTCCATTCCTTTCTCCCCTCAAATTTATCCCGTCTCATTGGCACCTCTCTCTCGCTCTGTGTGTGTGTGTGTGTGTGTGTGTGTGTGTGTGTGTGTGTATGGCAGTAAGTTGGTTTTCTTTCATATACAGTAATATACATTTCACTCAGTGCATTTAATAATTTACTCTCGAACCATCATCTTGTGGATGTTGTCTTACCCAATATACCGTGACTGTTACTGCGTCGTTAATGTTAAAGTGAATACCAAGAATTATTCCGTAACACCGTGAATTCAGGGAAGCTAAAATTTGCCCCAACTTTGGCAGGGTGGTCCAGATATTGCGCACCTCTTCACAGGAACTCGAAAATTTGTTATTCTAATCCGTAACCCCTCTCAATTCCCCTCAACCTTCAGATTTCTCCCTTCCCCTTGCTTGCTGTCTCCTCCATTCCTCTCTCCTTCTCAGTTTGTCTTTACCTGAAGGAACTGGGTAACTTCTGCATCATGAATACGTATGTCGTTGTTATATGATGTCTGATGAGATTTTGTTGTGAAGTCCGAATGAGTCTCCTTGGTTACTAGTCAGATTTAGCCATCATTCTAACTTGCATCAGACCATCAACCGCGCTTAATAGGGTTAGGGATCATTGTCAGAGTAAACTCGCTCTAGTGTCTGCCCCCCATCTTTTTCTACATTCCAAAACTATTTTCATACATCAACCTGCTATCAGTGTTTATTCCGTCAGTTGATTGCATTTGCCAGCCAGTATCTTCACTTGTGCCTTCTAATACCTGTACTTCCGTCTGCCAATATCTACACTTCCTTCTTCCAGTATATACACTTCTGTCTACCAATGCCTTACTCTTCTGTCTACGAATCTCCACACTTTCCTGCCAACCTCTTCACCTGTGTCAGTATTGTGTTGGTATGACTGGCGTTGGCGGGGCTGGACTGACGTTATCTCTTTCCTATCTTATCTCTAGTGTCTGCCTACGTCGCTGCTCTGTCGCTGTCTCACTGTACTGTAGTTCTGGCCCATCTACGCTATCGGCACTGCGTAATACTGAAATGGTTTGGATAGTGGCTTCGTCAGTCTGTGATTCCCCTCCCCCCGCGCGCGCGCGCACACACACACACACACACACACACACACACACACACACACACACACACACACACACACACACACACACACACACACACACACACACACACACACACACACACACACACACACACACTCTCTCTCTCTCTCTCTCTCTCTCTCCATTTCTGCCTATTCTGGAATAATTTTGAATAGGAATGGAAGGGTAGGAGGCTTTGATGACCCTAATGGAGGGAGGAGGAAAGATGGAGGGAGAGAGGCAGGGAGGAAGAAGGGGAGGGAGGGAGAGGGCGAGGAAAAGGGGAGGAGAGAGGTGGAGAGTGGCGAGAGGAGAAGAGGTAAGGAGGGAAAAGACAGAGGACGGAGGGTGAAAGAGAAAAGAGGAAGACGGGAGGCAGGAAGAAAGAGGAGGTGGAGAGGAAGAAGGAAAACAGAGAGGAAGGGAGAAAGAGGAAGAGGGAAGACAGTGAGGAAAAGAGAAAAAAAACGATAAGTGGAAAAAGATAATGTGAAGGAAAGATAAGAGAAAAAGAGAAATAATCGAAGGGGGGGGGGAAGAGAGGTGAAGAGAGGTGAAATGAAGAGGAGGAACAAAGATGATGGTGTGGGAGAAGAAAGAGGAAAACGAGGGAGAATTGTGAGAAAGGATTTAAAACGTGATGAAATTCAGGTAGAGGGGATATAGAAAGAGGGCTAAAGTGAGAGAGAGAGAGAGAGAGAGAGAGAGAGAGAGAGGATTGTAACATCAGGTGAGAAGGAAGCAGAACCAAATTAAGAGGCAAGAGGAACGGAGAAGGAGGAAGAGGAAACAGTGCGACAGAGAAAGGGAGGAAGGGGGCGGAAACAGTAAGAAGAGGAAACAGAATATGATAATGGAAGGAAACAGGAGAGAAGATAAGGGGATATTTCTGTGGCCTGAGAGGAGACAGAGGGCTTAATAAAATAGGGTGGAGAGAGAAAGGGGAAGGGTTGTGAGAGGTGGAGTGGCACAGAGTGGAGAGGGGTGGAGTTGAGGGCTGGTTAGGGCTGAGGAAAGGGCTGAGAGGGCTAATGAGAGACAGTGAAAGAACAGGAATAAGGATCGTAGGAAGTAAAGACGTGGAGCATCTTAGAACGCATGAATTTCCTTTTTCTAACACCTTCACTACGAGAGGCTGTTCCTGAGCATAGTAAAATCGTCTTGTGGTTTTCAGACAAAATGAAAAATATCGTTGTAGAGAGTATGAAACAGCAGGAATTGAGTTCTTGAAACGTGAAAAGGCGTGGAACGGAATGGTGAAAAGACGTGGAATGGAGGAAGGAAGAGTGAGAGCTGATTTGGCTGTGTGACTAGGTTTAAGGGGTGGAGTAAAGGTGACCAGATGATAGGGCAAGTATGTCTGGACTGAAAAGGCTGAAGGCTTAATAAAATTGAGTGGTGAGAGGCGGAGAGGTACGAAGTGGAGAGGGGTGGAGAGAGGGATGATTAGGGATGTGGAGAGGCCATAGGTGTCTGAAGGAAAGAGGATGAAAAGGTGAGGAGAGTGAGAGCTGAAGTGGTTGAGAGTTTGAACCATATTTAACCTTTCTCGGGGATGACGTATTTTATATTTCATTTTTCGTACTATGAGAGTATCACCTGGGAGGGGTGTTTTGAAGTGGTGAGGTTAAGCATAGCCGTAATGAACTCTTACAGTACGAGGGATCAGCCCCAGTGAGTAATCCGTCTCGCGGCTGCAATAACACAGAAGAAAAGAAGACGTTCATGGGAAAAGGTTGAACTTTGTGTAAGGTATTGTAGTTACTAAAGTATTTCAAAATCACGATATCCATAGTTTACCTGTAACTCACTTGTCAAAACCACTACAATTCCGGACCTTCTCCTCGGAGGGAGGGGGCGAGAAGAAACACAACGGTTCCAGAGGTATTGCATAAAACACACTGCACTTGTGAGAGTGTGGAACCGACACTGCCTTAGGCACTAGCGAACATGGTTACCAGTTTTCAGCATTCAGGTTCCCATGACTCACCCTCAGCGAACAGAATCTGCAGTTAGAAAGCAGTCAGAGAGCGCATACCTCCGCCAACTCCATGGCCGTAGCGGGGGTAAATTAATTTTATGGTCTTCGTCTGCTCTGCACCAGAATCTTAGAGACGGCATCCATCCACCCGCCAGCACCAGTAAAATTTGTTATTTATCCCTGCATTCGGATCTGGCTCTAGCTCTAATTGTATTCAATTCTTTCTTGACAGAATGCCCACTTGTCCACCAGATTTTGTTGAAATCCAGTGTCAGCATTTTGAGATATCTTGTGTAGGCTGCAAAGAGACAAAGACAAAGACGCTTGTGAATACATAGTCTTCATCCTTCCTACTTCCTTGGCGTAGGCAATGAAATACTAGAGAACTTTGCGACCACGGAAAGGTTAACTGGCCAAGAGACAATACAGTTCCAAAGTTAATGCATAAAACACTAGGCTTGGTGCGTGTGAAAAGACATGACACAGACGTAGTGCCTGAGCTCACACGCACGGGTCCTGGGTTGCATTTGGTGAATGAGCGCAGAGGGGGAGGGGGAGGGGGAGGGAGAGGGGGGAATAGTAGCGGGCGAGGATTGGTGAGGATGGTGAAAAAGCTACCTCTTCCTCCACCATTCACCTGCGTGTTAATACTGTACTGTCCTGCTTTTCTCCCCGTGGTAATTCCAAATCCAACCCTTTCTCTGTCTGCTGAACCCAGAAATCATCCCGCTGTGAAAGATAATGTAACTCCCTCCCTCCCCACACTCGTCAGTCAGAAGCGACTTTGTGAGTAGGGGCCAAAACAGTGTATCTCTGTGTACTCGCAACGCACCACAACCTAAGTGATTAACGTTGTAAAAGGTGTGAATACGTAAGGACACCTGAAGTACGAAAGAGGGATACCTAATTGAACAGGCAAGCTGAGAACCAAGTAGAGGAAAAAGATGGCGGATTATACAGTGAGAGTGATGGTTGTTTATCGTGGAAGTCGGAGTTGTTGCTGAGTAGGGACAGAATTGTTTGGCTATCCTTTTGTCGGGCCACTCTGCCAAAAATCGGCATCGGGCACTTGACTAATAATACTGTCTATTTTTATCTACCATTCAGTCCTTTTTCTTTTGCCCCTTCAGGAGCGTAGTGGCCCCGGGCTACACTACTCACTCTCGACATTTGAGACAAGAGTGACAAGCCTCGCTCTCCCCTGAGTGGCGCTGTGTCACTATTCCTGGGATGAAAGCCCATGCGGACCCCATCCAATTGAAACATTAACCCAGTGGACCACATAATTAAGAAAGTTATATTGATCCACACACACACACACACACACACACACACACACACACACACACACACACACACACACACACACACACACACACACACACACACACACACACACACACACACACACCTGAAAAGCCGCTTCTCTAAACCCCCATACTTTTTGCATGGGGGGCTTCACATTTAATACTGATTTTGCACTGATTTTAAGAGCGTGTGAATTAATAAAATGCTCAAACGACTCCATTGAAGGTTGGGACTTTTGGTGGAGCAGCCTAATGGAGCTTAAGCTTTTATTTTCATCAATTTATTTGTTTACCAGATAAAACCACATTTATTTATTTATTCATTTTTATCAGCCCGTGACAAATTTAAATGATGACGAATTACGTGACAAAAATAGATGGTGAAAAACTAACCAGTGATATTTTGAATGGTGACGAACAGACCAGATGATGAATTATTTACTCATTGTTGTCTGCCCATGACGAAATGACCCTGTGACGAATTGGAATGATGACGAAGGAACAGCTGACTAAATCGCATCGTGAAAAAAATTAACCCGGGGTGGTTTGAACGGTGGCGAAAAGACCAGATGACGAATGTGAAGAGTAATCAAGTAGCAGGTGACGAATTGGCCTTTGACGTATTATCCAGTGATGAATTGTTTGTGTGTCGAAGGGACGATGGAATGAAATGGCTGCGGATGTACATAAAGTGCAGACAGTTTTGAATGGATATGAAAATGGAAGTTACAGAACTGGATGTTTTGGGTATGGGAAGACACTGTTGGAAGAATAATTAGATCCTGGGTATTAGAAGAGAAATACAGGGGTAAGAGTTTTATTTTTTCCCGTATGAGAGGAGAAACACAAATTACGACTTATTCCTGGTGTGAGAAGAACAGTTAAGTATTAGAATTTTGTGAGTATGAGGAGTATGAGAAAACAAATACGGGGTAGGAGTTTAAGAATTTGTTATCTTATTTTTTGTAACGTGAGAAGAAAAACTGTAGATTACGTTTTATTCTGAGTATGAGAAGAACAGTTACATAAGAGAATTGTGTGAGAAGCATTAATGACAAATGCCGCATAAAATTTATGTTTATTTATTTTATTATGAGAAGAAAATACACGATACGTTCAATTTAGAGAGAAAGAGAGAAACATTTCCATATTAAAATAGTGTGAGTATGAGAAGAACTAGTACGAAAATATTAAACAGAAATGAGAGCATCAGGGTTGTCATATAAGGCTTCGTCAAAGTCTACGGGAGTGAAATACCTCGCATCCGAAAAAGAAAGAAACTAGTGAAGGACAGACGGACAGGATGTGATATATTGTGGATGTGAGAATGAAGCGCAGATTATAACTTACTTTGGTTATGAGTAATTTTAGCTATGAGGAGAAACAAGAGATTTGGATATATTGTGAGGATAATAATACAGTTTATGATTATTTTGAGTAAGACAAGAAGAAGAAATGTGTCAGTAATTACTTAACATGAAAATGAAATGCAGGTAAGGATTTATTTTATATAGAAGAAAAACTTAAATCAGATTTCTAAAAGTTGGATATGAGAAAGAATTATACAGAACAACATTTATTTTGAGTATGAGTAAAGAATCTGTCTACCTTTCTATATACAGCACCCAGGTCGCCTCCCCCAAGTAAAGGGAGGTATAGTCGAGACAGGACGACACACTCCCAATGTACTCATCCACACACATTTATTCATAGCTTAGCCCCAAGGGGAGAAGGGACAGATCCTCACCGCACCACACTGCACGAGGGTTTGATGCACAGTGCAGTCAGTGACATCCGCAGCAGGGCCCGACAACAGAGCTGATTTACCCCCGCCACATCATAATGGACCCATCCCCTTACCCGCACCTGACCTGATCAGCTGATCAAAATCAGTAAAGAAGAGAAAGATTTATTTTTGTTATGATAGAATTGCAAATGGGATTTTGGATATCAGGAGCAAAAACAGACTGGCATTTTTTTGAGGGTAAGAGAAGGAAAATACACAAATTGCGATTTACTTTGCTGTTAGGTTGAAAATTTAGATTACATTACATTTTGAGTTCGATTGAGTCAAAAAAAGATTAAGTGTTCTTGATAAAAGAAACAGATGAACATTTATTTTGGGTATGGGGAAGAAAGTAAAGAATATGTTTCATGCATGATAAAAAAAAGGGACTTACCAATTATAAGTGCCGAGATTATGGGAAAGAATATAGTTAGGGATTAATTTGAAATATAAGAAGGCAAAATATACGTTTATTTGTTTTGTAAGAAATGACTAATTAAGATTTATGTCTTGCAGTGAGAGAGAGGAAAAAAATGTATTAGAAGACATATGTACCTGGTTGATTAAAACTAATTTTTAGAATTAAAATGTATAATGATTTAGGGATTAGAGGAGTTAAAGCAGGTAAAGGTAGACGAAGGGAGACGTGCGGAGGTGAGGACAGGTGTGAGGGGAGGGGAGGTAAGAGGAGGGGGGAGTTAAGAGGGAGAGGGAAGGTGGGGGGTGACAGGTGAGGGGTTCAGATGGTAATACGACCCGGGGGATCGAATGAGGGGAAGCGTGAGGGAGTGCTGTAGAAGGGGATTAAGAGGAGGAGGGAGGGTGAGGGGAAAGGTGAGGGAGGGAGGGAAGGATAAGGGAGATAGGAAGGAGAGAGGGAAAAAAATGAGGTAAGTGGAAGGGGAGAGTAAACGGAGATTATAAAGGGAGGGGAGAAAGAGGGGAATGGTGAGGGTAGAATAGTGAAAAGGGGGAGAGGATAAAGATGAGAAATGGTAAAGGAGAAAGAATGGAATCGGGAAAAGTAGACAGCAAATATAATAGTAAAGGGATAAGTAGAAGGGCGGAATAAAAAGAGGATGAAAAAGAAAAGAAAAAGCGGGGAGAAAGAGGGGAATGGTATGAAACAAAGAGTGGAGATGGAAAGGATGGTAGTGGTAAAGATAGAGAGAAGGAAGGGAGGGTGAAGATAAAGAGAGGAATAAAAGAGGCATTAAAGTGGAATGGAGAGACAGAAGAGAGGAAGAATGAAAAAAAAAATGGGAGAGAAGGATCGTAGGAATGAATGAGGGAGGGAACGAGGAGGTAGATAGGGAAAAAGATGGAGGAAGAAATATAGGGGATGAAGGGAAGGAAAAAGAGAAGGAAAAGTGAAGCCAGAAGGAAGGAGGGTTACAGAAAAGGAGGGGTAGAAGGGATTAAGGGAGGGAGGGGAGAAAGAGGGGAATGGAGAGGGAGGAAGAGTAAAAAAAAACAAAAACGAAGCGTAAGTGATAGAGAAAAAAGGAAGGGGAGAAAGTGAGAGGGAGAAATAGAAGGGAATTAAGAGGGAAGAGGGTAAGAAGATGGGAACAGGGAAGAAAACAGGGCGAACTGGAAGGCAGTCAGAGAGCGCATACCTCCGCCAATACTATTGCCATTAAAAAGTATCCAGATCCGGATCCGTGGAGATAGGATCAGGATCCGGATTCATATCCATCCCTAAATTTAATTCATTCTTTCTTGGCCCATGACCCATCCTTCCACAAAATTTCATTGAAATTCTTTGAGAACTTTTGGAGATATCGTCAGAACAAAAGACAGACAGACGGACAGATATAAGTGAATACATAACCTCTGCCAACTTCGTTGGCGAAATTAAAAACGGATGGAAGATGGTAGAAAAAAATGGAAGGTGGGGCGAATGGAAAGAATGGAAGAGGAGCTAGAAAATGGAAGGAGAGGATAAGAATGAAGGTAGGAAGTGAAATTGAAATGAAAAGGGAAAACATAGAAGATGCTAGAAGCAGGTAGGAACAAAGGGATAGAAAGAGGAGAAGAGGGGAAATGCAGGTAGGAAAGAAGGTTACGGAGGAAAGAGGGAAACGAATAAGTGAGACGAAAGAAACAGGGGAAGAGAAGAGGGGCACGGTGAGAAGGGAGGAAGGGCACAGATGCAGAATATGATCATACCCACAGTCACCGTTTGTAAGTCCTTCAGTCCCTTAACATAATTCTAGTTTTTTCTCGCAGGAGCTTGACAATTTCTATTCAACCTAAGAAGCATATCCAGCAGTGGAGGTGGTATTTAAGGCTGTATCTAACCCCTCCAGTTCATAGTCTCCTCTGAGCTGAACAGAATCATCTCGAAATAGCAAAAAGAAGCGTAAAAATGTCATTGGATTGAAAGGATATTTGTGTATGTGGTTGCCTTGTTCACAGGATGGGGAATGTCCTTGAGAGAGAGAGAGAGAGAGAGAGAGAGAGAGAGAGAGAGAGAGAAATGAAAGGGGCAAGAGTAAAGGAAGGAAGCCAATACACGTAAAGAGTTGAATATCTCTGCTGAAATGGTATTGCAAAACAGAGAGGGGTACTGAAGTGGAAAGAGAGAGAGAGAGAGAGAGAGAGAGAGAGAGAGAGAGATGCAGGAGAGGTGAAAGAAATGATGGGCAGGGAGGAGGAAGATGGGAAGGGAAAGGGCTGAAGAGAAATGCAGGAGAAGAAGGGGAAGGATGGGAGGAGGGGGAGGGGGCGGGAGGGTTTGTCAGAGAGAAGAGGGGGAGAGTATTAAGAAAAATTCGATTCCTTTGATATGTATCCATCAGAGGTAGTGCCGAGACCCCCCCCAGACGACTGCGCGCGCGCACACACACACACACACACACACACACACACACACACACACACACACACACACACACACACACACACACACACACACACACACACACACACACACACACACACACACACACACACACACACACACGTCTACTAGTCTATTTATCTGTTTATCTATCCGTCTATGATTCAATTCCGTACACCCTCATATGAAGCGCGTATTGAGTTTCAGCCATTCATCTCTTCTTGTACTGGAGTCAATTTCTCATATTCATCTCAGTATCCCCACTTCATCCTCTCTCTCTCTCTCTCTCTCTCATTTTCATACATTCCCCTCTTGTCCCTCCTCAAATTCTGTCCTCCTTATGGTATTTTTCTTTTCCATTTTATTGTCCTTCATCAGTTTCTTTAATTTATCCCATTTCCTAGTCCATGTATTTCTTCATTTTCTCTTCCCTCTATTCGTTTGTTTATTTTCTGCTCCAGTTATCATGTCTTTCTCCCTCTCTCCCTCAAATTCTCTCCACTACCCTTGTCTTCTCCGCTGTCTCTCTCCCTCCTTCTATCAATCATCTCCTCCTCTACACCCCAGCCAATCCATCTTCTCTCCCCTTCTCTCTGTTTTTCTCTTCTCGTCTCCCTCCTTCCTTCTCCATTCTTTTTTTTTTTCTGGTTATTCTCTCTCTCTCTCTCTCTCTCTCTCTCTCGCCTTTCACCTCTCCTTGTCATCCAGTCTCTCTTTGTTCTCTCATTCTTTTTCTTGGCATTTTCTTTCCTTCCCTCTTGTTTTTATTTTCACCTTTCCCCTTTCCATTACCACTTCCTTCTCTCTTTTGCTCTTTTTCTTTATTTCTCCCTCTCTTACTCTCTTTACTCTCTTTTTTTTAATAATTTCCCTTCCCCTCATTTATCAGAGGAAAGAAACGAAGATGTATTTCCCTCCGTATTTTACTTCATGTGTTTTTGGTGTTGGAGAGGGAAGCCTGAACGCGGTGGCATCAATTTTGTCGGTCGGTTCTTCTGCCTGGTTCTACAAACGTCCCTCATCTTCCTCCCCATCCACCGAAAGGAGGATTGTGGACTGCAGGAAGAGGACAGTATCAGCCTGCAGTCCACGGGGTTCATGTTCAGAAGAGCCTGGGATTGCAAGTACAGATGCTGGTACTTTCGTAATTTGTTTCATCATCATCATCATCATCATCATCATCATCATCATTATTATTATTATTATTATTATTATTATTATTATTAAATGCGAGCCTCACTATAGAGCCTATAATGAGACCATAAACCTCAAATGGCCCCAGTGGAGAGAGAGAGAGAGAGGGAGAGAGAGAGAGAGGGGGGGGGGGAGCGCTGATACTTGTTGCAAACACTGACGCTCTGCAGTGAAGCTTGGACGGTTCTTGAGCGACATAAATCGAGGGTGAGAGCTGTTGCAAGGAGTTATGTTTGGCGTGTGTGGGGAGTGTCCGAGGGAGATTAATGAACGGGTGGATGAACGAGTGAAGAACGTGTGTGCGAGGTGATGTGGTGGGAAGGAAAAGCAAAAAAAAAGAGAAAGAGAAGGAGGAGGCGAAGACAAAGACACTTACAGTAGGAGGAGGAAGAGGAAGAAGAAAAGTTAAAAAAGTGAGAGTAGAAGAAGAAGAGAATTATAAAAAGAATGAAAAGTTGAAAAAGAAGAGCAACAATAAAATAACCTCTGGGCTGCCATATACCTTGCGTAGTGGGACGCTGGTGTCTCGCCAATAAAGAAAATAAATCAGCGTGATATAACGAAAGGAACAAACGAAGAACAATAGATTTATGAAAATGTATGAGAATGTATCAGAGTTTATGAGTGTATAAATGCATGAGTGACTGAGTGAAAAGCGTGCATCAGAACATAGAAGAGTGTGAGAGACTGACTGGGAGTGTATCAGAGTGTATGAGCGATTGAGAGTATGCGATATAAGAGTGTAGAAGTGATTGAGAGTATGTGGTATGAGAATGTATGAGTAAATGAGAGTATGTGACATGAGTGTTATAGAGACTGACTGTGAGAGTGTATGGAAGAGGGTATGCTAGGAGAGGAAGACCGAGAGCGAGGTGGAGGGATTGAGGATGGGATAGTGTATGTGGGAGATGATGGGTAGTGATGGAATTAGCTTAGGGGTGTTTTTTTGGGGGTGAAGTGATAGATAGATAGATAGATAGATAGGTAGGTAGAATGATCGATTGGTTGACAGACTGATAGATTGACATACATTGAAAGGTAGATGGAAAGATGAGCTGTTGAATAAGAAAGTATATGACTGGATAGATAAATAGATAATGTGGAATATGGATGGATAGATAGACAGACAAAGATATATGTGGAGAGAGAGGTAGACGGATACAAGGTAGATAGATTTGAGATAGTGATAGACATAGGTACAAGTTAGGTAAATTACTAAGTAGGTAGATTAATAGATAAATAGGTAGACAGATAATTCAAAAATCTTATCTTGCACCCATAAATCAATCCTGTAATTATTCTGCTTCTTTCTCTCTGTCTCTGTCTCTGTCTGTCTGTCTGTCTGTCTGTCTGTCTCTCTCTCTCTCTCTCTCTCTCTCTCTCTCTCTCTCTCTCTCTCTCTCTCTCTCTCTCTCTCTCTCTCTCTCTCTCATTTTCCTAATTTTCTCCCTCATTTCCTCTCCCTCCTCATCTCAGTCACATACACCCCTACCTCGTTACTCACCCTCCCTCTCCCCCAACACACACACACACACACACACACACACACACACACACACACACACACACACACACACACACACACACACACACACACACACACACACACACACACACACACACCAGCTCTGTCCTCATTCTCTCCTTTTCTTCTTCCCTCCCTCCCTCCTTCTTTCACCATTCCACTACCCCGCCTTCTTCCTCTGTTTCTCTCCCTCTCTCTCTCTCTGTCTCTCTCTCTCCTGTCTCTCCCCCTTTCTTTCCTCCATGTCAGTACCCAGCGACCCTCTCTTTCTCGTCTCTCCTTTCATCACGATGTTTCCCCTTCCTCCTTTTCCTTCTGTCTTTTCCACAACCTGGTTACCTTCTCTCTTTTCCTTCTTTCCCTCCGTCTCCATTCTTTCCCTCCTCCCCCTCGCTTTCTCACCAACTCTCTTTTTTCCCCTATCTTTCTCCCTTTCCCATTTTCTTCCCCCTTTCTGTTTCTCCTCTCATTCCACCTTCCCCTCTCAGTCTGCCTCATTCTTTTCTTACCCCTCTCTCTGATGCCTCTTCCCTCTCCTTATTCCTCCCTCTCCTCTCTCCCTCTCTCCTTCCTTCCTCCTCACCCTCTCCTCCCTCCCTCCCTCCCTTCCTCCCTCCCTCTCCCCAGTCACACAGGGCGTCTCTCTACCCTCGTGTTTTCAATTTATCCCCTTCTGGTTTTCAATCACGCTATCACGGGATTGGCTGTAGCTCAGGGTGCAGAAGGAGGGAGCCAGGGAGAGAAGGGGGAGGTATGGATGGAAGGGAGAGAGGAAGGGAGGGAGGGAAGAATGGCATGTGTGGATAGAATGAGACTGGGAGGGAGAGAAGAGGGAGTGCAGAAGGAGGGAGCCAGGGAGAGAAGAGGGAAGTATGGATGGAAGGGAGACAGGAAGGGAGGGCAGAATAGAATGGCATGTGTGGATAGAATGAGACTGAGAGGGAGAGAAGAGGGAGGTGTAGTAAGATGCATTAAAAAGAGAGGGAGGTAGGGAGAGAATTGTACCTGCACTTGATAAACCTTTCTTCATCTGTTTGGTATAAATAATTTTAAAAGTTTATTAATTTCAGTAAAGCTTCAGGCAGTGGTTTTTCATGTAGACTCTTGTTACAATTATAGTTCTTTGACCTAAATATAACTTCATGATGTTTATTTAACTAAGTGAAAGAAGAAACAGGTATTTAGAGAGAGGAGAGAAGAAAGGAAGTGTTACGGAAGTGAGAAGGAAGAACAGAAGGAAAGGTAGAATAGTGAGGGAAGTGATAAAGGGAAGGAAGAAAAAGGAGAGAAAGTTTCTGAGAAGGGAGAGGTGAGGGAGGAAAAACATGGAAATGAGAAGGGAGAGAAGAAAGGGAGAAAAAGGAGGAAGGTGAGGGAAGTGAGAAGGGAGAGAAGAAAGCAGCAAAAGGGAGGAGGGTGAGAGAAGTAAGAAAAAAGGAGAAAAAAAGAAAAGGAGAAGAAGGGAGGAAAGGGAGAAGGGAGGGACAATGGAATGGGAAGAACGTAAGTGAGAAGAGAGGGAGGAATAAAACGCGAGAAGGAAGGGAAGTGAGGGAACTGAGGGAGGAAGGAGGGGAAAAGGGAGAGAAGAAGGAAAGGGAGTGAGGGGAAGGAAAAAAGAAAGGGAGTAAAGGGAGGGAAGACAGAAACGGAGGAAAGGGAGGGAGGTGAGAAGGGAGAAAGAAATGAGCACAGGGAGGGAAGAAAGGAATGGAGGAAAGTGAAGGGAGTGAGAAGGGAAAAAAGAAAGGGAGAGAAGGGAGGAAGGTGAGAGACGTCTGGTGCATGGAGATATTAAGGCAGGGTGAAGCATGGAGAGGAAGGGAGATTGAGGGTGATACTAATGATAGGAAGGATATTGAGGGAGGGAAAAAGGTGGAGAAGGAGAGGGAGGAAGAAAAGAGAAGGGAGAAGGCTGTTGGAGGGAGATATTAGACCTGGGTGAGGTATGGGAAGGAGGGAGGGAGGGAGGGAGGGTGAAAGGGAGGGAGAGAGGGAGGTTTTGGGTTGTATTAATGACGAGTAAAATATTGAGACCGAAGGGGAGGGAGGGAGAGGAGGAGGGGAGGGAGAGAGGAGAGGAGGGAAGGACGGAGGGAGGGAGGTTCAGGGTGGTATTAGCGATAAGTAAAATATGAACGGGGAAGAGGAGGAGAAAGAGGAGGAGGGACAGAGGAAGGAGAAAGATGGAGAGAGGGAAGAGAAAGAGAAGAAGGAAGGACGGGAGACTAATGAATAAAAATCGTAAGGTATAGGAAATGGTGGAATGGAGAGATGGAGAGGGAGTGGTAGTATAGATTTAAGGAAGGGAGAGGAAGGGAGAAAAGGTTGGAAGAGAGAGAGAGAGAGAGAGAGAGAGAGAGAGAGAGACTGCTAATTGATGAAAATATTAGGGAACCGAGGAAGGTGGAAGGGAGAAATGAAGAGAGGGTGGTGTTAATGATGATGAGGGCAGAGTTAAGTAGAGGGTGAGAGGAAAGGGAGAGGAAGAGGGACGAGAGGGAGATAAGAGAGGAAGGGTGAAAAGAATAAACAAGCTGATGTAGAGAGGAGAGTATAAAATATGCAAGGAGACGGCGGGAGAAAATTAAGGTGGAAATTAAGATTGATAAGACGAAGGGAAACAGGGAAAAGGAGAGGGATGAGGAAAGGGTAAAAAAAAAGAAGGATTGGTGAATTTTAAGGACTGACGTTAACCCTTTCAGTGTGATGAGTTTGGGGTTGTTGTTCTAAACCATTTTTTTTTTTATCATTTATTTTGAAGAGATGTAGCGAAGGGTAAATGAAATCTCTCTCTAACCGAAATTGTAAGTGTAACATAAATGAAATCGTGTTTAGAGAGCAAAAAATAAGTAAAGAAATTAAAAACGCACAACGGGTCAGGGAAAGTGGGGGAGAAAGAAAAGGAAGAAGGAGGGAAGGAGGGAAGGAAGAAAGGAAGGGTGGGAGATTGATTAGTGAAAATATTAGTGAGAGTGAGGTATGGAGGGAGGAGGGAGGGAGGGTAATATTAAAAATGAGCAAAATAAAGTGTTTAGGAGGGAGATGAGGGAGAGAAGGGGAGGGAGGAGAGACGAGGATGAAGGTTGATAGGGAAGGAGGCAAAGAAGGAGGGAAGGGAAGGGTAAGGTAAAGAAGGGGGAAGAAGTAAGGAAAGAAAAAAGTGGTCTTAATGATGGAAAGATTAAAGTGTTGAGAAAAGGAATCAAGGAGAGAGAAAAAGAAGGAAGGAAACAGGGAGAGAAGGAAGGAGGCATGATGGATGGAAGAGGGAAGAGTGAGATACGGAGAGAGGAAGAAGGGAGGGGGGAAGGAAAAGAGAGAATGTCAATAGAGGGGAATAAATTGTTGTGGAAAGGAAGGAGGGAGGAACTGAGAGATTGATAGGGAGGGAAACAAAGAAGAAAGGAAGGGAAGAGTGAGTTACGGAGATAGGAGATGGATAAAGAGATAGGTAGATATAGAGATAGATAGAAAGGGGGAGGGAGAGATTTTAATGTCGAAAAAAAGGAATTGTTGAGAAAAGAATTAAGAAAGAGGTAAGAAGTAGGAAGGTGTGGATGGGAGAGAAGGAAGGAAGGATGATAAAATATTGTAATAAACATGTGGAGGTTGTTAGGGTTGAAAAACAGGAAGAACAAAGGAAAAGGAAGTAAAGAAGGACATATATATTAGAGGGAGAGAGAGAGAGAGAGAGAGAGAGAAATGAAGGAATAGGGGGTGAGATGGTAAAAAAGATGGAGAGAAGAACGGGAGAAAATACAAAAGAAAATGAAATATGAGAAGTGAAGGAGGGGGAAGTTAGAGGAGGAAGGAGTGAGTTGTATAGAAGAATGGAAGATGAAGGAAGGAGGGAAGAGAAAGGGAGGAAAGGAGGGAGGGCAGGTAAAAAGGAAGGAAGGAAGTACTGAAGGCATGAAAGAAAGGAGAAAGGAAAGGTGATGAAGGCAAGAAGAAAGGAGAGAAAAAGCTTAAGAAGGGAGGAAGGAGAGGGAGGGAAGAAGGAAGGCAAATGAAAGAGTGGGTGAAGGAGAGAGACGGAAGTTTCAGGATGAAGTGATTCCTGTAATGAAGGTCAGCATATGAAGGAAGAACGGAGAGAGAGAGAGAGAGAGAGAGAGAGAGAGAGAGAGAGAGAGAGAGAGAGAGAATGAAATAATGATGTAAAGAAGGCAGGAAAGAAGCACTGAAGGAGAGGAGGAAGGAAGCAGAGAAGGAGAGAGAAGGAAGGATGCAGAGAAGGAGAGAGAAGGAAGGATGCAGAGGAGAGAGAAGGAAGGATGCAGAGAAGGAGAGAGAAGGAAGGATGCAGAGGAGAGAGAAGGAAGGATGTAGAGAAGGAGAGAGAAGGAAGGATGTAGAGAAGGAGAGAGAAGGAAGGATGTAGAGAAGGAGAGAGAAGGAAGGATGCAGAGAAGGAGAGAGAAGGAAGGATGTAGAGAAGGAGAGAGAAGGAAGGATGCAGAGAAGGAGAGAGAAGGAAGGATGCAGAGAAGGAGAGAGAAGGAAGGATGCAGAGAAGGAGAGAGAAGGAAAGAAGCAGAGAAGGAGAGAGGAGGAAGGAAGCAGAGAAGGAGAGAGAAGGAAGGATGCAGAGAAGGAGAGAGAAGGAAGAGTAATGGAGTGAGTGAAGGAGGGGGAAGAAGTTTCAAGAGGAAGAAGAGACTCGTTTAATGAAGACCAGAATATGAAGGAGGTTAGGGAAGGAGGAAGAGGAGGAGGAGGAGGAGGAGGAGGAGGAGGAGAGAAGAGAGAGGAAGAAAGACTGAAGGAGAGAAGGGAAGAAGGATGGTCACAGGAAGGACTGGAGGAGGAGTGAAGGAGGAAGTTTGCTAAAGAGGTAAGGAAATTAATTCTGTGATGACAAGAATATGAAGGAGAGAAGGGAAGGAAAGATGGAATGATGGACAGGAGGGAGGGAAAGAGGGATGAAGGAAGGAAAGAAAGGAAGAAGAGACCTAGATAAGTGGGGGGGGGGGCTAAGGAGGGAGAGGAAAGTTAGTTCAAGAGGGAGAAGTGAGACGTAAAATGAAGACCAGAAGATGAAAGAGGGCAGGGTAGGGTAGGGAAGGAAGGAAGGCAGGTACTGGTGTAGGGTAGTGAAGGAGGGAAGGAAAGCAAAAGAAAAGCCTGAACGAACATAAGATAGTGTAAAGCTTGGGCACACAGTAAAGGAAAATCAGAAGGAAGATGAAACAAGGGACAGGAGGAAGGTAGGACGGGAAAAAAGGAAGGAAAGGAGGAAGGAAGAATGTAGAAAGAGAAAAAATAACGAAGGAAAGATAGAATGAAGGTAGGACGGAATGCTGGAGGAGAAGGAAAGAAGGAAGGAAGGAGGGATGGATGGATGGAGAGGAATAAAAAGAAGGAAAAAAAGGAATGGAATGAGGAGGGAAAAAAGCGAAGATAGCAATGGCGGAGGAAACAGAGAAAGTGGAGAGAAGGAAGGAGGAAGAGGCTGGTGGAGAGAGATATAAGGAAGGGAGAAAAAGAGTGGAGGGAGGAGAGAAAAGGCGAAGAAAAGAGTAAAGACAGCAGATGTAGAGAGGAATGGAGAAAGAGGCTGGTGGAGAGAGATATAAGGTATGAGGGAAAAATGAAACAGCGTAAGGAAAGGGGAAGCTTGGCACAGGAGGAGGAGAGGAAATGAAGATGACACGGAAGAGGAGGAAAATGAAAGAGGAAAGGGAGACGAGGAAGAGGAGAATGGAAGAGGAAATAGAGAAGTGTTTGTAAGTGTCGAGGAAAAAGTGGAAGAGGGAGATTAGAAAAAGAGGAATATGAAGGAAGAGAATAAAAAAGTGGAGGAAGTGAAGTACAGAGAGAGAGAGAGAGAGAGAGAGAGAGAGAGAGGGAAAGGGAGGTTAAAGGAGGGAGCAAAGGGGAGAAGAGGGGTAAAGAAAATAAGGTAGGGTGAGGGAGAATACAGGGCTTAAGGGTGAGGCGTATGGGTAAAGAGGAAGGATTACGGGGAGGTAGGGGGAAAATGGATGCCTTAGGAAGGAGGATGGAGGGGGAGGATGAGGGGGGAAGAGAGGGAGAAATGAGGTTTTTGAGGAGAAAGAATGGGGATGGACGGAAGGAAAAATGGGAGGGTTTGAGAGTAGGAGAAAAGAGGGGGGGGAGATATGAGAAAAAGAGAATGGTGAGGAAGGGAAATAAGGGAGGTTTATGGAGAGAGGGAGAAAGGAATGGGAGGTTGGTGGGAGAGCAAGGAAGAAGAGTACGTTGGTGGGAGAGAGATAAGAGAAGGAGGGAAGTGGGGAGGAAAGTAGGTGGGGGGGAAGGAGGGAGGAATGGGGAGAAGAAATTTAATAAGGTAGGCATAAAGAGAGGAAGGGCAGAAAGGGAGTAGAATGTTAGAATTAGAGTGTCTTGGAGATAGGAAAGGAAAATATGAGAGAGTGAGCGGAGATGAAAGGGAGTGAGAAGAGTATGGAAGGGTGAATGGGAATAGATAGGCATGGAAGTAGGAGTGGAGGAGAAAGAAAGGAAGGGGAAGGAGGTAGGGGGACAGAGAGAGAGAGAGAGACGAGAGGAAGAAGGATATAGGAAGATAAGGAAGGAGCTCATAAGAGGGGGAGATAAGGGGGTAGGGGATAGAAGAATGGAAGCAGTAAGACAGGCAGAGAGATGGGGAAGGAGGTAGGGAGGAGGGAGATAGGCAGAGAGGTATTGAGGGAGGGAGGGAGGGAGAGAGGTAGAAAAGGCAGAAAGGACAAAGTTTGGGGGCCCCTTCTTCTGCCTTCCATTATGCGTCAGATCTTTCACCGCCTCTCATACCAAACTTCCCTCCATGCCGCCCCTTCTGTCGCTTTAGTCGTTTTATAGATTGCCTCTCTCTCTCTCTCTCTCTCTCTCTCTCTCTCTCTCTCTCTCTCTCTCTCTCTCTCTCTCTCTCTCTCGTGGCTGTGGTTTTAATCGACTTTTTAGCTTTGTACAGACTAAACGTAATTTTGTATAATTTTCATATTAACCTATTTTCTGTTTTCTTATTTCACATCTTCCTTTTCTTTCGTAATTTTTTCTATGCATTACTCATCCTATTAACTGGTTTTCTTCCTCCTCCTCCTCCTCCTCCCTTTCGCTTTGCCTTTTATTTCTCTTCATCTTTATATGAACCTCGTATAAACAGATCGGGTTAAATAATACGTCTATGTCTTCATTTTATGCCTGATTTATATACAGTACTATGATCAGTCGAGGCCAATTCTCCTCTTACAGTATCGCTAACCTGCACTGAAAGCCAGACAGATCACGACTCCCTGATCAGTACCAGTTAAATCTTTCTTTACACTGTCTCATAATCGCATGAAAATGAAGGGAGATAAATAAATATAATCCAGTATGATAAAGCAGACTGGGCACGCTTTAAGTATGTCGCGGGCTAAGTAATTGGAATATTTTTTAGCGATGAGTCTCTCCTTTTTTATGTGTGAGAATCGATCACCTTTTGCTCGAAACCGTAACACTAGTAGAAGTATTAAAGACCTGGACTGTACAGAGATATTGGAATACATTTAGTAGGTCACTTGGGGATAGTCCTCAGAGTCTGCTTGTGAAGTGGAAGGCTGGCAGTGACACAAGATTAATTAATGTCACTTTGGTTGCCTGGTGTAGTAATTTTTGTGTACGGGAACCCGGTGGACTGCAGGTTTATTCTGCGTTTCTCCTTAAGTACACCATCCCCCTTTCACAAGAGAGGGAGGGAACTGAGGGACGTTGCAGTAGCCGGGGTGGTCCGCCGTCCAGTTATTTCGGTGCCACCTCGTGAAGGCGCCCTCTCCATTCTAAAATAATTAAATGATCTGTGCAATATATTTTCTGCTTCATCTTCATATCCTCCATTTTCTAATTTTTATACGACTCGTTTTTAATATCCTTTTCATCTGCCATCTCCACTCGTCTCTCTCTTAGCTTGCCTTCAAACTCCCTCTTGAATTTCCCCCTCCCCACTCTCTTTATCCTCTTTCCCCTTCCTCTTCTTTTCAGCCCGCTCTCTCTTTTCGCTCTCATTCCCCTCTTCATCTGGTTCGCTCCTCTCCCTTTCTTTTTCCCTCCCCTCTTCACCTTCTCCCCTCAGTGGTGGTGTCGTAATCAAGAAACGAGGGGAAAGACGGAAAGAAGCTGGAGTGAGGGGAGAGGGAGTGGGTGGTATTGAGGGAGGATAATGAATGAGGTGTGTGTGTGTGTGTGTGTGTGTGTGTGTGTGTGTGTGTGTGTGTGTGTGTGTGTGTGTGTGTGTGTGTGTGTGAGAGAGAGAGAGAGAGAGAGAGGTCGGGGAGGGGTAGGAGTAAGAAGTGGAAAGAGAGCTGACTGAATGAGGGGAGTAGGGATTGATTCGATAAGGAAGGGTACTGGAAGAGGGGAGAGAAGAAGGGACGATAGAGGGGAGGAAAAGAGGGCATAGAGTGAGGGGAAAGAGATAGCTGATTGAATGAGGGAAGGAAGAAATAGCAGGACAAGAGGAAATGCTGAAAGAGGGGAGAGAGAGAGGGGAGGAAGAGGGAGCTACGATTACATAGTGATACATAGGAATTACAGATAACAGGAGGCCTATTTACTCCCAATGAGGTCATTTGCTGGGGCAAAAGTAATTAGTCTGAAGATCTAGCCAATGTGTGTGAGAGGAGGGGAAGGAGAGAGAATACCGAATGAAGGGAGAAAGAGGGGAAGAAGAGAAAAAGAGAGCAAACTGAATGAGGGAAAAGAAGGAATTACAGAAGAGTGAGAGAAAGGAGAGAGTGAGTTGATTGAGGGAAGGAAGGAATTACAGGATGAGAGGAAATGCTAAAAGAGGGGAGAGACCAAGGGGAGAAAAGGGTAGTAGCATAGTAGGCACACATAGGAATTGCAGATAACAGGCCTGGTGGCACATATCGAGGGTATCTGGTGGGGGGAAGCTAATTGCACTGAAGATTTAACCAGTGTTTGTAAGAAGAGGGGAAGGCGAAAAAGAATACTGAATGAGGGGGAGGATGGATGGTGAGGCGGTGAAAGAGGAAAGGGAGGAGGAATTAGGATAAAAGAGGAAAAAGGGGCGTAGAATGAGAGGAAGAGAAGAGGCACTGAGTAAAATGAAAACAGCATATATAGTAAAGGGAAAAACGGGAGAATTTTGACTGCCAACATTCGCGTGGGGACTCAGGATGATCTCCACACAGCTACATTAAACTGGAATAGGGAAAATTCACGACTGTGCAGCGGTACGTAAGCAGTATGATAGCATTTTGTTTATTGCAGTTAACGTCAGACATACGCCAAGAGGAACACAAAACTCGTATTCTTGTCTTGTACTTGCTTTAATGGGAAAAAAAAAAAAAAAAAACTATATTTTGAAACTTTACTTGTGTACAGTTTGCTGTGATGGTTATTAAACATACAAATACATAAGGTTAAAAAAAAAATCGAGCCCTTAAGGGAGTGAGTGTCCTCACCTCTCCTCACAAAAATAGGTACACTCTACGGATATTTGTTGCCACACGTCACTTAATATGTGTTTGTTTGGTGTGACCTATTTTCGCGCAAATCCTATAAAGGCCTTAGTCTGGAAAATTAAGAACATTTCTAGGAGTATTTTCCCAAAGAACAGTTTTACCAAGTCTGAATTGTGTTAGTGAAGAAAAGAAGGAATAGCACCAAATATAAAAGTACTTGATAGAAAGAAGTAAAAAAAAACAAGAAGGAAATATCAATGAAAGATGGAAATAGAGGACAATGAATGAATAGAGGAAAAAAGGCATTTAATGAGAGAGAGAGAGAGAGAGAGAGAGAGAGAGAGAGAGAGAGAGAGAGAGAGAGAGAGAGAGAGAGAGAGAGAGATGAATAAGGAAAGGATGAAAATGATTTGACACGAGAGGGAACAGAACAAAGGGAGAGGGTGAAAAGGATGAAGAATTGAGGGCACAGAGTAAGGGGACAGAAATATGGGAGGGAAATAAGACGTGGAGTGAGAGGAAGGAGTGAGATTTGAATGAGGGGAGAAATGTGGCTCAAGGAGTTAGGGAAATGAGAGAGAAGGTTAAAGGGAAAAATGAGAGTATAAAGTGAAGGGAAGAGAGATATATTAAAGAGAAAAAGAGAACTTTACTTGATGGGAGGAGAGAGAAGGTAAAAGGCGAAAAAGATCCTATAAATTAAGGGGAGACAAGATTAGTATATAGGAGGAAGAGAGGGCACTGAAAGAGGGGAAAGGAAGAGAGGTGAGGAAATGAAGGCAATGAATGAGGGGAAGGAGAAAAAGTTGAAATATAGAAGAGGAGAGGGAGTGGGGAAAGGAGAGAAAAGATTAAATGTATGGGAGAAAAGAGAGCAGTGAGAGAGGAGAGTGGAAGAGAGAAATGAGGAGGTGAGGGCAAGAAGTAGGGGAGGAGAAGGAAGATGAAATGCGTGGGAGAATGAAAGAGGGCAAGGAGTGAGGGGAAGGAAAAAGTAAATTGAATGAGGGGAGAAATGTAGGGCAATGGATGAAGAAGGGGAGAGTGAGCATCGAGTGTGAGGGAGCGATACTTCTCTTCCTTGGCGATTTATTTTACATAGTACTGCATTTACCCCCTGTGCATTAACGAGGCAAACTGTTAATATTGGAAATGTGAAAGTAATGTAAGAGAGAATTATCATGCTGTAATGTGGATAGTAAATCGCTAAGGAACACGCACTAAGAAGCCTTCCATACCACCTAGAATATGGGTTTTACTCTGACTACCACAGGACGGTTTTACTCAAGCTCTGGGGCAAACCACATAACTACAACCATGTCAGTATTCCGAGCACCAGCATTCTTATATTTACCTATATTTTACGATCCTTACTATCACCGCCTCACAGCTACGACTACTACTACTACTACTACCACCACCACCATCGCAGCTACTTTCAGAGCAACTACCACCATTCCTTCAGAGCTGCTACCACCATTCCTACCACCATGTATAAGACCCGCCATCAATATTCTATAAGCACCAGTATTATTTTGTTCATATATATTTTACTACCCTCACCGTCACTGCCTAACTACTACTAATGCTGCCGTCATAACTGCCTTTTTTGCTACTTATGTCCAATACAGTTTGCTATTATTGTACAGTCTGCCCTGCTCTGAGCTTCACTTTTCTGTTCTATTTATTGTTATGTTGTAATTACTCTTATTGTGTTTTCTCTCATTTTTTCCTCCTCCTCCTCCTCCTCCTGCTCCTCCTTCTGCTCCTGCTCCTCCTGCTCCTGCTCCTGCTCCTCCTCCTGTACCTCCTCTTCCTGTACCTCCTCCTCCTCCTGTACCTCCTCCTCCTGCTTCTCTTCCTGCTCCTGCTCCTCCTGCTCCTCCTGCTCCTCATTGTTGTCTGATTCACACATTTTATTGTGATTCACATCTGAAAAAACTCTCCGTTTACGATGTTTGTATAGGTCATTGTTTATTTTTTACAATCAATTATAAGCCCTAACATTAAGGAACGTTTTCGTTGATGGCCAAGAAAGAATGAGGACAGTGAGGCAGAGAGAGAGAGATACTGACACATACGTGGGGGAAAAAATTATTCTTGACGTATTACAGGAAAGATATCCACCGGTTTGAAGTAATAGTTGGTACGATGATGATTAACACTATTAATAACAGAAAGCAATGGCCAAGTTTCCTCTTAGTTATAGCTGGCTTTCTAAAATCAGGGATTGAACCCGTGCCTGTCTAACCCTCCCATCTCCACTCCACAGACACTGAGATGCAACACCTGCTGAGAGAAAGAGGTGGCCTTCGATTTCATCATCCCTGGGGGCTTTAGTGTCTCAGACAATTGTGCTTCGAAGGTGAGTACCCAAAGGCATCTTATTATTACCTCCAAGGGAGTTGGAGGAGGTTATGTATTCACCTATGTTTATCTATCTTTTTGTTTGTCCACACGATGTCTCGAACAGTTCTGAATGAATTTTAATGAAATTTTTTGGAAAGTCGGGGTGGGGCATGACCCAGGAAACAATCGATTCAACTTTCGGGTGGATCCGGATCCGGACCCTGCATTGGCATTAGCGGAGGTACGGTATGCGTTCTCTGAGTGCGTTCTAATTATCCTCCTCCTCCTCCTTACCTTTATTCATTATTATTATTATTATTATTATTATTTTATTATTATTATCATCATTATTACTATTACTATTACTATACACTGTTTTTATCATCACCTGTAGTATTGCTGTTATTGTGGTTGAGCATATTGTCTGTGTCGAGACTAAAGTTATATACAGATATTAAGGCCTGTGAGATAGAGCCAGGATTTCGGGAGCCCGAATGGTGAGTGAATGAGTGTCTGGCCCACTTGTGCGTGATGTCGCTAGTTATTTTTAAAGCACTTTCACTTTTCGTGCTCTCTCGACCGTATATCTCCCCAGCATGACGATAATGATGATGATGACGATGATGATGATGATGATGATTAATGCTGTTATTATTATTATGATTATTATTATGATTATTATTATTATTATTCGTATAGTTGCAGTCACCATCGTCAGCACATCAAGAAAGACAGCTACCCCAACACCTACCATTATCAGCTACAATCGTCTCTAACTACAATACTAAGCAAAATATTATTACTACTATCATTACCCAATACCACCTTTAATACTACCACCACCACCACACCTTACCACAATTCACCTCAGTCCACCACAGTCAGAGTCCACCACCATCTCTTCATCAGTCACTGTCATTACTACTACTACTACTGCTGCTACTACTACTACTACTACTACATTCCATCTTAGTTCCCTGCCTCATTCCCACCACAGTAACACCCTGCCACAATCCACCGCAATCACATCCAACCACCATCCACCATAATCACACCCCACCACAATCCACCAGTCATACCCCACCACAATCCCATCCCAACCACAGTCCACCACAATCACACCATACCACATTCCACCACCACCTCACACACCCAAACAGTCAGTCACTATTACTACCACAGTTTTCTCTAATCTACAACTACCAGAATCCCACTTTACCACAATCCACCACAACCACACCCTACCACAATCCACCACAGTCATGCCCTACCACAGTCCACCACAGTCCCACCCTACCACAATCCACCACAATCCCACCCTACCACAATCACGCCCTACCACAATCCACAACAATCACACCCTACCACAATCCACCACAATCACGCCCTACCACACTCCAGCAGCAGCGCCGGCAGGAAGGAGGGGAAACTAAGCCCTTGGTTCCTTTCAGCATGCCCTTATCAAGCCTTTCAACCCTTTGTGCTCCAAGGCTCAATATTTAGCCGGTGGGGAGGCCAGGGGGAGGAGGATGGCTGACTGGGAGGGAGGATGGAAGGAGAGAAGGATGGAAGTTGAGAAGGAAGGAGGGAGGAGGATGGAAGGAGGGAAGTATGGAGAGATGGAAGGAGGGAGAAGGATGGAAGGAGGGGAGAATGCAGTAAGGGAGGAAGGATGGGAGATGGGAAGTTTGGAGAGATGGAGGAAGGGAAGTTTGGAGAGAAGGAAGGACGGAATAGAGGAAGGTAGGTAGTTGTAGGAAAGAAAGGAAGAAAAGAAAAGGAGGATTATAAGTGGAAGGAGGGAAGGAAGAATGGATGAAAAGAAGAAAAAATCGAAGGAAAGGTGGAAGGAGGGAAGGAAGGGAGACAGCCAAGAGGACAGCAGGTAGGGAGGGGACGAAGGAAGGAAAGAAGGAGAGAAAGGGAAGGAAGCGAGAAATATTTGGGTAGACGAGGAGCTCAAAATGGGTGAAGGAAAGATAAGAGCAAGGGAGCGCCTTGGAAGGGGAGGAAGGTAGAAGGAAAGGAGGTGGGAGAGGAAGGTAGATGGAAGGTCGAGAAGAAGGAAGGAGGTTGATGGGAAAGGAGTACGTAGGGCAGGAAAGTAGAAAAAGCGGGAGGAAGGGAAGGAAAGATGGAAGGAAAGGAAGGATAGGGAGAGAAAGGAGAAAGGAATGACAATGGAAAGGCAAAGAAAAATTGGGAGAGAGAGGAGGAAAGAAGGAAGGAAGGAAGGGAAAGGACCGGGAGGGAAGGAGGGGCATAGGAAGTAGGGAACGAATGGGCAAGATTGACTGAGAAGGAGAGGAGAAGGGATTTGGTAGAAGGTGGGCAGGAGGGGAAATGAACTGAAGAAGGGGATAAGAAGGTCCTGAAGGAAGAAAGGAGGCGGAGGAAAGGAAGGAGGTGAAATAATGTAAGAAAAGAGGATTATTGCACTGCACGAGTGAAAGGCATCTGCTGTCAGAGAGTCCGGCTGCCGTAGAACAATAGGACAAGGGTAGTGATGAAGAAGGTTATTTCTCTCTCTCTCTCTCTCACACACACACACACACACACACACACACACACACACACACACACACACACACACACACACACACACACACACACACACACACACACACACACACACACACACACACACACACACACACACACACACACACACACACACACACGTTCGTATTGAAAGAAAACGTATTCCGCTCGAGTACACCTTAATGGAAACTAAGTGGTAATAATCTGGCGTAAAAGGTAATTACTATAGCACTCATCCTTACGTTCGTCATTTGCATAGTTTGACAGCAGACAGTCGCAAGGCTCTATGCAATCGCCTACTGTACGTTTTTCCTCTAACTTCACCTAGATTTTCATTTTGCAGTTTTTTTATTTTCACGTAGCTCAGTGGCAGGAAGGGACCATACTAAAGCTATACGTCATTTCCACAGCACTTCTTTCTGACTAACCTCATATTCTTGAAACTGGGCATTGGAGATGGGTAGCCAGCAATTTCAGACCAAGTTATGGTAGCTAGCAGTTTTAGGCCAAGTTAGTGTAAAAAACAAGATAGTCATACGATCATAGATATATTGTTACAGCTCTCAGTGGACATGGTATTTTATATATAGTTAGGTTCCTCATTTCAACCGTGCACTGTTCTTTTACCAACTCAGTGCTTACCTAGTGTTCTTCTGAAATGAAATATTGATGATTTGAATTAATTTGTGTGTGTTCTGTTCTGAGTGATTATCAGTATTAGTACCTCCTTATATATCCTTCATTTATAGTAAGGAGAAAGGTAGTAGGTGAAGGAAGGAAGGAAGAGAAGGAATCAAGGAACAGAGAAGAGGCAAAGGAAACATCGATGGAAGGGGTTGATAGGAGGTGATGAAAGAATGATTGAGGGAAGGGAGCAAAAAAAAAAAAGAAGTAAAGAATAGGGGAATAGAAAGGAAAAGAAGATAGGAGGGAAGGAATTGAAAGCAAGAAGATGAAAGGAACTGCAGAAGGAGGAAAAGAACTCTGAGGAGCGAAGGAATCGTACAAGGAATTCTGGAAGGAAAAATAAAGGAAGTTGAAACGATAACAAGGAAAATAATGTAAAGAGGAAAATTTAATAAAGCCGAACTGGAAGGAACTGGAGGGCTGAGAGGAGGGAGAGGACGGGGAGAGTGAAGGGAGGAAGAGAGAGAAATAAGAAGAGAGGGAGGAAGTGTAGGGAGGAACGGATTAAGAGAGGAAAGGAACAAGAAAGACATGGAATAGGAAGAAAGAGGAGAAAAGAAGAAAAGAAACGAGAGAAGACAGGAGGGATGAAACGGGAGGAAAAGAGAAACTGAAGAAGGGAGAGGAAGAAAAAAAAAGAGAGAGAAAGAGAGAGAGAGAGTAAAAAAATGATACGATATGTTAGAAATAGCAGAATGACCTGAGTAAAAAAAAATGAAAGGAGAGAGAAGCTGACGAGGAGAGTACGAAAGGGTGTAGAGAATTAAAGAGAGAGGAAGAGAGACAGAAGAGGACTTAGAGAGGGAAGAAGAAGAAGAAAGGGAATTAAGTGGAAGGGAAGGATGATTATGTAGAGGGAGGAAGGGAAGGTGGAGGAAAGGAGAGAATGAAAGGGAAACAAGGAGAGATTGAGAATAAGAGGGAAGGGGAAGAGGTAAAAAGCAAATGAGGTTAGGGGAAATGAGAGAGAGAGAGAGAGAGAGAGAGAGAGAACTAAAAGCATAGCAATTCGATAAGGCAAACGGATAAAAGAAAATAATAGTAGAGGAGAGTGTGGAAAGGTGGAGGGTTGCAGGGGAAGAGGAGAGAGGGGAGGAGAAAGAAAGGGAGGGAGGCAGGGAAAGGAGAGAGAAAAAGGGAAGGAAAGCGAAGAGAGGAGAACAGAGAAGAGAGGAGCAGAGGGAAGGGGATAAGAAACGAAAGTGAAGGGAGGAAGAGAGAAAGGAGAAGAGAGGAGAGGCAAAGAATTTCTAGAAGAGAAGGAAAAGGATGGAATTAAGGGAGAGGGAAAGACGAGCGGAGAGAAGGGGAAAGGAGTAGAAGAAAAGAGAGAGGAAAATGAGAAAGGAGGAGAGATGAGGGTAAAGAATCAGGAGGCTAGATGAAAAGGGAGAAGGGCAAGGGAGGGAAGAAAATAAAAACGAGTATGGAAGAGATGAGAGAAAAAGAGAAGGAAAGAGCTACTGTAAGAGGAAAAAGGTAGAAAGAAAGACAAGAGAGATACAGGAAAAAGAAAGAAAAAAAGAGAAAGAGGGAGAGAAATGAAAAACGAGAAGGAAAAGGTAAGAAAAATAGGGAAAAGGAAAACCTAAACGCTGGGGGAAAAGGAAGAATATGAAAAAGAACAGAAAGAAAGGGAGAAAAGAAGAGTATATTGGAAGAGAAAATGGATAAGATAGAGAAGTAAATTGGAAGAGAAAAGACGGAAGAAGGAGAGGGAAAGAGGATTGAGGGGAGAAGCAAAAGGAAAAAGAAGATAGAGGAATTGTAGATGGAAAAAGATGAGAGGAAAGATTTTGTAGAGATTTGAGGGAAGGAAATTTGAAAGAAAAGGAAGTGGGAGGTGGAGGGAGAGAGGCAGAGGAGAGAGTAAAAGAGAGGAGGAGAGAAGAGGGGAGAAGAGGAGCGGTGGGAGAAGAAGAGGGGAAGACGAGGGCTCTGCGGGGTAATTGAAAGAGGGGAGAAGGATAAAAAGAATAATCAGAGAAGGGAATGTTTGAAAAGAGAGTGATTATGGGGAAAGAAAGCCATGGCCTCTTGAACTGAAACACACACACACACACACACACACACACACACACACACACACACACACACACACACACACACACACACACACACACACACTCTCTCTCTCTCTCTTTCTCAAATGTATTATCTTTCATCGCTAATGAACACTTCTGTTGCCCTGTATAATTGAGGTAGGCACTAGGCAAGAGAGCCTAAAAAAATAAGTACAGAAATGTTAGATGCGGGAGCTTCAGGGCTCTTTAATTAATGCCCTTGTTGTCCTGTGGTGTGGTGTGGTGTAGTGTAGTGTGGTGATGTGTGGTGTTGTGTGGTGTGGTGTGGCTTTGCTAGGTTCGCTAAAATCGGCTGAAGTGAGGAACCTGGCGTCAGAAAGTAATTAATGAGAAACAGATGATCGGGCATGTAAAAATAAATCTTATGAAATACAAACCTGCGACTGTGCGAGACTAAAAGAAATGGTCGTATTTAGAAGTGAATGAATGAATGAATGAATGGAGGGGAGACCCAGTTCATGTATGTTCTGTTTTTTTCTAACCTTAATTTTCCTTTACTTCCTCTGTGCATAAAAAACTACAGGAAAAATAGAAATATAAAGAATCCAGTAAAAATTCCACACCTGAAAAATAGAAAAAGGTTCGCAAATAATGGGTGGGTGGAAGAGAGTGCCAGAGGAACTCCTTTTATTGCCTCTGTGGACAGGAAATTTGATAAGACGAAAAAATAAAATATAAACAAATTTGGGTTCACACTGAAAGCAGAGCGATAAGACACACATTGATTTGGAAATAAGATGTAGGCGTAAGACAAGTACCTCATGTAAAGACTATTGATGAAAGAAGTAACATAATCGAAATGAAACAAGTTGCTTAGATGATTTAGAGGTGTATGTTGTGAGTGGGGGACGGTAAGAGGTGACGTTCCATTTCTTCATAATAGCGATGCTGATGAAAACATAGCATGCAGTGTATGCGAAAAAGAAGTATTATAGAACTGATGTATAAAAGTACTGTACACTCGCACTAGAAAGTATTGGTGCTGAATATGTGTTAAATATTATGACACACGGGATAAAGGGAACTGGAAATTGCCGTTCTATCTTCGCGCACGTAGGCACCCCAGACGATAGTTGACGGCTGTATCAGATATAACTCTTGTGTCCTTCATAAGATGTAGGAAATGGCCGTAAATGTTATAATATATACAGCTGTTAACGGGTTGTCAGTGCTGCATGGTCGAATCATTCCGGATGCCATCGCACCCACAGTTCACCAATACTTTCTGGTGCGGGTATACATAGGTAAAACAAACGCAGACGACGTGAAATAAAAGTGTGGTCAGAAAAGAATAGCAGGGAGTAACCGATGGAAACAGCGCAGACGATTAGCAAATTATGTGTGGGTGGAAATTGTGAAATATTACACACACTGAAAAAATAGTTCAGGCAGATCGGAAATGAAGTGTGGGTGGGAAATGAAACAAAGTGAAATATTACCAGCACTTAAAAACAGACAGACATGAATTGTGCAGACGATTGGCAGATGGAGTATGGGTGGGTGAGAGTAGGAGGAACATTTCTTTATTGCCTGTGTGACAAAAATAATGAAGTCAGTCACATAAAAAATATATCTTATCTGTATCTGTCTAGCTGTGTATCTATGTTATCCACTTTCACGAATGATTTACAAACCAAGAAAAAAATATGGGCCTCCAGGAAAATAAAATCCACACGTAACTGATAGAAATAGAGCAGATGATATGCAAACAGAGTGAGAGTGGGAGAAAAAGTGAAATATTATCCGCATGAACAAAGAAACCGATGAACATAGTGCGGATGATATGCAGGAAGAGTGAAGATGGGCTAAAATGGGAGGAGCTATTTTTTTTAATGCCTCCATGAACAGGAAAATATAAAAAAAATAGCCACGTAAAATCCACTTATACAAGAGTTGATAAAAAAAAAACACAGGCTATTAGAAAAGCAATTTAGCAATAATGTAAAAAGAAATATATATCTGTGGTAAAATAAAATCCGCACATAACACTGATAAAAAATAGTAGACGATTTGCAAATAGAGTGATGGTGGGCTAGAATGGGGAGTGAGAGGACGTGGGGAAATGCCAGCACACAGCACCAGCATGTACAATACCGAGGGGGAGAGCTACCAACACTAAAATGGATTATTCCCTTTCGGATTTACTCCTCCCCTCGGCTGTGGTGGGGATGGAAAGGGGAAGAAGGAGGGGAGAACGATGGCTGTGAGGGTTGGAGATGGTGGGAAGGGGTGGAGGGAGGGAAGGTGGAGGAAAGGAACAGACAAGAGAGAAAGTATTAAAAAGGACGGATGGAAAAGATGAAAGACAATGGAAATGGAAGGATGAAGGGAGAGAGATCTGTGGGAAGGAGCAAGTGGGTAAAGGTTGTTGGTAGGTGGGAAGGTGGAAGGCAACAGAGAGGAGAAAGACCCAGTAAAACGAACGAGTGGAAGGGATGGAAGGGGATAGGAGAGGAAGAAGGAGAGAGGAACGAGGGATGTGCGGGATGGAGGAAGTGGGAAGGGGAAGAAGGGAGGTGTAGGGAAAGAGTAAAGAGCAGAGAAGGGCATAGCAGAAAGGACAGGTGGAAAGGAGAGGAGTGGAAGGGGAGGAAAAGAGGAAGAATCGAAATGAGGGAAGTGCTTTGCGGGATGGACGAAGAGGAACGAGTGCAGAGAGCAGAAAGGAAGAAAGGAGTAGAAAAGAGGAAAAATGAAAGCAAACAGCAGCATGTACGAATATATTCGTTCTTTTTGTAAGAGAGAGAGAGAGAGAGAGAGAGAGAGAGAGATCGCTTTGTGGGGATGTTGTTGCTGCTGTCCCCTGCCCTGCCCAGTGTAGTGAATGCCGTTGCCAGCCACCTATTCTTTTCAAAGGCAGTAATGTTTTTTTTGTGGGCACACCAACGGAGCATTCGCAGGGCAGATAGATGCGAGGTAGAAGTAGATGCAGCCGACGAAGGACAGTTAGATGAAGCCGATAGATAGGTAGATAGATGCAGCACACGAAAAAGATTAATTCAACCAATAGATAGATAAATGCGACGATCGAAGGACAAGGGGCTGACGAAGGTCGGAGGAAGGTGTAGGAATGGTGGACCATTAAAAATACGTCAACAGATATAGAATCTTGATGGAGAGAAAGATTTTTAGATAACACAACTGAAAGGTGCAAAGAGATAGAGAGATAGGGTGTATCTACCTGTCAGTCTATCTGTATCGATGCAAGTTTTGTAGATTTCAGCGTGTATAGGCTAAATATAAATACAAAAAATTATATATATATATATATATAAAAAGAGAGAGTACCGTGGTGGTGGTGGTGGTGGTGGTAGTGGTGACAGCCGGCGGGACATCAAAGCCTGCAAACACACACACACACACACACACACACACACACACACACACACACACACACACACACACACACACACACACACACACACACACACACACACACACACACACACACACACACACACACACACACACACACACACACACACACACACACACACACACACACACACACACACACACCTACCCTCCCTCCCTGTCCCATTTCAGTTTGTACACTCCCCCTAAACAAATTTCTTTCTTTGATATGCAAATGGAACAGTTTCACACGTTCCCCCTCTCCTCCCCTCCCCTCCCAAATTTCCACCTCGCTCTATCATATACAGGAATTACCTTTTATTTGTAATGGATTATATTGTTTCGCGTTGCGTAGCTCTTTATGGCACGGGCCGGGCTGATTTCTTTGAAGTTTCTCTCTGGTTGGGTTGATAAATGGGCTAAAAATGGTGATGCTGTTGCTGCGTGGGTTTGTTCGATATTGTGATGGTGATTAAGTGATGGAGTTTGGGGGTGATGATGATGATGGTGGTGGTGATGTTATTGCTTTGTTTGTTTTGCTGGTGTTGATGTTTGTGATGACGGTGTAGAGAGTTGATGACGATTATGATGATTGGTGTTTACGATGCTGATGATGGTGGTAGGTAGTGTGATGATGTTTTAGTGCTGTTAATGGAGTGGCGGTGCTGATGTTAAGAAATGATGTTGGTGGTGTTGATATCTGTTGATGATAACGGTACTGGTGATGACGATGTATTTCTTGGCAGTGGTATTGTTGTTGGAGATTGGTGGTGATGATGGTAGTGGTGGATTGGTGGTGATGATGGTAGTGGTGGATTGGTGGTGATGATGGTAGTGGTGGATTGGTGGTGATGATGGTAGTGGTGGTTTTTTTGATGGTGCTTTTGGCGATGGTGGGTGATGTGAATGATGGTGATGAAGGTGGAACTGGTGATGATGATGGAATGTATGATTGTGTTAATGATGGTGATGGGAAATGACTATGGTGTTAGCTGGTGGTGGTGGAGAATGATGATTGTGGTGTTGGGGTGGTGTTGCTGTTGGTGTTGTTGGTGATAAAAATGATAGTGTTGATGGGAGGTAATGATGGTGATGTTGAGGAGTGATGATGTCGGTGATGTTGATGGTATTTGAGTAGTGACGATGGTGATGATAGAGAGTGATAATGGTGGTGATGTTGATGGTGGTGTTGGTGATGATGATGTTGATGGTGGTGTTGGTAATGATGGTGATGTTGATGATGGTGTTGGTAATGGTGGTGATGGGTGTTGGTGATAATGATGACTGATGTTAATATTATCATGATGTTGATGATAGTGTTGGTGATTAAATGATGGTGGTATTGAGTGACGATGGTGGTTTGATGAAACTTGTGATGATGTTGGGTGTTTGTGATAAATATGGTGATGAAATGTGATGTTAGTGGTGTGCGATGGTGTTGATGATGGCATTGGCGGTGTTTTATTGGTGGTGACAGGTGTTGGTGATATTGATGTGGTGCTGCTGCTGATGGTTGTAGTGTTGATGATAAAAATGATGTTGACGTTGGTGATGGTGGTACTGTGTTGGTGATAATGCTGAGAAGGGCAAGGGTGTGGTGGTGATGGTGTTGGTGCTGATACGAGCCCTAGTTGTCCGGTCGATAGCATGTGTGTTCGTCATTTCTCCTATACTGGGTTCGATCTCATCCGGCGGCGGGCATTTTAAAAGGTTCAGTAGTATGTTCATTCACGTCTAGTCCCCCGCTTTAAATATCCGGACAAAATGGTCTAGCCTGGGCCTCTTACGCTCGTGATGGGGCCTTTGGAGACTGGTTGATAGATTGATAGGTAAACAGGTGGATAGATAAAACTGAAATATGCAAAGTTAGGGTGAGAAAGTTCAGGTGTCAGGGTCAAGAGTCAGTCAGGTGAGGCGAATCCCAGTATTTTCGTCGGTGGTGTCACATGCCCGTCACCAGGAGGAAACCCGTGAAGTCTGGGTACGAAGAAAACATGGCGAGACCTGACAGACCCAGAAGCTGTACAGAGGTGGGCTTGTAATTTGTAAAGGATGCTGTTTTCCAGGATAAGCAAGTTTTCCTAACAGCTAACTGCTATTACAGATATGTTTCTGCCAGACCCTCATACGGAGAACGACCTATAAAATTATGAAGTTGAGTGATTGTTACTTCGTTACTGAGGGACCGATTACTGTTCGTCATCCTGCCTTGCATCCGGCACCACACGCCAGTCTTTGTTGCCTGTCGTACCGCGGGACTCGTTCTTCGTCGTGAGGTTCGGGAAGCGAGAGAATTAACTAGGAAAGTGTATGTGAGCGAGGAGGAGGGAGAGGCGAGAAGAGGAAGGAAGGAGATGGAGAGAGAGGGGTTGCCTGATGGGGATAACAGGGCGACGTGGAGGAGAGTATGTTCGTGGACACCTCGTCTGGGATTAAGGAGTCCGGTTTTAGGCTGATACATAGTGATAGTTTTTCCTATTCCACTGACTGGCTGAGGCACGGTATTTGTCCAGGCGGATGATGATGGAAGAGGAGGAGGAGGAGGCGGATCTAATACAAAGCCATGCCTAACAAACACCAGCATCCGGGAGTGTGACAGAAAACGGCTTCAGGGCAAATTTTGTTATTGCTACAGAAAACATTGTTAGGGCTAACTATGGTATTTGCGTTTGCTGTGAGCCTCGGTTTCGCACAGTCTCCTGCTGAGAAATGGGGGTGAACAATTTTTTATATTAATTTTTTCACTTCATTAAACACTCGAGTGTGTCTGTGCTGTGTAGTTGGGATGCACATTTTTTTAAAAGTAATTTTTTTCACTTTAATAATCACTTGAATTTGTCTATGCTGTGAGCTATGTAAATTGGGGAAAAGGTATATATATCAATTTTAAGCGTAACGTATGCTAAAGTTATTTCATAAATGCAGCCAAATATGGGTAAATGCAAACGTATATATGAACATGAATGTAACTTGCGCTTAAAAGGCATTATAGATACGGCCTCTGACCCGGAAAAAATTTTAGGCGAGGGCGACACATCTACTTTATTTGAAATATCGCCGTGAACTGCAGTGTCGTTTTTGAAAGTTAATGCCCGCCATAAAAAAGACCTGGCTTTTCCCTTTTTCAAAACGCATTTTTTCGTTTTTGCTCTTTTTTTTTTTCCTGGCCATCGCCCTCATATTTTTTAAGGCAACGAGTTTCACCTCACAAAACACAGAGATTTGCGACCATCATGAAGCAGACATTACCTATAAAACACTGGGAATGGCTGGTGGGCAAACGGAGACGTCGATGTACTGTGTGTCTGTGTGTGGAGAGAGAGAGAGAGAGAGAGAGAGAGAGAGAGAGAGAGAGAGACACCTACTTATACAGATAAAAAGATCATACAAATAACGTAAAAAAACATATGGACAAATATATATTCAGGTGAGAGAGAGAGAGAGAGAGAGAGAGAGAGAGAGAGAGAGAGAGAGAGAGAGAATAATAGTAGGAGGAGAAAGAGAGGACAGAGAAAGCGAGGCAAGAATCTCATTTAGGCAGAATCTGGGAAGGAAGAGGAGGGGAGGGAATGCAAGAAAGGGAGGAAGGAAAAGTGGAGGAGGAGGAGGAGTAAATGGAGGGAAACTGAGGGAAAAGGACACTGGAGGAAAGCAAAGGAGGAGGAGATGAAGAGAAAATGAGGGAGACGGAAAGCTAAATATCATGTTTTTTTTTTTTTTTCCTTCTCCACTTCGTGTCTTTCCTTCTTTTCAAAATCTTCTCTATTCGTCACATCTTCCCAGTTTACATTTTACTCTCTCTCTCTCTCTCTCTCTCTCTCTCTCTCTCTCTCTCTCTCAACAAGCATCAGGTTATCTAAGCACCTCCTTCCCCTCCCGCCCAAGTTTCGTAAGACTCAGCCAGCCGAGATGGACACGACTTGAGGAGAGAGAGAGAGAGAGAGAGAGAGAGAGAGAGGCTTGTTGGGTGGGTAAGTGTCCATCTATATATATTCATCTCCTTATCTATCTGTTTTTCTGTGTGTTATCTATCTCAGCGAATATCCTTCCATCTGTCTATCTATTTATCTATCTTCCTGCCTTCAATCCCTCAGACGTACTGTGTCTAGGAATTTCAACACGAGAAAGCTTAATTTTGTCTCTTTTTTTTCCGATTTACTTCCGAAGACAACACAGTGCAGAATTTTACGAAGGTGCAGGTATATTCAGTTTAACGTGAGAAGTCTATAAGGAAGAGAGGGGAATGTAAAGAGCAGATTAAAGAGCTATTAGGGAAATATAAAGAGCAGATTAAAGAGCTATTAGGAGAATGTAAGGAAGAAATAGAGAGCTACTAGGGGAATGTAAAGAGCAGATTAAAGAGCTACTAGGGGAACGTAAAGAGGAGATTAAAGAGCTGCCAGTGGAATGTAAAGAGCAGATTAAAGAGCTACTAGGGGAATGTAAAGAGATGATTAAAGAGCTACTAGGGGAATGTAAAGAGCAGATTAAAGAGCTGCGATTGCAATTTAAAGAGCGGATTAAAGGGCTACAAGTGGAATTTAAAGAGCAGATTAAAGAGCTACGAGGGGACTTTAAAGACCAGATTAAAGAGCTACATTATACCTTTAAAGAGCTACAGTTTGATTTTGTATTGGTCCAAGGTTTGTCTGGAAGGTGAACCCAGTGGACTGCAGGCCTAGGTTTCTTTCCTCATGTAGTATGTCGTCCTTCTAACGGGGGAGAGGGAAGTAGTTGAGGGACGTTTGTATACCCAGGCAGTGGAGCCACGTGATTATATTGATGCCACCACGTGAAGGCGTCCCTCTTCTGCATAGATAATACTGTTGAAGGAGGGGGTTGTTGGAAGAAGAGATACAGACCTAGATAAGGGTATGTAGAGGAGCTGAAAAGTGTAGATGAGACAGTACGTAGGTGTAGATTAGAGAGATAAGAGCAGGTTGGAGAGTAGATTAGTAGATAAAAGTAGACAAAAGTAGATAGAAAAGTAAATAAGAGTAAACAGTACAGTTGGTAAGAACAGATATAGGAGTAAACAGAAGAGGGATTTAGATGAAAGACTAGGTAGATAGAAAAATAGAGAAAATTTTACAGGAGTGCAAATTGGAGAATGAATAAAAGTCGATGAAGGAATAGATTAAGATTATTTTGGAAGTCGAAGAGTAGAAAGTAGTAGATACAAGTAGATAGAAGGGTAGACGAGAATAGATAAAAGAATAAGAAAGTAAATAAGGGTGTTAAAACGATAGACAGAACAATACAGCGAAATTGGAGAGTAGACAGAAGTAGATAAAAGTAGATAAACGAGTAATACTAGAAAAACAAAAAAATAATTACGAACTTTTATTTACTGATCCCAACACCAAGCACAAAAAAATATTGAAATTAATAATGATCTGGACGCTTTTTTTTTTTCTTTCTTTTTTTTCCCCATTTTTTCAATCGCGAATTTTGGGGATGAATTGCTTAACTAGATTGCCTGTCAGGATTTCACTTGGCTGTCTTTATTCTCTCTCTCTCTCTCTCTCTCTCTCTCTCTCTCTCTCTCTCTCTCTCATAAATACACAATTATGCAAACAGGAACATCAAATACTGATCATTCACACCACCAGAATAATTACAGCACGACACACAGAAACACCCATCCACGCTCAGCACATACATACATACGTAAATCAGATCACACACACACACACACACACACACACACACACACACACACACACAAGAGCTTAAGTACGGTACGTAACATATTCAGCAGAAGCACACATGCAGCATCATCACTCCCGGGAGAAAGAAAACGAAAAGTCCTCGAACCGCAATTAAAAAAAAAATAAATCCCAGAATAAATTAGTTATACCAATTGCCAGAGAAAATGGTGTGCTCATGTTCCCCAATTATTTCCCATTGCAAATTAATGAAGTGCTCAGTCATACACACCTGTTTGGAAAAAAGTGCTCGCTAAACCATGGCTGTGTCCTAGCAATTGAAGCCATAGAGTGTTATCTATTATTATTATTATTATTATTATTATTATTTTTTGCCTTGAAACAACATATCTTTTGCCAGATTTTTCCTTTGCCTTGAAGCCATTTATCCATTGACTGATTATTATTATTATTATTATTATTATTATTTTTTTTTTTTCTTGAAGCCACTTATCTATTGTTTCTGACTTTTTGCGTTGAAACCGTTTATTATTGGCAGCCACAATAGCGAAAATGGCATTCCTTTCACTGTGTATGTGTGTGTGTGTGTGTGTGTGTGTGTGTGTGTGTGTGTGTGTGTGTGTGTTAGCATGATAACTTCGCAGCCACACAATATAGCATCACAAATTTTTTTCAGATGTGTAGTAGGGATGAAAATCTCCTACGAGTTCGAAATAGGTGAAAATAGGTCAAGGTCAAGGTCATATTCCGAGCCGCGCTAGATATGTATCGGCTTGCGGCTGGTGTGATTCCTCCCTTGGGGGGCCTCTAGTTGTTTCTATTTTTTTCCCCTGAAGCCCTGTATCTGTTCTCTCTCTCTCTCTCTCTCTCTCTCTCTCTCTCTCTCTCCTTCTTTTTGCTTGAAACTATAGTCTGTTGTCTGATTTGTTTGCCCTGAGACGATTTATCTATAATCTGTAAATTTGTTTGTACTCGGATCAGTTTTTCGTTTTGATGCAGTGACTCGTGCCTTTTTTCCCTCGCTGTTATTATTATTATTTTTTTTTACATAGGAGATCCCCAC
>NC_137000.1:4601630-4631630 GCF_032717465.1 Coenobita brevimanus | reverse complement strand
TTCTTTCCCTTCTCTTCTCCCTCATTTCCTTTGTCCGTTTCTCCCTCCATCCCTCCCCTCGTCCTTCCATCCCTCCATTCACTCTTCCCTCCATTGCTCCCTCTCTTTCCCCCTCCATCACACTCTCACCACAAAACTCGGGTCCATCTATCTTAGTGGCCCAGGCAGGGAGGGAGGGAAAGAGGGAGAAAAAAAGAGAGTGAGAAAGTGTGAGAGTGAAGAGGGAGTGGGGGAGGACTGGGAAAAAGGGGAGAGACGGTGAGAGATGTTGAGAGAGAGAGAGAGAGAGAGAAACCATCCTTCCCACATTCATCATATATACTTCACGAAAAACCATTACTGCCACTACCACCATTACCACTACTACAACACTAGCAAAATTACCACCACTACCACTACTACCGAAGTTACCATCCCTACCACAACTACTACCACAGCCGCTACCATCATCGTCACAACTACCATTTCTCCCACCACCACTGCTACCAAAGTTACTACCACTACCACAACTACCACCATAGGCATTACAACCAACCGCCACAACTACCATTTTCTCCACCATTACCACTAACACCCTCCCCACAACTACCATTTTCATTATCACTGTGACTTCCACCCCAGCTACCATCTTTATTACCATTACGACTACCACCATCACCACGAACTACAATTCCCATTACCATACACCCTCATCACCATCACAACTACCATTCTCATTTCCTGTATCACCATCACCACAAAGTTTTTTCCACCACTATGTCCATCACAATACCCATTACCATTATTTAAATCATCATCATCATCATCACTATCATCATTGCCACCATTACCTACATCATCGCCACTACCAACTCTTTAACCCCTACCACCATCACCACAAATGCCATTTTCTCTGCTAATTGTGCTGCCATCACTATTGCCATTACCATAACTTCGATAATTACCATCACTTCCATTATTGCCAAAAGCACCATAATTACGGCTACCACCATTGTCAACTATCACCACCATCATCACTGTCATTACCATCATCACTGTCACCACCATCATGACTATAACCACCATCATCACGATCACCACCATCATCACTGTCACCACCATCATCACTATCACCACCATCATCACGATCACCACCATCATCACGATCACCACCATAATCACTATCACCTCCATCATCACTATCACCACCATCATCACTGTCACCACCATAATCACTATCATCACCTCATTGTCACCACCACCGATACCACTACTACCATCACCACTACCACCATTAGCCGTATACAGACCACTACCACCAGTACCACCATCACCAATACTGCCACCACTACCAACATAACCTCTACCAGCATCCTACAGTTACCACCTCTACCATCATGCCTACCACTACAGTCGTTATCACCGTGACCTAAACTACAACCACAAATGCCACTCCTACCACCATCGCAACCACTACAACCACATCCTACCACAGGATTTACTCTATCAGGCTCCTATGACTCACTCAGCTGACTAAAACCGTCTGATGTTAGTAGAAATAGAATGCTAGAGCTGTCCCGGGCATGAGGGGGTTGAGTTATTAGATTTACAAGCACCATTAACCCATACACCACGAAAATCCACTCAAAGCTGAATGAAATCGTCTAATGGTAAAAAATATAGATTAGTTGATATTGTCCCCACCCTGAGAGGGTTAATTAACAGTGCTATTAATTCCCAGTACTCTCTCTCTCTCTCTCTCTCCCCAGCAACATTCATCTGAACTACCGCAATTACCACCATCCCCTCAGCCACCACAGTTACCACACCCTACACCCCCTCGAGTCACGCACCACATCTACCACTTTTCCCTCATTTACCACAACTACCACGATCCTCTCAGCTACCACCATCTTCTCAGCTTCCGAAACTTCTATCCCCACACTACCACAATTACCTCCATCCCCACAACCGCCACAACATTTGATTCATCCTCTTGGCTAATACAACTACCAGCATCTCAACTACCACCACCACCACAACTACCAGTATCCCTCAACTGTTGCTATTAATATCACAGCTACCAGCATCCCTGAACTATTATCACTACCACAACTACAATCATCCCTCAACTGCCATCACTACCACAACTACCAGCATTCCTCAAGTACCACCACTACCACAACAACCACCACCCCTCGCAGCATTCATCCTGTCATCTACCACAACTACCAACATCCCTCAGCTACCACAACTACCAACATCCCTCAGCTACCACAACTACCAACATCCCTCAGCTACCACAACTACCAACATCCCTCAGCTACCACAACTACCAACATTCCTCATCTACCACAACTACCAACATTCCTCAGCTACCACAACTACCAACATCCCTCAGCTACCACAACTACCAGTATCCCCGAGAGAGAGTTCCGTCAGTGGCCTCCTATCTCTGGCGTTCTTTCTTAACCCTGACGCTCTCCCTCCCTTGAGATGGGGGCAGTGGAGGAAAGGGGTGAGGGGGAGAGAGTGGCGAGAGGGGAGGGGAAGGGAGAGGAAGAAAGAAAGGTAATGAGAGAGGGTGGATGAGAGAAAGAGTGTGGGAGAGGGGTAAGAGAGTGAGAGGAGAAGGAGAATAAGTGGAGATAGTGAATGGGTAGAAGAGAAGGGGCGGGGGAGAACACAGAACGGGGAAATGGGTGTATTGGAGAGAGAGAGAGAGAGAGAGAGAGAGAGAGAGAGAGAGAGAGAGAGAGAGAGAGAATCCAAAACGTAAAGAAGAGAGTGATATAATAGTTACTGAGAGAGGAGTAATACAAGAAGAAGAGAGGGAAGAACTAGAGGGAGGGAAGGGAAGAAGCGGAGGAAAGAAATTGAGGGAGGCAAGAATGAATGAATGAATGAATTGAGGGAGGAGGTGAGGGAGTTGAGGAAAAGAACAGACTGGGGAAATGAAGAAAAAGAGAGGAGGGAGGAAATGGAAGGAGGAAAAGAAGAAAGTAGAAGGGAGAGTGGAGAAGAGGAAAGAAGAAAAGAAGTGGATGGAGGAAATGGAGAAAATCTAGGATGTAACAGGAGAAAGGAATGAAAGGAGGAAGGGAGAGAAGGGAGTGAAGGACTGGCTGAATGGACTGATTGCAAGGGATAGGGTTACACACACACACACACACACACACACACACACACACACACACACACACACACACACACACACACACACCTGCAAGAGAGTTATGGCTCCAGTTTTCCGTATTTCCCATTTACTTCTATGCACACCCACACCAACACATATATAAATACATACTGCAAACACCCGTATTATCTCCCGTATAGACACCTACACCTACACCAGCACTTTACAGATTCAGCACCCACACCAGCACCCCCACACACCCTCCTACACCCTCATCCATACCAACACCCACACACACTCCTACACCCTCCCACATATACACCCATACCTCCACCAGCGTCTGTATTACACTCACCCATTTTACTGCCCAGATATCTACCCACACATACGCCTTAATGCACACCCACACCGGCGCCCACAAACATCCACACCCCATCGCTTAAATTCATGCCCACATCCACACCCTTACTGATGCCTCCAGAACATTCAGATCTACATGCACGCCATCCACATACCCACACCCAAACGAGCACTCACACCCATACCACCCACACCCACACTCAGTCCTTACTCCACATCCACACCCACAGTCGATGTCTCATTCACCCATAACCACACTCCTTCATCCACATCCACAGTTCCACACACATCCATATCTGCACCCACATCCACATATTCGAATCCTACAGAGAGAGAGAGAGAGAGAGAGAGAGAGAGAGAGAGAGAGAACAAATTAGATCATCCCACAGTATCTTCTCTCTCTCTCTCTCTCTCTCAAAAAAAGGAAAAAAATAAGAAAAACTTGCCTCTTTTTCTCTCTCTCTTTCTCTCTCACTCTCCCCCGGAATTTCCCCCTTCTGGTCTGTAAGGGGCAATTTGTTAGTTTTATGGCCTTGATTCCGCCCTAAACGACAACAAGACCTCCGGGAGAATGGCACTGTCTTCCTACCCCCCTCCCTACCCTGTGCTCTCTCTCTCTCTCTCTCTCTTCCGAGTCTCTTACTTTTTTTTTTGCCTTTATTCGCTCCATCTCTCTCTCTCTCTCTCTCTCTCTCTCTCTCTCTCTCTCTCTCTCTCTCTCTCTCTCTCATCTCTTCCCAGTTTCTTGCTTTTTTTTTTGCTTTTATACGTTCCATCTCTCTCTCTCTCTCTCTCTCTCTCTCTCTCCCCAAACAGGACCTTCCAGCCTTGTGGTGTGGCAGCCAAAATTGTCCTTTTTTTATTATAAGCGTTTTTTGTGAGCGGAAGAAATATGTGCGCCCTGAAGTGGGTGGGAGGGGCGGGATATGGGTGGGAGGAGGTGGGAAAGTGGGTGGGAGGAGCCAGAGAGTGGATGGGGGGGAGGAGGGTGGGGAGAGAGAGGAGGATGGGTGGGAGACTGAGTGAAATTTGGTTGGGAAATGGAATAATAGTTGTGTGAGAGGGGGAGAGAAATGGGTGAGAATGTGGGTGGGGGGAGAAGGGGGAAATGGGTTGGTGGAGCCAGGGAGTGAATGGGGGAGGAGGGTGAGAGGGTGCGAGAAACCTTGAAGTGGGTGGAGTGTGGAAGAAAAGAGGGTGAGAGGAAGGAGGCGAAGGAATGGTGATGACAGGGTTGGGTGTGGGTAGGAGGAGGCGGGAAAGTGGGTGGGATGGGCGGAAGAATGCGTGTGGGAGGAGGGAGGTGGGAAAGAGGATGATGTGTGAGGGGAGTCAGAGGGTAAAGGTATGGAAGGGAAGTAGGTGAGGGCAGGTTGGGGGAATGGATGGAAAGAGTGGGCGGGAGGGGCCGGATCTGGGTGGGAGGAGACAGAAAAGTGGGTGGGATAATGTGATTCTGGGCAGAAGCGGATGTGTGTGTGTGTGTGTGTGTGTGTGTGTGTGTGTGTGTGTGTGTGTGTGTGTGTGTGTGTATGTGTGTGTGTGTGTGTGTGTGTGTTTGGGAGGGGATCCGTAATTGGAAGATTGTCAGATGGCAGAGAAGATAGTTGAGGTCAAGAAAGGAAGTCAGTTTTATGTGGAAGAGACTAAAATTACGTGTGAGAGAGATGTGGGTGAGGGACTGAGGGTGGAATGACATAAAAGGAAACGGGCGACCTAAACAGGCGGCGCTGCTTATTTCGTAATCTGTGCATATAGATAATAATACTAATAAAATAATCGGTAGTTTTGTCGTGATCTAGGAAACAGTTGTGAGAAGCAGAGTATATGATTATATGTAGGAAGAGATTTTTTTTTTTAATTATATATCAGCCGCTTAACAAGAGTAGACGCTTCTAAACATAACACATGACGCCTTACGACTTCAAATGAAACCACTTGGGGGCTAATAATGGAATGATTTTGTGGAGATTGAAATAACGGTGACTCTAACGAAATCAAAATCCCTAAACTGTTCCCTGCCTTAGCCTGAATTTTATCTTGCTCCCTTTCAGTCAGTCTTTCCCACTAATCTGTCCCACGGTTGAGAAGAATTGTGGGTGAGGGAAGGAGATATTGTGTCTGGAAAGTGAACCATGAATGGGACTTTGGGTGATGGAAGAGGAGATAGCTGTGAGTGGGAGAGGAAGCTGATTGTGAGTGAAGAGGGTTACAGGACAGATATGGGTGACTATGGGAGGGAAAAATGATCGTGGGAGAGAGAGGGGGGGAGCCTGGGCAAATCAAGTTTGTCTAGGAAGGTAGCGCAGAGGAGAGCTTGTCAGATGTGGGAAAGATGGTGACTGTGGGTGGGAAAGGAAGGTTGTAGGGTGAGGATGGGAAGTGGTCGAGAGAGAGAGAGAGAGAGAGAGAGAGAGAGAGAGAGAGAGAGAGAGAGAGAGAGAGAGAGCTGTGTTGAAGAAGGTTTGCATAGGTGGGGGAAAAAAAAACAGAATTAGGGGGGTGTCATATGGGAGGGAGGAAGGCAGCTCTAAGTAGGATAGAAGGACAGTAGGAGGGATATGGGTGAATTCACTACGGGAGGAATATGAGAATGGGAAGGGGAATGAGTGTGTGGGAGATGTCGTGAGAGGGAGTAAGGTGTAGAAGTTGGGAAAAAGATGAGGAAAAAGAGAAGAGGGAGAGAAGCTGAGGTGGGAGAGGAGATGAGGACAGAGACGAGGGAAAGGAGAAATTGGAGAGAATGTACGCAAGAAGAGGAAAGGGAAAGATGGATAGGTGAGAGGGAAAGTGAGGAGAGAAAGACGAGATAAAGAAGAGGTGGCTGTGAAGGTTAGGTGGAAAAGACGAAGGAAAGAGTAGGTGGGGAAGAAGATGATGAAGACACGAGGGGAAGGAAGGAGAGGTAGAAGAGGTGAAGAGGGGAAGGAAAAGAAGGAGAGAAGATAAGGAAGAATAGAAGGAAAGAGGGAAAGATGGGGTAGAAGGTGATGGAGAGGGTGGGAAGAAGAAGAGGTGGGGGAGAAGATGAAGAAGAGAAGTGAGGAAAGAAGAAGAGCTTGGAGAGAAGGTGAGGAAGGAGAAAAGAAGGAGAGGAGAGAGATATTATGAAGAAAAGGGAGAGAATATGAGTAATTAGTGAAGAGGGGAAGAAGAAAATGTGGGGGAGATGAGAAAAAGAGAAAATGGGAAGGAGGGACAGTAAAGAAAAAGGGAAGAGAGAAATAAGAAGAGGGGAAACTATGGTAAACTGAGCCTAGGAAGGGGAGAAACCATAATTGGGGCCTTGTATGGGCGTTATCTCTCCTCCCCATTCCTTTTGGCTCATTCCGCCTCGCCTCCTGCTCCCCTTCCTGCCTCTCTCAGCCCCGGATATTAACAGACCGCGGAGAGATGGATGGATAAATTGATAACAGTGTCTCTACGTCCCTTTCCTAGCCTTTGGTGTCTCCCTCTATCCATCTTGTTTCAGCTCTGAGAAAGGGTGGTATTCTGAGAGAGAGAGAGAGAGTTGTGTGATATTCTCTGCTCTCTCTCTCTCTTTCTCTCTCTCTCTGTCGGTAGATAAACAGACATGGATATGTTTACACACACACACACACACACACACACACACACACACACACACACACACACACACACACACACACACACACACACACACACACACACACACACACACACACACACACACACACACACAAAATAAGCACGCAGAGAAATATCAAGTACTAATCATCCACGCCTATCCTTTGTTGTCTGTTCCACTCTGTCCTTCCCTATCCCTCTCCATCCCTCATCATTCATCTCCATCTCCCTGCTATTCGAACCCCCTTTCATTGTGTTTCTCTCTCTCTCTCTCTCTCTCTCTGACGTGCCAGTGGGTCCCGGCGGCCATTATCGCATACAAAGCAGTATTTTGATGGATGCAAATTACGGCGCCACGGAATGAGTAAATAGTGGCGAAATGCTGAGAGAGAGAGAGAGAGAGAGAGAGAGAGAGAGAGAGAGAGAGAGAGGTAAGAATATATTCCGGTATCTATCTGTATCTTTATATCTATCTGCCTGTCTGTCTATCTCTCTCTATCTACCTATTTATCTGTATCTGTCTACCTTCCTTCCTACCCATCTATCTCTTTATCTACCTGTCTGTCTCTATCTATCTATCTACCTGTTTATGTGTCTATCTGTCCATTTGCCTGTCTATCTGTCCATCTATATATGTACATATCCTTTCAAATCGTGCCCACCATGTTATGCTTCCATATGAAGTCATTTAAAATAATTTCCTTTCCACTCATTTTCCCATCGCCCCACAAAAACGCATCGCAGTAAAACAAACACGAATTTCCCCTCAGTTTTTCCCCGCTCCTTTCATCCTTTCCGGCCCTTCGTAGCTGCTAGGAGGCTAAACTTTCAGGCCACTCCCAGTCCATCCCATTTACTCCCAGTCCACAAAAGGAACCACAAAATTCTAGTTCTCTTCGCAGTTAATCCAATACCATTCATATCCTATCCTTTCTATTGCTCTCCGTAGGACTATGAAACAGGTTATTTCCGTTTCATCTCAGTTAGTCTCCCACAAATTATAAAAATAAATACGTAAATAATAAAAAAAAACTGCGATTCTGTTCCGTATTTCTCCAGATTTATTACACTCCCATGAGCTATCTGCAAAAACCGCGATTCTCCTCAGTTCTTCCAATTCATTCAATACCCAACTTTATGTAGTTCCTCTTAGGTTCATCAAACTTTTAGGCCACTCCCAGTCCATTCCAATTACTCACAGCCCTCAAAGGAAGCCACAAGGGTCTGATTCTCTTCCCTAGTTTCTCCAGGTTCCTCGCATTTCCCAGCCATTCATAGCTCCTAGCAGGCCCATCAGATTTTAGGGATACAGTACTTCATGTCCATCTCAGTTACCCCTCTCTCTGCTGCGTCTACCCCCATTACGACGAGGTCTTACCATCCGCTTACCAGTTCCTTTTACTCCATTAATGACGATGCCAGGTCTTTTTAACTCCTGCCACCACCGGGCGTTTTAATATTGCCGTCTTATTTCATTAATCCATCCGGCTTTGTCTTTAAATGTCACCTGCCAATTTAGGCGCTATTGCCCACCAACCCTAATGTGTACACTAACAATTGCGTATTGGTGAATGTGGTAATAATGACGATGTATTCATGGTGTGTCGGAGGGGCCATAAGGAAGAGTAATGACCACAGTGATATCGAATACAAATCAACTTATGTTCCTTGCAGCAAATTGTGTGACATATCTTACCACAGATATCCCAGCCCTTTATTTTTATTTCCTCCTTGTTTCTGCCAAACGATTCATTCAGCATCGTGGAAAACATTCGTACTGAAGGGATTAAAGCCATTCTCGTGGAATCCAGAGTCTTATTAGTACTGCAGTCATGATTGTCGATTCACTTTATATTTGAACATTTATGGAACTCTTACACAATATTCTAAAATTATTTTTTGTTCCGAAGATCGTATAACTAGGCTTCGAATACCTCATCCTTACAGTTTTATATCTGCATGCTGTTTGGTAATCTTGTGTGCTGTTATGTAAAATTCGATGAATCTTAATTATGGCCTATGAATGAATCTCCCTGATTACTAGTCAAATCGTCTCCAATTTGACTACACTTACCCATCAACTGAAGTGAAAGGGTTCGAGGATGTGTATTTGGTTATATAAAAAAACGCACCATATTTCTAAGAATTAACAAAAAATAATAATAATGTCTTTCAGTCTCCAGCTCTTATCATCCCGTACAGCCTTAAGCCATTTACAGTTCCTCTCAGATCCCTGGAAGTTTATCCAGTCACCGTAACAGCCCCACCTCAGCCTCATCAATAAGTTATCAGCTCCTCTGTGTCCTATTCAGACTTCCCCATTCCAACTTTAGTCCGTTCATCTTAACCTGGCGGAGAGTTTCGTCCTTCTGCAGTTTATATATCGTATTTCACCGGCAAAATTTGACAGTACTATGGCTCTGCACACTTTATTCGTTATTGGCACCATATTCAGGTGTTAATTTTTTTTATTTAACTGTGACAAAACAAGACAGTACTACGGTTGCTTATCCTTTCCATGGCACTGCTTCGTGACTAGCACCATGAATGCATTGTTAAGCTCTTGTTATGGCTCAGCATTGATGGTGCAGTTTTAAGCCAAACTAAAGTGAACAGAGTGTAGTCATCAATTTATCACTCAGTCATCATCAGTCTTTCACATCCTAATAACACTTTTTACTCAAACTTGGCCTAATATCTCTATCTTCAGTGCTGAGTTAGAACAAGAGATTTAATACTAGAATATGATGCTAGTCACGAAGTCATGCAATGAAAAGGATGTAGAACCACAGTGTAGCCTCTTTTTGTCACTGGGCTACGTGAAATAGATGCAAAAGGACGAAAATCTGGGCCAGGTTAAAGAGAAAAGGGTTTAGTCTACGTTGAGTCGGAAAAAGAAACTTCATTTTCCTTCCTGCCTTATTTATCATCCTCTTCTGTCGTACCCTGGGCCAAGACTACCACTCATTCTATTTATCATTTCATCTTGGCTTCATAAACCCCGGAGCAGTTCGGGGAAGGGCCAGTAAATTAATTCCATCTGTATTACTAAAAGCTTTGAAGGTACGCCAAGGGATCTTAACTTATTCTCTCTCTAAAAAGAACTCTGAGGAATAGTAACTATTTTAGAATTCTCAGGCCCTTTCTAGCCCCCCGCAGCTCCGTCCCAGCCCCTCTTGAGCTCTTTCCTGCCCTTCTCTGTCCAGCTTTCTCCCACTCCACCCCATCCCCACTCCCTCCCTCACTCTTTCTCGCTCCTCTCATTCTCTTCCTCACTCTCTCTCACATTATCCCCTCCTCACCTTTCTACTTAATCCCTCACACTCCGTCCCACGCTCTCCCACTCCCTGCTATTCTTTTTCACTCCACTCTCTCCCACTCTTTTTTGCTCCATATCCTTCTACCGTTTTTTAGTCATTGACTGCCGTGCTCCGTCTCTCTCTAGCCCAATTTTAGCCCCTCCATTTCCCGTCACAGCTCCATTCCAGCCCTCTCTAGTCCCATTCGGCCCTTTCCAGTTCAGCTCACCTCAGCCCTTTGGTGTTCTGTTCCATCTTTAAATCTCATTCAGCCCTCTCAACCTCATCTCCGGGCCTCTTTAGACCTTTGTTAACCTTCTTTCTCGTCCCAGCCCTATCTCAACCCTCTTCCATCCCGCTACAACACTTTTCCTGCCCAAAATCAGCTGTCCCATCCCCTATGGTGCTGTCCCCTGATTAGCCCGATTTCACCTCTCCGCAGCCCCAGTTAGGCTCCTTCAGCCCTCTTTCTACCCTCTCCAGTCCCAGCTTTTATGTTTTTTCAGCCCTGTTCTCAGCCGTGTCCAGTCATCTCTCGCTCCCCAACCCAGACTCCTTCAGCCCTGATTTAGCCCATCCCTGCCCCTCTTCAGTCTCTTTCAGCCTTTCCCTACCTCCCCTTAGCCCTTTCCCGTGTCACTTCAGCCTATTTTTAGCCCTTTCTAGCCCCACTGAAGCCCCTCATGATGAGATTGAGGACACTGTAAGGGAAGAGGAGAAGGGGAGGGCGAGGAGAGGCATGTTTGGGGAAGAATAATGTGTGGTGGAATGTGATGGGAAGATGTAGGTAAAGGGGAGGGAGAGGGAGATGTGGGGAGGAGAGGAGGGAATTTATGGGGGAAAGGAAACAGGAGGATATAGGGAGAGTGGAATGAAGAGAGGGGGATGTGTTGAAGGAGACGGGAGGGGAGGATGTAGGGAAAGAGGAGGGAAAGGGATGTGATTGGTGGAGAGGGGGATGTCGGAGGGAATGGCATGGGCTTAGGGAGGATGGATGTAGGATGGATAGGAGAGGGGAGGGTGTTGGGGTGGGGTAGGGGAGAGGGAGGGGGATTGGTAGAGGGAGTGGGGAGTGAGAGTAGCTTAGTGACCTCCCGTAATTAAAAACACACGGGGCAGTGGCCAGTGTGTCGCCTGATCAGCTCTTTGTGTGTGTGTGTGTGTGTGTGTGTGTGTGTGTGTGTGTGTGTGTGTGTGTGTACAGCTGTTTGCTTAATTGTTTGGCCCATTCTTTGTCTCTGCTTATCTCCGTTTTGTGTGTCTACCTCGTCACTAACGATTCTGTTTTTTGTTTGTGTGTGTGAGAATGTTTGCTAGCCTTTAGCGCTCCCGTGTGTGTGCATGTGTGTGCGTATTGTGTGTATGTGTGTCAACTCGAGTGTTTGTATATCATTGCTGTCGCTCTGTGTGTGTGTGTGTGTGTGTGTGTGTGTGTGTGTGTGTGTGTGTGTGTGTGTGTGCGTGCGCGTGCGCGCGCGCCATTAAAGAATATATCTTATAGAAGAGATAGGGGACTATGAGAGGTATTAATTACTTCTGGAGAGAGAGAGAGAGAGAGAGAGAGAGAGAGAGTGGGGGGGACATTTTAAAAGGAAAGTTATAACACTTTTTCGTAGCAGTAATAACTAGACCAAACATACTGGGATAAAAAAAAAAATAGTTAAAAGAGCTCAGAGAAAAAAAGAGTGCGAGGTGCCCCTTCCCTGGAGCATTTTTTATTACTAACCCTTTCATCCACCCACCCCTTTCCTGGTATTAGCCTCCCCTCCTCTCGTCCTCCCCTGCACTTTTTGCGTTACCTGCTCACCACCTGAAAAAATAGGTATCATGCAAGTCACCATGATTTAGCTGGAAATTATGTCCTTTGGTGTGTAAGTCGGCTATGGAAGGAGAATTTTGCTCTGCTGACGAGAAACCAAGGCCACGAAAAATACTGAAACCCGTCACGATTAAATGACTTAGAATAAAAACTTTCTCCGTTTTTTTCATCCTACGACTGACGGTTTTATTCATGTCTTACGAACTCGTTGCAGTGGAGGGATTAACTTACTGCAGTGCTTACATCTTTTCCAGAATTTCCCAAACTTGTCACTGAGGCAGCCATGAGCGGTCTTGCCCTTGAGGGATCAAAGGGGCCGAGTTTATTTTGAATGAACCAGTCTCAGCTTATGTTCACCCTTCAAGGAAATGACTCCCCAACAGAGTATGACCAAAGAAGCTCACCGGGAGTTCTTCAGGGAGAGGACTGTCGCTGAGAATAAAGACTAAATTCATTGCTCCAGTTTCACTTAATAGGGCTGCAGTAAGCCCACACTTTTCCTACAATCTCATCTTACCTCATAATATCTTTGGACAGAACTCACTCTCTTGTTCAGACTTACTTTAGAGCCACGGTTCACCACAGCATAGCCCATCAGGCAGTACCGGGCGAGACTTGTACCTTTTCCAGACTCTCCCCAGTCACCAGCACACCAGTCCTTCTAGCGCAACACCAGGAAGTCCCACTATGATCCCTTATTGCCTCAAGTCAGTGGTAGGGGCCGGCTACCGTTCCCTGACCCACTATCGGGGTTTAGTGGCAAACAGACTAGCCCGCATTGTCATTCCTGAATAGAATGAAAACACTCCAGTGAGCAGAGCTCAGGTTGACACACACACACACACACACACACACACACACACACACACACACACACACACACACACACACACACACACACACACACACACACACACACACACACACACACACACACACACACACACACACACACACACACACACACACACTTACCGGAACCTAACAAAAATTTCTCACTTCAGAGGTTATTACCTTTTCTCTTAATTTGAGAATATATATATATATATATATATATATATATATATATATATATATATATATATAAAGTTATTCTGGAAAGAGGTGCGGAAGTGTAAAAGTGACAGCGGAAAGAAATGTGGAAGTGTGAAAGATTAAGTTGCAGATTATTAACCCATGGGAATGAAGTAAGGACCAGATGGAGAGAATTTTTTGAAAGCCTGAGAAGTGGGAATAGAGAGAGCAGAGTCGCTGTAATCATGGCTGATTTTGGGGGTGTGCAGAGAAGGAATGCAGTGATAGGAAACGTGACACTCGCGCAGGTGAAGAACGCTGTGAAACGGCCGAAAAATGGGAAAGTAGCTGGGGCTGATGAGGTGTATGCAGAGATAATTAAGTGTAGTGGAGAGAGCGGAATGAAATGCTTGTTGGAGATATGTAAGAAGGCATGGATGAGTGAAACTTTGCCAGCAGATTGGAAAAAGGCTGTGATTGTACTCCTGTACAGAATAAAGGTGAGGGAAGTGAGTGCAAGAGTTATCGTGGCATAAGTTTATTGGGTGTGGTAGGGAGGGTTTATGGGAGAATTATTTAGAGAAAGTAAGAGACATATCAGATGTCCTGGTGAGTGATCAACAGGGTGGCTTAACGAGTGGCAGAGGATGTGTGGATCAAATATTTGCAGTTAGATAGTGGAGAAGGCTTGTGAGAAGGACTATAAGGTGTTTGTGGTACTCTTGGATCTGGAAGAGGCATACGACAAAGTAGACAGAGAAGGATTGTGGAAGGTTTTGCGCATATACGGTGTAGATGACAAGCTGCTAGGTGCTGTCAAGAGCTTTTATGATGGTAGTGAAGCATGTGTACGGGTAAATGGGCATCTAAATGAATGGTTCACGATCGGTGTGGGGGTGCGACTAGGTTGTGTGATGTCCCCATGGTAGTTCAGTATATGTATGGAGACTCACGTCTCCTCATTCACAGCCATATTTACTTCCGCGCAGCACCATTCACTTCCCTTTTCCTACACCATCTCGCACTCGTCTCACATCACACACCTCTTCCGCATGCCCTATCACAGCACTCTTAAACTACTGCCATTCTTCCTCCACACTGCCATTTTCCTGATCTTTCACTGCGTTCTACTCATCTTTCAAATTTTCCTGATACTTTATCATTTTCCCTCTTTTATCTAACTCACTCACTTTCAAAACGTCCCTGCCACACCTAACTCTCCCAGCTCTCACCTATCTCTTACCTACTCTCAACTTTCCTTCTACCAGGTAGTGTCAGCCATACCTCCACCCTCCCCTCTCAAAACATTCACATCCAACAATCTTCCTCTTACATGCCTGGACACAACCTCATAGTCCATCAATGCTCTATCAACAACCCTTCCACCCTCCTGTCTCACCCAGGTATACTTATAAATATCTTTCTTCTCAAACAAGGTATTTTCAATTACCGTCTTTCGCTCAAAACACATCCCTATCATTCGTTCCTCATTTACATTTCTTCCAGGCACACCATGCATACCAGCTACACCTTCAACTGCTACATATCCCACTCTGGCATTCAAATCTCCCTTCATGACCACATTCACAATCGCTCCAGAACTCTGCAGACACTCGTGAACATCATTCCAGAAAGACTCCTGCTCTTCTACATCCCTTATCGCTACCAGGCCCACATGCACTCACAAATACCCACAACTCCCGTTAAAATTTCGCTTTCACCCACATCAGTCTCGGTGACACCTCCGTCCATTCAGTCACACACTGCTACACTTCCGGACTCACAAACAAGGCCACACCTTCTCTCGCCCTTTCTCTATCAGCACCTGACATCCTTCCGTTCACACTTCCAAACTTAAACTCACCTTTCCCTTTCATCTTTGTTTCACGCAAAGCTAACAAATCCAACTTTCTGCTCACAAACATTCTCCCCGTCTCCTCCCTTTTAGCCCCAATCGTACTACATCCATGCACATTCACAGACCCAATCTTCAGAGTACGGAGTTAACTCAATCTCCCATCCCTTTCTATTCCCTGTCTCATTGTAGGAACTAAAAAATACAGAGGAGGGGGCCCCTGGTCCACTCATCCCGCCCCTTTTAGTCGCCTTATATTACACGCAGGAAATCGGTGGCAGAATTCTTCCTAACACAACCTGGCCGCAGAGTAGTAGTACCCCATAGTGCGGCCAGATTGTGTCCCCCCGCCACAGTAACACAGAAATAGGGTGGATCCTGTTTTAATTTGGAAATATATATCCCCTTTAATCCGGTTACATCTTTCGGTGGTATAGTCTAGGTGCCTCCAGACGATTTTGTTGAACATGAGTAAGAACTTTGAGAATGAAGGGATTAATGAACGTTTTAGAATCACTTTAGTTTCATACTCGCCCCTGACCTGAAATAATAATATAAAATAGATATATATAGGGAACACGTCACCAGATTAAAGGGGTGATACCAGCCTCATTCCTGTCATTTACTTGTGTAGGCGGCGCCTGTGCTTCTAACAAAAAATAAAACTACGAGTATAATAAGCACATTTCCAGAGTCACAGAATCCCGGAGTTTACTTAAATAGCGCAAAAGTACCGAGGAAAAAGTTAGGTCTGAGAGAAAATATCCCCGGTGATAAAAATACCCGACGAAATGCAGCACCAAAAGCTAATATTCCCGCCAAAAATATCCGCACTATTAAAACCAGCCGAATAAATGCAGCGCCGAAAGCTAATATTACCATCCACCTCCCCACAACATTGAATGGAGCCGAAAGGATGAAAAGGCCGAATCTTGCCCTGTAGAGATATGTTTAGATTAGGTAAAAGAGAAAAAAATAACGCTGAGTTGTTGGACGATCTTAATTTTTGTGACTGGTTTGCGTTTTTGTCGTTTGCTTTCGTTTCATTTTTATAGTTCTTTCTCTGTCTGTCTGTCTGTCTGTCTCTCTCTCTCTCTGTCTCTCTCTCTTTATGATTATATATATTTTAGGTTCCGTGTAGCTTTCTTCTCTCTTGGTCATTATCTTCTTTCATCTCATCATTCGTTCTCTCTTTTTTTTTTTTTCAGCTATATCTTTTCCTTTTTTCTTCTCTTTTTGGCTCACTTCACATCTCCTCTCTTCTCTTGTCTGAATAAAATCGTCTAGAGATAAATAAATAAAGAACATCATCGGACTGGGGATAAATGGAGGATTCTAGCTTCTTTAATATGAGAGAGAGAGAGAGAGAGAGAGAGAGAGAGAGAGAGAGAGAGCAGGGAAGGGCGGTAGGAAGTGGGTTTGAAAAATGACGAGTTAGGTACAAAATAGATACGGACAAACGAGGGGGGGGGAGAGAGAGAGAGAGTAGCATTTCATTGGCAGGAGAGGACGAACGGACAGACGGAGAGAGGATCGACCAGCACTTGGGAAATTAGTTAATTGTTGTGATTCTCCAGCCTTGCCCCTCCATCCCTCCCTCCATTTCTCCCTTCCTCCCTTCCCTCCTCATCCCCCCCTCTCCCATTCCTCCTCCTCTCCTTGCTCACTCCCTGGCCTTTCCGCCTTTCCTCCCTCTCTCACGCTGCTGGCTTGAAGATGGATGAGGCTTTGGATGGATGGATGGGTGGCTTGGATGGACGGATGGTTGGAGGAAGGCTTGATTGAGGGGATGGAGGGTTGGTGGAAAGAATGATTGGATGGACGGATGGTTGAATGACGACAGAATGTTGAAGAAATGGCAGCGACGGATGAACGGATGATTAAGGAAGGTATGGATGGTTTGATGGATGGTTGGATGGCAGGACAAATAAATGTGGGGCTTCGGGTGGATGACAGGGTGAAGTGGAATGAATGATGGATGGAGCAAGGCTTGATTGAATAGACGGTGGTTGAATGGCCAGATGGATGGTTGAAAAAGTAAGGCAGTGGATGGTAGGATGGTTTGTACATGGATGGGACTAGGGGTGGATGACTGGGTGGAATGAATAGTAGGATGTTTTGGAGAATTTTTGATTAAATGGACGGATGATTTGGTGGCTGGGGAAGTGAGTGGTGGATCTGATGAACTGTATGGCAGATGATTAAATGTGAGTCGGATGGTTGAAGGAAAGGTTGATTGGATGGTTGGAGGAAGAGCTCGTTGGGTGGATGGATGGATGGTTGGTTGGAGGGTTGGAGTAAGAGTTCGTTGGGTGGATGGATAGTTGGATGAGTGAGAGGGTGGATGATTCCCAGTGTGGATGTCTGGGTGGTCTAGAAGAACAAATGGTTGGGGGAAGGTTTGACTGGATGGATGGATAGTTGGATGAGTGGATGGATGATTGTTGAGCCGGTTGATGAAGTGGATGAGGAGGGGTTAGTAGTAGTAGTAGTAGTAGTAGTAGCTCCAAACACTGGCTCATCTGACTGCAAGCTAAAAATTGTCCTCGTGCTGTCCACTATCCTGCTGTGAGAGGATAGGGATGAAGCTGAGGGACGTTTGTATAATCGGGCAGCGGAACCACCCTCATTGGCGGCGCCACAGCGAGAACGCGTCCCTCTCAACCACCATAATGAAAAGTTGAAAGGATGGATGTATGAAGCTGTGAGATTGAAGAAGGTTAAAGATGGGCTGGTGGGAGACTTTAGAAGGTGTTGGTGAGATGCTGGAGAGAAGTTGAGGGGCTTTAAGAAAGAGTTATCTGGAGCTTGAGGAGGTCAGGGCTGGGCTGACGGGAAGCTAAGGAGAGCTTGGTAAGGGCAAGGGAGAGCTTGATCAGGACTTGAGAGGGCTGGTGAAGATTAGACAGAGGATATAGAGAGAGCTGTGGAGGGCTGAATAGAGACAATTGCAAGCTGTAGAAACGAGAGAGAGAGAGAGAGAGAGAGAGAGAGAGAGAGAGAGAGAGAGAGAGAGAGAGAGAGAGAGGGAGAGAGAGAGAGAGATTGTATGAGAAGGGTACCTCTGTAGGGAGCTTGAGTTATCTGTTTCCCTGAACGAATGGGAAGGAGACCGAGGAGGGGAGGGATTGAAAGTTTGGAGATTGAAGAGGAAAGGGAGAGAAGGAAAAGGGAAGATGAATGGGTGAAGGGAAATTATGGAAGAGATGGAGGAGGAGAGAAAGAGGGAAAGAGTTAAAGATAAAAGAAAGGGAGCAGAGAAATTAAACAAGAAATGGAGTAGGAGGGAAAGAGTGAAAAGTGTGTATGATAAAAAGAAGACAGAAGGAGATAAGATGAAAAGACTAAAGAGAAATTACATAGAGAGAGAGAGAGAGAGAGAGAGAGAGAGAGAGAGGTCAGAGTAAAAAGAAACGAGATTGCCAACATAGAGAATTCAAAATGGTCTCCACGCAGCTGCAGTGCTCTGACATGTTCTTGCGCAAATTACCACGATGAATCATGAACATATATAAACACACAGGATCCCAAAATCTGCGTGTTTACTTGGTTTGACGTTTGACCCATTACATCCCGTTAAAAGGCCCAGATAAATAAAAAAAAAATAACTAAATAGGTAAAGGCGTTCATGACTGTTGGTCCAAGGAATAATCATGCTCAGTTTGCAGGGAGTTGGTGAAGAAATAATGAAATGGCGACAAGTTAGACAAAAGCGTGTAGAAGAAAGGCGAAGAAGAAACGGAGGAAATGGTAGCTCTCCGGTTGGTGTACAGATTGATAAGGAGATGAAGAGGAGGAGGAGGGAAAATGGAGGAGCTGAGGAAGGGGAAGTAGCTGGAGAGAAGTTAAGAAATGACCGAAAGGGAGGTGTGGATGTAAGGAGACGGGAGAAGATGGGCAATTGGTGTGGTCTAGGAGAGAGAGAGAGAGAGAGAGGAAAAAAATAAGAGTAAAATATAAGTAAGGAAATGCAAAAGGAAGTGGGGGGAAAGCAGAAGGGAGTAAGAAGAAATAAGAGGAAGAATTAGGAGACGGGAGAGAGTATAATGAGGAAGGAAAGAGGAAGAGGAAATTATGAGATGAGAGGCACGGTAAAGAGGGAGGAGGAAGAAGAAAGGAGGAGGAAGTGGAAGAGAACGTCATTATAATGCTAAGCTAATATTATGCCTGCTCGAAAAGAGAGGAAAAAATAGGGATGGGGAGAGAGAGAGAAGGAAGGATGGAGAAAGGGAAGGAAATGGAGAAGGGATGGAGGCGGGAGGAAGGAAGAGGAAGGGAGGAGGAGAATAACGTGATACGGAAACAAGCATACGGGTTGGGGGGGTGAGGGGAGGTAGGAGGGAAGGAGGGTATGGCAGAGGAGGAGGGAAACCGAGAAGAGCTAGAGAGGGAGGAAGAACGGATAGAGAAAGGAGGGCGGAGAGAAGATAGAAGTAGAGGAGCTGGAGAGAGGGAGAGAAGATTGAAAGATGGAGAAAAAGAGAGGATATGGAGAGAAAGGGAGAAGACGCGGGAAAAAAGACGGAAATTTAAAAGGAAAACCAAGGATGAAGACGTAAAGAATATGCAAAGGAAGGAAGGGTGAAATGAAGAGGATAGAAGATGGAAAGAGGGGAAAATTTAAGAAAAGAGAGTATTTAGAAGAAGATGAAGAAGAAGAAGAAGAAGAAGAGAGAGAGAGAGAGAGAGAGAGAGAGAGAGAGAGAGAGAGAGAGAGAGAGAGAGAGAGGTATATCTGAATTCAGGAATTGTGTTCATTGTATCATCAGAATCAACACAATTCAGAATCAGGACATAATTCATCTGTTTGAGTGATGACGGTGCTGGAAAACACGACACGGAGAGAGAGAGAGAGAGAGAGAGAGATGGGGGGGTTATGCCTGCAGGATATGATGGAACAGCCTGGCCACGAAGAGTAAAGAGAGAGAGAGAGAGAGATGCCTGCAGGATATGAGGGAGCAGGGTGGCCACGGAGGAGAGGCCAACATCCGGGGCCTTGGGGCAAAACCTCCCCACTCCAGATATCCTCTCTCTCTCTCTCTCGGCTATTTTTTTCCTCCCTATTTCACTGGTCCGGGTGAGGTCTGATATTTTTTTTTCTGTTGTACCTCTTCCTTCACCTCCCCCACTTTTTTTCCCTCCTTGTTTGCCTTGACCCTTTCCTGTTTTTCTAGGCTATTTATTTCACCCTCTTTTTCCTCCACTCTTGTTAATTCGACGCTCTGAGGGCTAGCACTTTTTTCTCTATTTTCAGCCTCTGTTTTTCCTCTATATTGCTTTTCTCCCATTTTTGTTTTTATTCTCCTTTTCTCTTATATTTTTTTATTGGACTGTGATTTGGTAGTCTTTTTTAAAATTCTTTTGTGCTTTCATTAATAATTTTCGTTGTGTTAGGTGGTGGTTGAAAATTTATGGTAGATTATATATATACTGTCCATACCAGGGGTCGGCAACCTTTTGAACATGCTGTGCCAATTTATAATTAATGCCAATTTTTTCGCCACTTTTGCGTGTCAGGTAAGATTTTTTAACACTGTGGCGACAGTGTTAATTGATTTAGTAAGGAAGGACGTGCCCACCTCTCTCTCTCTCTCTCTCTCTCTCTCTCTGCATTTTCAATATTTTCTTTGTTACACGCGTGCCTAGGGTTGCCGACCCCTGGTCTATACCGTATATATATATATATATATATATATATATATATATATATATATATATATATATCATCTTGTCCCTATTAATTTAGACCTTCCTTTCTTTTCCACTCCATTTACTTCGACGGTCTAGAGACGTGTCCTTTTGTGTGTGTGTGTGTGTGTGTGTGTGTGTGTGTGTGTGTGTGTGTGTGTGTGTGTGTGTGTGTCCGACTCTAGGCATAGACTTCACAGCCTGCTTTCAAGGCCCAGTAGTCATCCTACATTCCATACACCTCTACATGTCACCACTTCGGCGCTAACACCCACCGTCCATATTGCATACATGCTAGGGCTGTCTCATACAGGACTGGCGTATTGGTATTAGCTGGGGTATTTTTACGACATGTCGGCGGGTCTTCCGGTAGATCGGTAAAGTCTGCTTTTATGAAATTCATATCCTTAAACTGTTCCCTGCCCAAGCGGGGATTTGAACCTGGGTCCGGTAGGACTGCAGGCCACCTCTCTACCGATGGTTGTTTTATATCTACCTGTCTGTCTTTAGATCTGTCTATCTGTCTGTCTATATCTGTCTATTTGTATACAGTATATCTATATGTGTACCATACATGTCGTTCGTTTTATCCCATTCATATAATTTTATGATTTTTTAATATTTGTTTTCATTTTCCGCTGTTAATTTCCTTAGTTTTACTCTCTTATTCAGCAGCAGCACCACCACCACCACCACCACCACCACTCCTTTATTTCCTTCTTATTTTCCAGTCGTACTTATTCTTTTCTTTCTTATGTCGTTTACCCTCTTTTTGTTGAGCCTCTTTTTTCCATCTTCTGCAGTTCTCCATTTTCCCTCCATTATATCACTATGTCCTCCTTTCATTTCTTTGCCCTGTTTAGGTAACCCTGTAAAATTTTTTACTTTTAACTTTTTATTTGACTTCTTTTTTCCATTTTTTTCTTCACCCTTTTTATTTAACTTCTTTTGTCCATGTTTTTTTTTCTTTTCCACTCTTTTTATTTGACTTATTTTGTCCATTTTTTTCTTTTCCACTCTTTTTTGACTCCTTTTGTCCGTTTTTTCTCTTCATTTTTTTTTTTTTTACTTCTGTCCATTTTTCCTTTTCCTTTTCCTTTTTTTTTTTTTTTTTTTTTTCCCATATCGAAGCCTGTTTTTTCCGCCACCTTACATATTCAGACCTTTTTCCCTCCACCCTGGGTATTTCACCTTTTTTTGTTGTCCACCGTTTCATTTGACCTTTTTTCCTCCACCTTTTTTTAATGGGCTTTTTCTTCCTCCCTATTTATTTTGCCCTCTTTTTTTTAACTATCTTATTTATTTATTTCGGTCTTTTCCTACATCCCGTCAAAGTTGACTTTTTTTTTTCTTCTTTTTATTGAAGTTTCTGTGAATTGTCGTCTCCTTTTTTATTGATGATTATTTAATGATAATTCGTAATCGTGACCTTCCTTTATACCTTAATTCCTTATCAGTCCCCTACCGGCCAAACCAGTCGGGGACTGTATATAGGTTTGCGTGGTTCCTTCAGTCCGTCAGTCCGTCCGCCAGTCCGTCCCCAATTTCGTGTCCGCTCTGTAACTTTCACATACGTTGACAGATTTTGATATAACTTCACATAATTGTTCCTCATACCATGACGGTGTGTCGCGCGCAGTAACCAGCCATCTACTCCCAAGGTCAAGGTCTCACTTGTGGCTCAGGCAAGGTCGGGTGTTGTCATACTTAACAGCCACATATACGTATTGCTCTCATACCCATATCGTATACACAGTACATATGTATGGTTGTCATCCGGTAGAGGAACTGTGTATTGCGTGGCAGTACTTCATTCACTTAATTTTTTGGCTATATTCACTTCTGCAGCACCACAACCACCCTTTGTACTCTCACTCTATTTTTCGTTTTCTACCTTCCGTACAGTTTTGTGTGTGTGTGTGTGTGTGTGTGTGTGTGTGTGTGTGCGCGTGTGTGTGTGTGTGTTACTCAAGGTGTTTAGGTAATTCACACACCACAGGATAAAATAAATGACCTACAGCAATTTTCCGGATTATTGTCCAGTGCTGGTCTGTCATGCTCCAGTTGCCTTTATTCAGTATGGCGGCGCGTCCCGAATCACTGGAAGCAGGAGAATTGAGCTTATTATAGCACTTTTATAAATAATACTTGCACAGTGAGATTTTTTTTTTTGTCCCTCACATCATCAATGGTCGACGGTCTATTGGCATGTGCGACGGATTTCAAGATTTTTCATGTGAATGCGCCATATCAGCCTCAAAGAAAAAACATGAAATATCAATGAATCTGTCCGTGTGATTCAGGGATTGTGCATCAACTTTTATTTGTGTATTTAGAGATGTATTTCTGCATTAATACTTGGTTATGTGTATGTAAACTACACTTTATAATGATTTTCATGCTGGAGAGGGGTGCCTACACGAGGTGGCACCGCTATGACAAGGCGGTGAAGTTGCCTGGTTATACAAACGTTCCTCAGTCCCATCCCTGTCTCGGGAAAGGTGGCTGGTGGCCCGCGGAAGAAGGGCAGCATCAGCCTGCAGTCCACCCGGTTCATGTCCCGATGAGTCTGGGGTTTCTGCTACGGTAACCACTCGTTTATGCTTATGTTTATGTAAATATTATTATAAACTCGATAACAACACTGTATATGCATAGTTAAGCCTGTTGTATGATGTTGCATGATAACATATTGGGTTAAGGCCAGAGAGAGTGGGGGAGAAAGGAGGGGATGGAGGAGAGGGGAGGCTGTGAGGGTTGTAGCAGTGAGGGGAAAGGAGCTGGGGGCGTATTGGTGTACGAGTCAGATCGGAGGTAGTAGGGGGGGAAGGGAGTAGGAGGTGAGATAAGCTTTGAACAGGGAGAGGTAAGGGAGAGGAGGGAGTACAGAGAATAGGGGAGGGGGAAGATGGAAGTGGAGGGGGTGACTGAAAGTATGAGGCGGGGGGCGAGGGAGTAAGAATGAGGAGATAGTTGAATGAATGGGGGAGGAGGAATGTGGACGAGAGCTGGGAGTGAGGATCTGTGGGGTGTGGGTTTAGGGGAGCAGGGAGGAAGGAAAAGAGAGAATAAGAGAGGGAGAAGGGAAGAGGGGGAGGAAAGAGTAAAGAGGATGGAAGTAGGAGAGAGGAAGGTGTGGAGAGAAAGGAGAAGGCAGGGGGGAGGTGAGGGGGGTGGGTGAATGTGGTTATGGGGGAGGAGTGGGGTTGGGTGGTGGAAGTTCGCCACGACAAAGGACAGAGTTGAGATAAAAGAAATAGCGTACGTGTTGACCTGCTGCCTGCCTGCCAGTTCCTAGCCTTCCTGCCTGTCCCCTGCATGCCTGTCTGCCTGCCTTTCAACCTGCTTGCCTGCCTGTCCTCTGTCTGCCTCTTTATCATCATGCTTGTCTCCCTGTCCCCTGCCTTCCTCCCAACTTCCCTGCCTCACTGTCTATTCCTTGTCTGTTCCACTGCTTCTCTGTGTTCCTGCTTTTCCATTTGTTTTTCTTTTTTTTATTGTATGTTTGCCTTTATTGTTTTCCCATCTCTCAGCCTATATTCTTGTCAGTACACCAGTTTTCCTCTCTCTCTCTCTCTCTCTCTCTCTCAGTTCTACATCATCCTTTTTGTGTAGCTACATGTCAGCCTGTTCATTTGCTTAACCTATTCGTCTGTTTGTCCACATGTATTTTTTTTTTTAACCTTCGAACATTTTGCATATATGGCTGCCTGTCTCTGTTGCTTATCGTCCCGTGTGTCTGTTTGCATACCTGTTTACATATCTTTCTGCCTACCTATCTGCCCATCCCTCTGCCTATCTATGAGCCTGCCTGCCTCAGTACCTGTCTGCACATTTATCACAGTTCAGGTTATTGGAGGCTCGGCAATCTTTCACTCACACTGCCTCCCTGTACCCTACTGTACCCTTTTGTACCCCACTGTATCCAACCCCACCCTTGTGTGTTGGTTTTGTACTCAACTGTATTCTGCTCCACCTTCTTGTATTTTTTGTACCCCATTGTAGCAAACCCCACCATCTTGTATCCCATTGTACTCTACTGTATCTAGACCAACCTCTTCCACCCCACTGTATCCAGCCCCACCTACCTATGTCTTCTGTATCCCTCTGTATCCAGCCTCACCATTTGTACCCCTGTGTATTCCACCCCACCCACCCCTATCATTTTGTACCACGGTGCATCCTACTCCATGCTCCAATTCTTTAATGTTTTTGCAACTCGTTAAGATGTTTGTATACTTTTGTACCCTCACTGTTATACTGATAATGAAGCACAGTAGGAGCGGGTTCCCTCAATAAATATTTACTTAGGTCTGTGAGTGTCGGTGCCAAGCTGAGTAAAATCGCCTGGTGATGGAAAGAATAAACATTTAAGTGGCTAGTGGTAGTTAAAAATTAAATGGAGAAGTATATATTTTTTTTTACTGGAGAGAGGCACCTTCATGCTGTGGCACTGATGGAACCGGTTAGCTCAATTGCCCAATAATACAAACTTCCGAAAGATTATATGGGAAGATGTGTTTTATTAGAGAGGGACACCTTCATGTGGTGGCATTGGTGTAACCGGTTGGCTCAACTGCCCGGCTATACAAATGTTCCTCGCCTCTCTCTCTGTCTCTGGTAAGGAGGATGGTGGACTTCGGGAGGAGCATAGTTCAGCAGGTAGTCCACTGGGATCACATTGGAGCTGAAATTGGGACTGTAATTACTGTTACTACTACTATACTACTACTACTGCTACTACTACTACTACTGCTGCTGCTGCTACTACTACTACTACTACTACTACTACTACTACTACTACTACTACTGCAATTTCACATAACACCTGCAGAGAGTGAACTTTTGACTGTGAGTGTACGTCCTTGACCTGAAGGTGTTAATGACCCCTCTAACTGACCCCCTCCCCTGTGTCCAGCATGTATCCATTTTTGTAACCCCCTGTAGCCTGTAATCCTCTGAAATGTTTGTATCGAAGCTTCATGCAAATATCTCTCCCCTTCCCCATCCCGTCCTCACATTCCCACCTCTTCCCTTCCCCCACCCTCCAGCCTCGTCCCTTCCCGCCCACTATCCCTCTGTCCCTTCTCCTTTCCACTTCACTCTTCCCCACCCTCTTCCTCTTCACTCTTCCCCACCCTCTTTCCCATTCACTTCTCCCCACCCTCTTCCCCACCACTCCTGCCTTTCTGTCTTCAATTCTCCCTCTCTACCCCTCCTTTCCCTTTCTTACACCGTTTCCACTTCTCCCTTCCCTCTTGCCTTTCCCCTTTAACCTTTCTTTCTCCCCCTCCATCCCATCTTTTTCTCTCATTCCGCCATTCTCATATTCATCCCCTTCTTCTTCTTCCACATCACTCTTCCCATGCTGTCACCCTTTCCTTTCCTTTTCCATTCTCTCTCCTCTCATCCAGTCTTTCCTTCTTCTTTCTCTTACTCCCCACCCGTCTCTCCTCTCTTCCCCTCTCTCCCCTTCCTCCCCTCCCTTCCTCTACGTTCTGTTAATCCGGGAGTATTTCTGTAATATTTGTGTTTTTGTAGCGGTAATTCTGGATATTTGTAGGTTTATCTGAATTTGTAATTTATATTGAACTGGGGTGCGGTAAAATAATGTTCTTCTGTTTGCCTTATTGTATGTGTGTGTGTGTGTGTGTGTGTATTTTTATGCCATGCCTTCAGTCATCATCATCATCATCATCATCATCATCATGACCTATTATCCTACCGTTTTTTTTTCTTTATATTTTTGTCTCTTCATCAGTTCCTCCTTATTTCATCCTCCATTTGTGCTTCCTCTTCCATTCTTCATCTTCTCTGTTTCCTTCCCTCCTTCATTTCTCCTTTACGTCTCTCCTTCCCCACAACGTCCTCTCACCCAGAGCTTTCTATTTCTACTTCCTTTGCTTCCGAATCTTTCCATTTTTACCTCTTCCTCCAGTTCTTCCTATTTCTGCCTCTTCTCCATAACTTTTTTTTTTTTTTCACTCTTTTCTTTCCCCGGGTCTTTCATATTTTTACCTTATGTCCTTTGAATCTATTTTACCCTCCATTCCCCTTTCCTCCCCTCCTATCCCCTCCTTTTCCTTCCTCCTGTCCCCTCTCCTCTCCCCTCCTGTCCCTCCCACTCCACTTTGCTCCTCTCCTTTTAAACCTCAGTATTTAGAGAACTCTTTATATAGCTTCACTCCCCGGGGCTTCCTCTTTAGGTTTATTCTGGAAACCTCCTGGCGATTTTGGTGTAGTTGGGATTTTATTGAAGGCTATGTATATTATTGTATTTAGACTCTCTCTCTCTCTCTCTCTCTCGCTCTCTAACACACACACACACACACACACACACACACACTCCTGTTGCGTGGCTGGGTACTCTCGCTTCCCCCTCCCGTTATTTATCAAAGGACAAGAGGTAGAAACAGCGTTGGGATGGGGGAGATGAACACTTTCATTCTCTCTCTTTCTCTCTCTCTCTCTCTCTCTCACCTTTTTTCCCTTTAACCCTTCATCGTGTGCCTTCCCTGTCCTTCATACATACTTCTCCTTCCTTTTCCTCGTATCATAACCTGTATCATAACCTGTTTCATCCTCTCTACATAGCATTTCTTTATCTTAACTGTTTCTTCCTTCCCTTTTTATCTCCATTCTCTTTTCTTCTACCCCACCCATTCTTCCTTCCTTTTCTCTTAACTTTGTCTATTCCTTTTCCCCTCTTTGCTTCCCCTTTCCCCCAGTTTTTCATCTGTCTTTATCACTTTTTCTTCATCACATCTCTTCCTTTTTTTTTTTCTTTCTTTTTCCCCTCATCCCCTATGCTTTTGTCCTCCCTATATACTTGATTTTCCCTTTTCCCCTCCAGCCTTTCAGTTTCCCTGCTCACTATTTAATCCCATTTACGCTTTTTCCCTTACCCTTTCCTTTTCTCCCTTTATCTTACTATCTTTTCTCCCTCTTTTCCCCATCCTGGCTTTTTTTTTTTTTTTTTTTTTTGTATCTTCTTCCTCATCTTTCACCCTTCCTTCTACCCTGTTTTATACTTTTATTCCCCTTCCCTCTACCCTCATCCTTTCCTCCTCTCACTTCCCCTCTTCCCAAACTCAGTGCTTTTCCACTCACCCATTCTCCCTGTCTACTTCTTCCATTACATAATGCTCCGTTTTCAGATCTCTTCCATAGTAGTGTGTCCCCTCCCCTCCCCTCTCCTCCCTTCCCCTCCCCTCCCCTCCCCTTCCCTTCCCCTCCCCTCCCCTCCCCTCCCCTCCCCTCCCCTCCCCTCCTTTTCATTCATTCTCTCCCCCACTCCCTTCCCTCTACTGTTTTCTTCCATTCCTTTCCCCCTCCCTTCCCTCCTGTCGCATTCACCTCTCTTTTCCCCATACTCAATTTCCCCCTGCCCCCTCTCACCTCCAGTCTTCCTCTCCCTCTCTCTCCTTTTCCATTGTCCTCTTTCTCCTCTCTTCCTCTCCATCCTCTCTGCTTCCTCTTTACCTCCTTCCCCTCCATCCTCTCTTTCATTGTACCTCCTTCCATCCTCTCCCTGCTGGCCCCCATCCTCTCACTCCCTCTTTCCCTTCCTCCCCCCTTCCCTCCCTCATTCTTTCTCCTCCCATCCCTCCCCCCCCTTCCCTCTCTCCGTCCCCTCCATTCTTTTCTCTCTCCAATGAATAAGATGCTGAAAAGGATCCTTCCATATTTTTTTCCCTTATGCCTTCCTCCGACTCCCTGATTCTTTCCTCCGAGTCTCATTGTCCTTCCTCCTCACTACCTCTGTCCTCTCCTCTTCTCTTCTACCTCTCTTTTTCCTTCTCTTCTCCTTTCCTTCCTTCATCTCTTCCTTAATCTTCCCCTTTCCCTTTCATCCCCTTCCTCTTCCCTTCCTCCTCATTTCTCTCTTGCCCATAACCATCTCTTCTTCCTCATCACCTTCCTTTTAATGTCTCTTCTCTTTGCTCTCTCATATCTTCTCTTCCACAGTTTTACCCTTCTCGTTCCCCTTTCGTCCATCTTTCTTTACCTTTCCTAGTCATCCCCTTATTCTTTCTTTTCCTCTCTTTCATCCCTGTACCTTCATCAGTTCTCTCCCCACTTCATAACCTCCCCACTTTCTGACCCTGTTTCATCTTTCTGTACTCCCCGCCAACTCACTTTACTAATTTTCCCTTCTTCATAACCTCCCCACTCTCTAACCTCCTCCAGTTCTTTCTCCCCACCTGATTACTCACGTTAATCTCTTCCTTCCTTTCTCCTTTCCTCCATTCTCCCCCTTCCGCATCTTCTCCTTTTCTCTCCCTGTATGTAGCCCCCCCTTTCTCTCTCTCTCTCTCTCTCTCTCTCTCTCTCCACCTGATCACTTCCATCTTTCCACTTCCTTCCTCATCATCTCCCTTCCTTCCTCATTATTTCTCTCCCTCATCCCTTTATCTCCCCTTTACGTCTCCATTTCCATCACCCCCCCTTTTGGTACCTCATACTCCATCTATTTAACCTCCCTCAGTTCTGTCTCCCCACTCCATCATCTTTTTCCATCTTTTCCCTCCCTCCATCATCTCGTTTTTAAGTCTTCTCTGCCTGTTCCCCTTCATTGTCATTTCCTCTCTCCTGAACTCATATCCGTTATCCATTTCCAGCTTTCCTTCTCGCTTCTTTTTCTCTCCCTCTTCATTTCCTATCTTCCTCACTGTTATTCCCACTCCCTGTACCAACCTTTTTACCTGCATCTACTTTCCCCGTCCCTTTTGCATCCTCGCTTCCTCATATTTCATCCCTCACTCTCTTCCCATTATCATTTCCCCTCCCATCCCTTCAGCCGAATCACCCCTACCCACTCCTCTTCCCACCTCTCCCGCTATCCACCTTACCACCTATCCACCTCACCACCTTTCCCCTCTCCTTTGCAGCCTCACCACCCTCCTCCTGTCTCGCCTTTGTCATCCTTTCTCATCCTACCCCCCAACCTCCCTCCCCACCACTCCCCTCACCTCTTCTCATCAAAATCTCATCACTCCATTCCCCTTTTTGGCTTCACCCTCTCTCCTCAATCCCACCCCACGACTTCATCACTCGAACTCCTCAACCTATCAACTCATTCCTCTCTCCCCATCCCCGTCCCTTCCCTCCTTTTCCCAACTCTTCTTCCCTCCTCAACCCCCACCTGCCTCCTGTCTTCCTGTCCCACATCCCCACCACTCTTACCTGTCCTTCCCCTTTACTACATTATTGCTTTACCTCCCCCTCTCCTCCCAAACCTCATTTTCTCTGTAATTCCACT
>NC_137000.1:4564130-4599130 GCF_032717465.1 Coenobita brevimanus | reverse complement strand
TGTGATGGTATTTATTTTGGTACTTAATGACAGCGATGAGCCTTGTAGATGAGGAAGGAGTGTTTTTAGGAAGTTCACATCCACAAACTGTCCCCTGCCCCAGTCTGAGATCGATACCGCATCCTTCAAGACAGAGGGAGTAGAAGTTGTAGTGGAAGTTGTGGGTGGTTGTTGAGATGATAGTGGTGGTGTCAATAGGAGGGGCAGTAATTGTGATGGTGATACTCCTGTTGGCTGTGTGGTGGGAGAGGTGGTGGTAGCAGAGTCAGCAAAGGTGGGAGGTGGTGATAGTTGTGGTGATGACGACTGGGCGATAGTATTTGTTGGAGCAGTGATGATGGTGATGAAACTGTTGAGTGTAATAATGATTCTGGTATGAGTAGGGATGGTTTTGGTAGGAGTGGTAATGGTAGGTGGTGGTGAGGGGTTTGTGGTGGTGGTGATAGTCGGTCGTTTGGCTTGCTTATATTGGTGGTCTAGTGGTAGTAGGTGGTGGTAATGAGGGTGGCACGTGGGGGTGGGCAATAGGTGGGACTGTTGGATGGTACTGAAGGCTCATGGTTGGAAATGGTTCCAGAGTAGTGTTGATAATGTTAGTGATGGTGGTTGTGAGTGGTTGTAGAGTCGTTCGGTGTGGCGACAATCGTGACAAAGATGGTGGTAGTGAGAGGTTTTGTCGTCGTACTTTGTGGTGATAGTAGTAGGTGGTGGTAGATGACAGGGAAGTGGTAGTGGGTGGTGGTAGATAATAGGGAAGGTGATGTAGGTGGTGCTAAGTGTTTCTGAGACACTATATGCTGGGAGTCGAGAAACGCTCCTCCTTTTCGGTGGATGGCATTTTTCGTGAGTTGAATTAGATAGCCACGCGATAGCAAGAACAAAATTGAAAATCATCGTAGGAGTGGATGGTTCACTGGATGATGCTTTTAATCCTTGCAGTCAGACAGATCGTCGTACAGAAGGGGTTGAGATATGAATTAACACTGAATGATACACTAATCTTTTGAATTATATTTTTTAAAACACGTAATTAAAGTTTACATTGTCGCGTCCGGTCTTTTATAAATATGTTATATTTTATGAACCCAAGTGCACAGCTTGGTCAGACGCGTCGGTACCATTTGGTGATTTATTCAGCTGAAGTAATTAAAATTGTGTGGGTAAAATTCATCATTTGTTATGAATATATTTTAAATGTTAATTTGAGACTATGACCTTTACTATTTACGACAAAAACAGTTGCCATAACATGTTTACGAGCGAGCGAGCGGAGCGAGCAAAGAGGCGATTATTCTACCTTCGACTGAGAAATGAGCGGCATACACGACCCGGCCAAACACGACCTGGCCCGACCACGATAGTTTTCAGAGACTATTAACTTTTCTACAATGTGAGATAGAAAAGACATTCTTTCAGCAGGTGGTAGATACGTTTAAAATTTTTTGTTTTATATATATATATATATATATATATATATATATATATATATATATATATATATATATATATATATATATATATATACTCATGAGACCAAAGAAACCCCTTGGAATCCCAGCTTTCCGAGGGAATGTACCGAGGGATTCAGTTGACGTGCTCCACTCTGAAATTGAATTTAAAAAGATTTCCTGTTGTAGCACTATGTTTTCTTGCATGAATTATAACAATTAAATGTTGGGTATTACGCATATTACACTTACAGTTTAGATGAAAGTTTATTCAGTGTTTAGGGGGTGAAATCAGCAAGGGTAATCGCCCCAAAGTTTTATCATTCAGTCAGTATCCAAGCGTTTACTGACGCAGTTCGTTGACACGGCTTGACGGGAGGAGAGAACTGAACCTTGTGCGTGTGATAAATGCTACGGAGCCTCGCTCTATGAACATCCCGAGAGAAAATGTGAGAAAAGAGAGAGAAAATATGAGAAAGTAAATTTTTTAACTCAATTATTCTTCTGTTATTGTTCAACTACCTCACCAGAAATGTTGAGTGTTTACACTGAGATGAAATTACGATGATAGGCCTATGTACACAAACGCATGCTCGCTCGCTCATCAGGCGCTCACAGATCCCACTTTACTGGTACTTTATCTGTGAAAAGGCAACAGTGTTCATTCTTTCCGGCACCAGACTTGGAGGCTTGGAAAAACACACACACACACACACACACACACACACACACACACACACACACACACACACACACACACACACACACACACACACACACACACACACACACACACACACACACACACACACACACACACACACACACACACACACACACACACACACACACACACACACACACACACACACACACACACACACACACACACACACACACACACACACACACACACACACACACACACACACGGCGGTTACTATATTTTTTGCTTGACATCTTTAATCTGTGAATAAATATGTTTATGTATTTATCTTTTTTTTACTTATTTGTCTGTGACTTGTGGCCACCCCGTCTGGGATTATCGACTCTGGTTATAGATAAATAGATAGATTGATAGATAGAGATAGGGTACATGTTATTAATCCCTTCAGTACATCGATGTCATTTTTCTTTGATTCCTGCCATCTAAATATGACAGTATCCGGCACAAGGGAGATTTGTGGAGCTTCAGGTGTTGACATCGCCTTCATTAACACGCGCACTAATTGGGTATGCTCCTCACCTGAATAATACCGTGCGGCAGAGGCAGGAATCAAATAGAAATGAAGTAGTCTTGCGCAATGGATTGATTTTTACGTGGATGAAGTTTCTGTGTGTGTGTGTGTGTGTGTGTGTGTGTGTGTGTGTGTGTGTGTGTGTGTGTGTGTGTGTGTGTGTGTGTGTGTGTGTGTGTGTGTATGTGTGTGTGTGTGTGTGTGTGTGTGTGTTTTACTGTTTCATGTTCTAGATTTTTCCAGAATTCATCGTCTGTATGATTAAATGCACTTCCCAAAGAGATTTGTGTTTTCTCATTGGCGTCGTTGTTATTACCATCGCTCATTGTCACGGTCAGTCGTCTTCATTTATGGGTTAGCGTGTCCGAAATTGGTTGTGTATTTACTTGGTACTTCAAAACATCTCATTTTCTTTTAATAAAGGCTTTTTAAATTACTTCATAGACGCCAAGTTAATAAAGGCTCGAATGGGGTTAGATTAATGGCTAGTTTGGTTCGAGCGTGCCCTCTAGCCTGTTGGTTCTGTAATTCTTTTCATGTGAATTATAGATATATTCAGATCCATGTATTTACTTACAAAAAGCAAAACTTGGGAAATGTCACGCGTATGCTCACAGATACTGCCTCTCACTCAGCGCTTTGTTTCCTAGAATGATGATTTACAGTTTACGATTTTATTTTATTTATTTATTTTTAGAACATACGATGGAATGGTTATATATTGTGTATATTTGTTTGTAATTTGAAAGCGTATAATCGTTTCTACCGGATACAGTATATAACAAGTATATATGATACATAACACATGCTGTGTATTCCATATTTTTGTTAATATTTATAAGTCATCAGAAAAGTTCGTTTACCATTTTATTTGCATTATATACTGTATTGTGATTTAGGATTTCTGTATTTCTGTATCTGTTTGTCTGTCTTTCTATCCGTCGATCTGTGTCTATCTATCTATCTATCTATCTATCTATCTGTCTACTATATGCTGCTAGAAAAATATAAAAATATTCATATGACAATAAAATCTGAATTTTGCAATACACGTTACACCACTTACATGTACCATATCACAGTGATGGCATTGACACTAGCCCTCCACCCCTCACCCTCCTCTTATATTGTTTTTGTCCCTGCTGCCCTCTGTGTGTGTCAGTCTGTTAGTTACGCTTAGTTAGTCGGTTGTTCTTGGGAGCATATCAAAGTACATAGTTGGGTACGCATATTCAATCACCCAACCAGCCAGCCAGGCATCTTTTTGAGACACAGATACTCAGTACTGTATTCAGTAAGTTAGGTTTTAAGATATATAGTTACTCAGTCATCCAGTCAGTCCATAAGGATTAAAGTTATTCAGATGTCGATCACTTGGTTTTTGAGACGTACATGTTTTCAAGTTGATTACTTTCACTTTTTTTTTTTTTTTTTTTTTTTTTTAAAACACAACTCTTTAATCGGTTCATTGTTTGGCAGATTTTAAGATATAATTAGCTAGTCATTCCGACGGTTTTTTTTTCTGTTAACCTTTTTTCTTTTAGCTAGGCGTCACTTATTTTTGTCAGTCAGTTTTTTTTCCAGATTTTCCAAACACAGCTCTTCAACCGGTTCATTGTTTGGCAGAGTTTAAGACAACCAGCTGATTATTACGTCATTTTTTTTTTTCTTCTTCTTTTTCACCCAGCTAGACGTCCCTTATTCAGACACATATGTTTTGAGACTCGGTTCTTCAAGTAAACATTTAGTTCTGTGTTGGGACGCACAGTTCTTCAACCAGTCTGTCAGTCGGCCTGTCAGTTTTTGAGGCACAGTCAGTTAACACTTCCTCCAGTCACCTTTTGCCAGTCAGTCGTTGAGCTACTAAGACAGTTGTTCTACTAGCCCATCATTCAGTCAATTTTTCAAACATATAGATAATCAGTCAGTCAGTTTTAGAGCCAGGCAGTTAGTCAAGTCTCTCAGTTTGCTGGTAGTTAGGTTGCGTTCAATTAGTCAGCCCATGTTCCTCTCTCCCCCCTTGCCAGTCGTAATCATACCATCAGTCAATCAGTCAGTCAGTTTTAGAGGTAGCCAGTCAGTCAGTCAGTCAATCATTCGTTTTGCAGCTCTTCGTCATGCATTCAGTTATACAGCATATCGTACTTTTCTCCTCCCCCACCTCCAACCAGTCACACAGTCCCCCAGTCAGTCATACAGTCAACCCATCAGTCAGTCAGTCAGTTATTCAGACATGCATCCAGTCAATCAGTCATTTACATTGTTGGTCGCCATGCATTCAAGTATTATTCAGTCTATACCCCCTCCCCATCCAGTCACACAGTCGCCCAGCCAGGCACAGTCAGTCAGTCAGGTTTTCAGACAGAGCAAGCCAACCAGTCAGTCAGTTACCTCGTCGTTGTGCGTTCAATTATTCAGCCATTCTCCCCCCTCCCCGCCAGTCCAGACAGTCACACAGTCAACCAATCAGTGGGACGGTCTGGCCATACGCGACAACAAAGAACAGCTCACCCACTTCCACTTTTATTTCCACCCATCCCCACCAAGCCCGCTCCACGCCTCCACAAAACGCAGCGAGGTGGTAGTGGCGCCTCGGTTTGCGTTGAATTGTGTGGCTGGAATGTGTTGTATGTGCTGTGGGTGTGATTGATGTGTGCTGTGGTTGATTCAGAAATGTGCTAGGTATAATTATGTGGGATGTATGGGGTAGAGATGTGCTAGATGCCAAAATATCCCCCTTTGCGTTGACGTGTGCGCTGGGAATGTGCTATACGGTATGTGTTATGTATGTGTTAGATATGTGCCTATGTGAAAAAGATGTGTAAATGTTAATGTATACACATGCAGAGAAATTTGATGAATGTGTTATGTTGTGGATGTGTTAGGATGTTGGTAAATGAACGTGTGTGTGTGTGTGTGTGTGTGTGTGTGTGTGTGTGTGGTAAGTTATTTGTGTCTGGAGTACGCACAGTGTGTTTTAGGGATGTGCCTTATATATAAGTAGTTGTGTTTTTAATCTACTTTTGTGCTGAGATTGTTTTCGGAATGTTGCATTATGTTCAGCGGTTGTGTTTGGAATGTTGATTTATGTTTAGGGTGTAAGTGTTGTGAATGTGATATATATATATGTATGTGTCTTCTATGTTAGCCAGTGTATTATATCAAATGTGAAGTGAATATGTTGGGATGTGTCATGTGTGCAGTGGATATGTTGTGAATGTTTATTTGTGAAAAAAGAATGTGTTATGAATGCATTTTTTGATGTGTTATATATGCAGAGATGTGTGTGTGTGTGTGTGTGTGTGTGTGTGTGTGTGTGTGTGTGTGTGTGTTGATGGCTGCGTTAAAGTGGTAAAATAGTAAGGTATTTAGTTCACCGGTCTTAACTGGGCAACGAACTCTCGCCTCCTCAACCCTCTCTTCTACCTCTCCAAAGCCTCTCTCTCCTCTTCACTTTTCTTCACTTACCCTCTTCTCCTTTCCCCGGTCTCCTTTCTTCCCCTCTCACCTTCATATACTCCTTTCCCCTCTCCTTCACTTAACCTCCTCCCCGTTCTTTTCTCTGGTTCCCCTTCCCTTACCTCTAACTCCTTTCTCCATTTATCCTCCTTCTTCCCCCCTCCCACTCCTCTCTCTTCCCCCTCCATCATTTTCGTTTTTCCCTTCTCATTTACATATCCTTCCCTCTGTCATTCGTTTACTCTTATCATCATTTGTATACATTTCTTCTTGCCCTTTCCCTTTTCACCCTTTTACTTCTCTCTCTCTTCTCCTCCCTTCTTCACGTACCCTCTTCTTCTCCCTATCTCCCTTCTTCCCCTTCCCGAGGCTCTTTCTTCTCTCTCCTTCGCTTATCTTTTTCTTCCCACTTTCAGATGCACTTTTCTTCCTCCCTTCTCCCCCTAACACGCCTCACGCTTTTATTCTCTTTCACATAACCTTTTCTCCTCTCGCCTCCTTTCTCCCCTTTTTAAGTTTCCTTTTCTCCTTTTTCTTCCGTTTGCCCATTTTTTCTAAACCGCTTTCTCTCTTCTCCCCTCTCTGTCTGTCTGTCTGTCTCTTTCTGTCTGTCTGTCTGTCTGTCTGTCTCTCTCTCTCCGTCGTTTCACCCCACCTCCCCGCTTTCTCCACCTTACCCACTTTTCCTTCCACACCCAGGCCCGACTTCCCTTCTCCCATTTCTCCTTCCCTCTCCCTATTCTTCTTCCCTCCTTTCTCATCTCTCTCCTCCTTGTCCTCCCCATCCTCCCTCTTCTACCTCTCTCCTTCCCCATCCTTCCCCTTCCCCCTTTTTCCCCCCCTCCCTCACTCCCCTTTTCCCTCTACTATTTCCCATCCCATCCTCTCCATCTCCCATGACTGGCAACGACCCCCCCACCTCTCCCTCCCCATCCTCCTCCTCCCTGCCCTCCCCTCCCCTCCCCCTCCCCCTCCCCCTCCCCCTCACACGGAGAGTAGTTTTGTAAAGTAATAACTGGCAATGGGTCGTCATGTCGTTGATGGGATGGGGGTGATGGGGGAGGGGTTCTTTGTGGTGGGAGGTTGGGGAGGGGTTGAGGGAAAATTGGAGGAGGAGGAGGTGAGAGGGAGAGGGAAATTGGGAAAGAGAGGGATGTGGAGGGAGGGCGAATTGGGCAGGGGAAAGGTTGCGGTGGGAGGGGATGAGGAAATATTGGCGAGAGGGAAGTGTGTGAGTCTGAGGTTTGAGTTTGAGGGGGAAGAGGGTGGGTTAGAGGGGGAGGAGGTGAGGACGGAGGAGGTAAGGGGAAACAGGGTGAAGGGGAAGAATGAGGGAGAGGGAGCTGAGGTTGTTCAGAGAAGAGATGAGGACATGGGGAGGGAGGGAGCGAGGTTGATGAACATGAGACTAGTGTGGAGAGTGGAAAGGAAAGCACATAACGAGGCTACTGATCCTTTCGACGCTGCTTGTAATAGGGGAGGTGATGACTAACGTAACTAAAGAATGCTACTCTCTGTATTAATTTCCCAGTGACGTCAGACTCACTAATATGCACTTTCCTGTCGAAAATTAATTAAATCTTTATGCCGGGATTCACTCTTGTCTTTTTTTTTTTTTTAGTTGCTGTCACTCAGTATACCTCCTAAAGCTATTTGATGGGTATTTTAGATTATCAGTCAGAATTCAGTGTAGCCGTTTTTCAGGTCTTTGGGGTTTGTATAATTTAAGTAAAGAAAAAAAAAATGGTTATTAGCTCTTCTCGTGTCTTCTAGCTCAGTCAGATAGCTGTAGAAATTACTGCAAGAGAATGTTGTTTTCCTCAATGTTGTTTTTAATTTACTGGCGATATATTACTCGCTTTTTTCTCATCTGTAATGGAACGTCTGAATTTTCTGCTGCTTCCGTATAATTGTGTGATATTAAGGCCATTAGTGACTCTGTTTCCCAGGATTTCCGTCTTTTCCAATGATTTTTTTTTTCACTGAAAAGAAAACCCAAGACTTGAAACCCGCAAAGCTAATTCTTACCAAGTGAAATTCAACGAGATAGAGAGCTAAATTTAAGATTCGTTCAGTTTGAGATGCGTGGACTCAGTGCAAGCAGAAGACTAGATTTTACGGAGTGGGAAAGACAGATTGAAGATGACGTTGTGTTTCACCAGGTCATGATCTGTTATTTTTAGCAAGAAGTCTTGTTATGGGTTTAAGCGACTGTAGTCCCATTTAAAAATTCATAAATGATACACTTCTCGCACTCAAAATGAAAGTCAAATCTAGTCTGTCTCATTACTGTTTATATATTAACAAAATCTCATTAAATTTGACACGTCACTGAGATGGTGTGAGAGTAATATTGACAAGAACTGTACCTTGTGACTCTTGGCCACTTATTGCCACAAGTCTTGGCTATAACGTTGTCCTCTTGTCCTCAGGATTCCTCTAACGACCTACCCCTCTGCCCCCCCCCCCCCCACGCAGTTAGCAGTCCCTCGAACGTGAGGATATTGTATTTCATTCTTGCCACCACCAGACGATTTTTTCAGCTCCAGACGATTTATTCAACTGAGTAGAGGGGCTTCAGAGTGTTGACAGTACTGGTGTTATGAATGTATAATTGAAGCCTTTAACGTTCTCATGGTTGGGAAAAATCTATTCCTTCCTTATAGTGTATTTTAGACGATTAAATTCGGCTGAAAGTGAGTCATAGGAGCCTGGGAATATTAAGCCAAAAATGAAAAGTAAACAAGAAGCGGTGCCAAGGCACAGCAATCCCGTCCCCGGCAGCCATTTTAGTGCTGATGTATTCACACAACAGGATATCCAGTCAAAGATGTCGCATATCACATTTGGAGTAAATGGGGTGAATATTGAAGATTTTATGCCCATTTGAAACCCGACCCACCTGACACTGACCCCCCTACCGCTAACTGGGGGGTGACCCCCCCTGACGTAATGAGGCATGTTATACGATGCAGATTTGAAAGATGCACCTGTAGGTTTCATTTCTGTATGACGCATTTGAAGGAAGTTATGGCGAGAAAACGATTTTTACCCGTCCCCCCCCCTTTTTTTTTTTTTTTTTTGAGTCTACAGCCTGGGCCTTGGCTCGGTTTGGCCCAAAATTTTATCAGATGATCAGAAGGTCATAGCCACTCTTCTTTGTAATTTTAGTAAAAGTCGCACCTGTAGGTTTCGCGTAAAGTTGTTAACGGACGGACAGACAGACAAACAAACAGACAAACCGAATGAAAACAATACTCGTCCCCGGGCCCCTCCGAGGTGGGGACGGGTAAAAAGGATATTGAGAGAGAGAGAGAGAGAGAGAGAGAGGCTGAATCTGATATGGGTCTATGGGAGAGAAAAATGGGCGGTGAGATGTATGAGATCTGATCCTCCATATTTCTTACAGATGACCGGGGAAGGCGCTTCGGAACCTCTCTGTGGAATCCGAATCTATCTATCATGTTATCTATCTTTGTACGTGTCTGTCTAGCGTAAGATACCAGTTCATGTTTCTGGTATTTCAGGTGGATAATGTTTCTCTCTCTCTCTCTTATTTATCTGTCCTATCTACCAATCCATAAAACTTCATCTGAATCTCTCTCTCTCTCTCTCTCTCTCTCTCTCTCTCTCTCTCTCTCTCATTTATCTGTCTTATCTACCAACACATAAAACTTCATCTGAATATTGATCAGCATCCATCCGTCACTCTCTGTCCATTTATATATACGAGAGTGTTGAGTAAGTCTGTCTGCGTTTGTCTGTCTCTAGTCCTGTACATACATAAATACATACACCTATCCATACATACATACATACGTAGTCATGCATAAATACGTACATGTGTGTGTGTGTGTGTGTGTGTGTTTATCTATCCATAGGTCTATCCTCTCTCCGTCTAACCTCTAATATATGGACTCGATAATATCAGTGATGAGGGCCCATTTACAGACCTCCCCCAAGGCAGATACAGTCAAGGCTATACCCCCTGGCTTTTCCTGATATATCCCCTCCTATATCTTCCGACCAGCCCGCCAGCGATATAGCGGAGGGGCGTAGCGTTGCGTGGCGTAGTCTTGCGTAACATGGCAAGGACTCCGTTACGGCTGAAAGTTTCGTAAGCCGACGCACTAAATTACGCCCACGCCCCTTCCCTTTGACTCTTATGAAACTGAGAGTCTTCGTGAGCAATAAGTTTTTTTTTTTTCTTTTTTCAGGAATTCCATATTATTTTTTTATTTGTTTTTCCTTCCTCTGTTGTGTGATTAAAAAAATATTAGACTTTTTTTTTGAGGGGGTGTTTTCTTATTGATCATGTACGTAATAATCTAGGACACTTTTCAAGGATCTCAATATTTTCCTACCATATATATTGTTTTCTTACTGGGATGAAGTATTCAAGATCATTTTTCAAGGACTTCGAAATAAGACACATCAAAACAAATTATGTACCAAATTGTTATATTCGTAGTTTTTATTGTCAGACGGGGCATTTACTGATACGATTCCAATACCATCTGTTTTTTTATAATTTTAATCACAGAAGTTATGTTGAAAAAGTAACATGCTGCTTTATTGCTATGAATTACATTCTTTGTTTTGATAAATAGTCTTCATAGCGAAAATATGAACGAGACGAACACAGTGTCACACATTCATTAGAACAATTGTCGCCATAGTAAGGCTTCCCATTCCTTGTAAATTATGCCACAGACTTCCAAACACCGCGTTGCACAGTTGTTTTTGTATGTATATCAACCCTTCATACAGATCACAGCGTATTAGTTGTATCTGTGCAGGTGTACTGTAGGAGGATATTTGCAGGTGCCAGGTGTGACGTGTGGTGGTATAATTGACTGTGATGTGTGGTGTGATTATGTGTGGTGTTGCAGTATGAGGTGTAGCTGTGAGGTGTATCTGATATGTAAGGTGTGGCAGTGTGAGGTGTGACAGTGTGAGGTGTGGTAATGTGTTGTAACTTCAGGTATAACAGTGCAAAGTGTGGCTGTGTGAGGTTTGCAGTGTGAAATGTGGCAGTGTGAAATGTGGCAGTGTGATTCCTCCACCCTCCCCACACTACTCTACACCCTCCCCCTCAACTCTTTTCTTTTTCATTCCCCCCCACTCTCTCTCTCTCTCTCTCTCTCTCTCACACACACACACACACACACACACACACACACACACACACACACACACACACACACACACACACACCACCTCCCCACAATTCACCTAATTTTTTTCTCCCCACCTTTTTCTAAACGATGGGCACGATATTAGGGTCAGGCCCGTCTGTCTGTGTCCCTTCGACTAACACCTGCTCAAATGGACGAAAAAAAGTATATAGTTTTTTTGTAGTAATTTTTTCGTGATAATTTACTAGTGTTATCATGTGCTATTTGGCTGATATATTTTTGTTTCTATGGCAGTTTTCGTTGACAGTTCGTGATTAGATTTATTTTTACCCCCTGAAACTTTTTTTTAATAATAATAATGTCTAAAATTTACAGATTATTTTTGGGTTGCCAGTTTTTTTTTTTTTTCGTTATGATCTCATGTACAATTCAGTCTCGGATATTTAAAAAAATGCTTGATTGTTCATATTTTCTGTATTGTATGATGATTTTTTTTTTTCTGATCCAGTAATTTCGTCTGAAATTAATGACCGCCTAATTTTTTTGGCATGTCCTTTTTTTTCCATTACAAAAATCTCGTCAATAATTAACGACTATTTTTTTTGCATTGAATATCTTTTATCATTACAGTTACCATATATATATATATATATATATATATATATATATATATATTTGAAGGGGGGGAAATAGTTTTAATGTATTTATGGAGACTTTGAAATAAACGAGTGTTGATAAGGGACAGGAAAAATAACCTAATGTACTGCAATGGAACCTCCCATATTAAAAAAAAAAAAAAAAAAAAATACAGACAAGCATTTGGATGTGTAAATGAGTGAAGGTGAGAGGAAAAAAGCTTAACGTAGAGCAGCCCATTAAAAAAACAGAATGCCGGAATAAATTAATAAGGGATGATAAGGGTAAAAAAAAAAAAATCTAATATACTGCAAACGAATCTACTCCCCCCCAAAAAAAAAAAAAAAAATTGACGAGGGAATATACAATGAATGAGAAATGATAAAGGTAAAAAAAAAAAAAAAGAGAGAGAGACTAATATACTGCAAAACGAAATTCTGAACCAAAAAATAATAAAAAGCTCAGATTAAAACACACAGGACACGTTTGAGCGGAAACACACCGGCCTCTAACCATAAAACACAGTGACAGGTTAAAACTGAGCAAGAAATGGCCAATGCATTTTGTAAACAGGGATAACAAGTAAAGTCCCCGCTAAAACTGTTCATTGGGGGACTGAATTTGGGTGGGAAGAGGGGGGCAAAGGGGAAGAGATGATGGGGCGCGAGGAAGAGAGGGGGGGAAGGAGGAAGAGAGAGGGAATGGGAAGAGAAAGGGAAGAGAATTCGGAGAGGATGGAGGAGAGGGATGGTAGTGGTGATGGATAGGGGGGTGGAAGGGATGGAATGGGAAGGGATGGGATTGGCGGGCAATAAAGGAAAGAGAGCAAGGATAGGGAGGAGAAAGGAAGGACACGGAAATGGGGGGAGAGGTGAAGGATTGGAGGGAAGGTGGAGAGCAGGGGATGGAAGGATAGGAGGGAGGGATGAAGGGGAGGACAAAATATGGGGACGACAAAGAGAAAAGGGATGGGGATAGTAGGGAGCACTGGAAAAGGGAATGAGGAGAAAAGAAAATGGAGATGGAGGGGAGAGAAAGAGTTGGTGATGGAGAAAAGTTAGGAATGGGCGGAGAGGAAGCGATGGAGGGAATGAGGTGAGGATTATGGGGAGGACAGGGGGTAGGGATGGAGGAAAAGACAAAGGATGGAGAAGTGAAGGGAGGATAGGGATAAAGGTTGGAGGGAAAGAGAAGAGGGTAGAGGTGGAGAAAATGACTGGGGATGGGTATGGAGGGGGGCGGGTAGGACTTCTGGATAGGGGGGAAAGGAAGGCAGGAGGTGTGGATGGGGGGAGCATGGGAGGGGAAGGGATGGGGGGAGGGGGTCAACCTTATTGCGCTCCTAAATAGATGACCTGAAATTGGGCCGGTGATAACGTGCCTCCGCTCAGAAATACGTAAGCCAGTAGCAATCTAGTCCGCGCACATTTTTCTCATTTATTTATTTATTTATTTTTTATAATGGCCTTGCGACTATTTTGGAGGGCTCAAAATTTTGTAATAAAGGTGGAAAAAGAACAAAAAACGTGGTGTGCTAGCTTGTTATATATTTGGGTGATCGTGAGAGTGTAGGCTGGCGGAGGGAGGAACTAGTTTATGACGCGGAGGACTAGGGAGAGGAGGCAGGGGTGTGTCGCGGCCCCGGGCGTGGGTAAATAACCTCAATTTATCATTCATATATACATTTCAGCGCATTATTGCTTCCATTAAGCGTCCAGATCGGTGTAAGAGTGAGGCACTTTCGCGAAACTGTAAACTTTTGAGATGATATATAGCGGGAAATGCGAAATCCAGTGCAAGAATAACGCCAAATAAACTTTAATTCGTTCACCTTAACTTGGCGGGGATTTTTGCATTTTTCAAAGTTTATTTCCCTTAGCTCAGTGGCAGAATAAAACAGTACTACGGCTCTGCATCCTTTCAATTCTTCGTAAATAGCAAGGTATTCCAGTGTTATTCTCTTGTTACGGCATTTTGGGACCAAAATAAAGTGGACAGACTATAGAACAGCAGTGCTTCCAGATCGGTGTGCAGTTGGGCTTGTGGCGAAACTGTAAACTGTTGATATACTATGAGAGACAAAATGCGGGGCAAGAATGATGAAACTAACCTGGCAAGAATCAAAGGAAAGTAGAATACACACACACACACACACACACACACACACACACACACACACACACACACACACATACACATTCCCAAAGCAGGAGTCACAAAGAGAGCGGGAGGAAAACTCACCGACTCGCAAAGCAAGACTGTCACTGACAAACGAGACACCAATGTACTGTTTAGCGACGGAGAGAGAGAGAGAGAGAGAGAGAGAGAGAGAGAGAGAGAGAGTACGAATGAGGATTTTGGCAGTGACCCGAACGGTGTGTTAGGAAAAGTTCAAAGCACCTTTTCCTCTCTCTCTCTCTCTCTTGTATATTATCTGTATCCTTTAAATATAGACATAGTTTCCGCCAGTAGCATATAAGAAGACATTATGGTTTTCTAGGGAAAATAAATCGCTTAAGAAGAAGTGTTACGAAGCCATCCAAAGCCAACGAGAATGCGATTTAGTAACATGTCGCCCTTTGAGTCAGGTGCGGGACAATTTTCGTGAATGGCTAAAGGAAATATATGATGCAAGAAAATATAGGGGGGTAGTAAACAAAATAAAATTAATCGCTAAAGATGAGGTGCAACGAAATTACTATGCCAACGAGAATATTAGAGTAAAACAGACGGAATAGATCGCCCAGGCAGAGGTGTTAAGGAATCACCCCAGCCAAGCAGAACAGGGCTCAATAACATCGTAGTTCCTTGAGTGGAGACGAGTGGAGGGGATGAACCTTTTGGAGGCGCGTGTCGAGAGGAGATAACGGAGACGGAGGAGGAGGAGGAGGAGGAGTGATGGAAGGGTAACGGGGAGGGAAATGGAGGAGGAAGACAGGGAAATAGGAAGTTAATGAAAATGGAAAGGTAGTGACTGGAGAATTGCAACATGGAGGAGGAGGCAGGAAAGGAGAGGAAATAACAGAGGAGGAGGAGGAGGAGGAGGAATGATGGAAGGGTAACTGGGAGGGAAATGGAGGAGGAAGGCAAGGAAATAGTAAGATGATGAAAATGGAATGGTAGTGACTGGGGAGTTGCAAGATGGAAGAGGAGGGTGGAGAAGAGGGAATGGAAACGGAGGAGAAGCGAGAGGGCGAGGGGAAGGATAGACAGGTAATGGGGAGGGAAATGGGAGAGGAAAGTAGGAAAAGAGAAGCTAATGAAACGGGAATGGAAAAGTCAGTTGAGAGTTGCAGGAGGAAGGAAGAATCAAATTGCAGAAGAGGAGGAGGAGACATGATGGGAGGGGTGATGGGAGAAGTGATAGAGGGTAATGGGGAGGTAAACAGGAGGAAAAAAGAGGAAAGCAGGAAAAGAGAAGAGACAAGAAGAGGCAAATGTAGATTCAATGGATGATTGAGGTAAGGAAGGAGAGAGATGATGGAGGGGTTTAGAGAGGTGAATGAAGGAGCAAAAGGTAGGAAAATGGAGGAGAAATGGAGAGGGAAAATGGTAAGAGGAAAAAAAAAGGAAAATGGGACACTCAGAGAAATTAAGGAAGAGGGGGAAACTGTAGTTAATTCTGGGGTGCCTGAAGAAGGAAATGAAGGGGCACTGGAGATGGAATGGGGAGGTACATAAGAGTAGTGTTGGAGGAAAGGAGGGAGAAGTAAGAGACGCAGAGAATCAAGCGAAGGAGGGAAATACATTCTAAAAAAGGATGAAGGAACTGCAGAGACGAGGGGAACTTAAGGAGGGGAGAGGAAAGCAAGAGACACTAAGAAGCTACTGCAAAAGGGTTTAAGACAATGTGAAAAGGAAGCTTACCTTGCGAAATACGATGATGAGACGCAAAGGAGGGGTAGGAGGGAGGTAAACGGAGAGACTTTGTAAGCAGGAGAGGGAAAGTAGGAAACTCAAACAGCATAATCCAAACAGAAAACTATGGTAGCTTTTGAGATGGTTGCAGATGTGAGCTGATAGGAAGAAAAATTCGCGATTCTGGCCACAGATTTGATACAGCCCGTTCCCTAGGTTCAGCAGCCCTCCTCCGTCCATTTGAGAAGAGTGAAGGAAAGAATAATTATTTAAGGAGAGATTGGCAAAACTAGGATAAGCTGAATTAGGGAGATGTTGTAGATAGAAGGAGATAGAGAATAAAGGAAAATACAAAGAAAAATTACGAGAGAGAGAGAGAGAGAGAGAGAGAGAGAGAGAGAATAAAGACTAGATGGAGCACAAGAGGGCGGGCTGTGGAGTGCCTAATGAGGTGGACTGTTGAAGATAAGGAGCGGGTGGAGGAGCGTGATGGAGGGGAGATGTTTTGGTGGAGATGGACTGAGATACAGCGCAAGATGGAGGAGTTGTAGACCCAGTATTAGTAGTGGTAGCAGTATAGTAGTAGTAGTAGCAGTAGTAGTAGTAGTAGTAGTAGTAGTAAAATAGTAGTAGTAATAGCTCCAGGTTAATCGGAAACGTGAATATGATTTAGTATATGCCGAAGTTGTCCTCTGACTGTCCATCCTCCTCCTTTAAGGAATAGGGAGAGAGCTGAGGGATATTTGTATACTCGGGCAGAAGATCCATCCGGTCATATCGTTGTCACCACCTGCAGGCGTCCCTAGGAGATGGAGAGAGTGTGGTTAATGGTGGTGGAGAAAAAGATGAGAAAAAAAGAAAAAGAAAACGTAAGGTAAGGGGGAGAGAGAGGATGTGAGAAAGATGGAGAGGAAATTATAAAGGAGCTGGGCTGAGCTGAGATGAGATGAGATGAGATGAGATGAGAGAGAGAGAGAGAGAGAGAGAGAGAGAGAGAGAGAGAGAGAGAGAAGCAGAATAGCTTGGGGAGAATAACTTTCGAGAGAAGAGGGAAAAGAAGCTGAAGAAAGTCGAGAAGATGGAGATGAGAAGGAATGATGGTGAAGAGAAAGAATGAGAGAATGAGGGAGGAGACAGTGAGAGAATGGAGATAATAATCGTGGAAAAGAAGGGTAGAAAGAATGCGAGGAAGAAAAGAGGGGAGATAAAGAGAAAAAAGAATAATAATTGAAAGTAAAGGTGGAGAGGAGAGGAAGGAAGATGTCGAGATAGAAGAATTGGAGAGAAGACACAGAAAAAGATGAGAAAAAGAGAGAAGAAACTGACAAGAAAAAAGGAAGAAGTAAAAATGGCAGAGAAAAGAGGAAGGAAGATGAAGGAGAGCAAAAGAGAGAGGAGAAAGAGAAAATGAAGATGGGCAGGTGGAACGGAGAGGATGAGATTGAAGAAAAGAGAGAAAGATCTAAGGAGAGCGGTGGAAAAAAAAAAAAGGAGGAAGAGGATTAAATGGAAGATAGTGATGGTGGAGAGAGAGAGAGAGAGAGAGAGAGAGAGAGAGAGAGAGAGAGAGAGAGAGAGAATCTGAGCAACGTCTCGCAGATGATAGGGTAGACTAAAAAGAAAAAAAATAATAGTAATAGTAGGAGGGCGTGTGAATTGAGAGAGATGCAGAAAATATTTGAATTCTTCTTTTTGAGACTCGCATTCGGGATCAGGCAAGGCGGAAGAGGCATTTGGACTTTTCTTTCACATATTTTCGCGGCCACAAGGAAGGAAAATTCGAGATAGCTTCCATCCCGTCTCTCTCTCTCTCTCTCTCTCTCTCTCTCTCTCTCTCTCTCTCTTTCTTTCTCCACAGTAATCTGCCTTTTTCCCTTTTACTTCCTTTCTCTAATCTCTCGGTTCGTCTCTTTAATTGTTCCTCTTCCCTTTTTCTCTTCTCTCCCTCCTTCATATTAAGCTTCTTCCCTGTTCACCACCTTTCATATTAGACTTTCGTTATTTTTTTGCATTCTTGCCTTTCCTTCCCCTTCTCTTCTTCCAATTCCCTTGATTTTAATTATTTTCACTTTTTCCCCCTCCCTTTTTACCCTTCTCCCCATCTTATCCTCATCGCCTCTCGTCTGATTTGCTTCCTTGTGCGTTGCTTTCCGTTTCTCATTTCTTTTTAGCTTCCCCTGATTCACTCTTTTTGCATTTTGTACAATTTTTCATTCGTTGCTTTCAGTATATTCTCCTTGTTCTCATTTCTCACTTTTTCTTTCTCGTCCTTCACAATCTTCTTTGGAGTTTTCTTTATTTCTCAGTTTCTAGTCTTCTTTACTTTCTCAGATTTCACTCATATTCTCTTTCCCTCTATTTCCTCTTCTGCAAACCCTCCCTCATATCTTCCAGTGTCTCATATTATTGATTCAATCCTTTCCTCCTTCAGGTGTCACCCTTTTTCCTTCCTTCTTTCTTTTCTCCCTGCCATCCTCCCTCCCTTCCTTGCTTCTTTTCTTCCCTCCTTTCGTCGTTTGTTCCATCCATCCTTCCTTCCTTTTCCTCCTTTCTTCCTTCTTTCCTCCCTACCCTTCGTCCTTTATCATCTATCTGTCTATCTGTCTATATATCTGTCTATCTGTGTGTGTGTGTGTGTGTGTGTGTGTGTGTGTGTGTGTGTGTGTACTGTATATATCTGTGTGTATTTATGTCTGTAAGAGATATATGCTCTGTGGACAGAAGAAGCGTGGGGAAGGGGAAGGTTTGACCCTTCATAAATAAATGTGTTAATAAATAAATATCATGGATATTTTTCTGATCTCTGTACATTTCTCACTGCATCTCACTAACCCTCACCCCTCTCGTTTTCCCAACTCTCTTCTCCCACTTCACACTTTTACCTCCCACTACTGTATTCTCCATCCCACTCTCACATGCCTGGCTTCCCTCCTCCGCCCTTTTCATTCCCCCCATTTTCCATTTCACGTCCCTTTCCCCCCTTCCACCCTTTGCTACTCCCCTCCTCCGTTTCCTTACCCTTTCCCCTCCCCTCCCCTCCACCCTTCTCTTTCATTCTTCCCTTATGTATTCTTATTTCGTATCTTCCTCCCCCGCCTTCTTTTCTTTATTCTCCTCCCTTACCCCTATCTCTCACCTTTCCCCCTTCTCCTGATTTGCCTTTCGTTCATTCCGACTTCCATCTCGCATCTCATATTTCTTCTTGCCTTCCTTTCAGTACCCCCTTTCTGTCCCCTTTTCATCTACCCCACTATTTTCCATCTCATCCCCATATTCCGTTCCCTTCCCCAGCGTTTCCCCACCCTTTCTTTCCTTCTGTCCTCTTTCACACTCGTTGTCTCCCCCCTCCCCCCCCTATCTTCACGTTCCTTTCTTTCTTCCCCTATTCCGTTTCCCTTTCGTACGCTCCCTCTCTTCATACCCCTTCTATACATTCTCATCTATTTCTGTTTCCCTTTACTTTCCCACCATCTCCTACTCTTTCCTTTCATTCTCAATTTCTTTTCCCCTCTTCCATTCCATGTACCCCAATTCCCCTCACCCCTTCCTTCTCCCCTCCCATTCTTTTTCATCTTTTTCCTTCCCACTCTTCCTTTCCTCCTCCGCTTTTGTTGCTCACTTTTCCCCTTCTTTTCATTCTCCACCTTTTCCTTTCCCTTCGTCCTTTCCTTCCCTTCCGCTGTCAGCCCCCTCGTGCCCCTTCCCCTTCATGCCCCCTTCTTTTTCATTTCCTTCTTCTTTTCCTTCTCCTCATCATTCTTCCCCTTCTTCCAGCCACATCTCTTTCACTTCTCATCCTTGTTTTGTTTCCTTCTTTCTTTTCCTCTCCTCCACTTTCGTCCCTCCCTCTCCTTTCCCTTCCTTCCCTCCGCCGTCTCCCACCTCTCGCCCCCCGTCCCTTGAATCTTACATAAGACATCAGCGTCAGGCAGAATTTGTCCATTTTGCTTTGTTTCATTCTTATTTTTCAGTTTTGTCCATCTGGTCAATTTTTCGCTTATTTAATGTTAATCCCTTGGTACAAGGGAGGGGAAGGGCGCTTCTTGTAAGTTAAATAAGATATCGATGATTAAATATAAAAGTCGTTTTCAGGAGGTAAATATCAGGGAAAAAATGATTATGTTGCTTTTGCTAATTATTTCCGCCAACGAAACTGGGGAAGGTTATGTATCCACCTATGTTTGGTTGCCTAAACGATATCTCCAAAAGTTCTCGATGAATTTCAATGAAATTTTGTGGAAGGGTGGGCCATGGGCCAAGGAAGATTCGATTAAATTTTGGGGCGGATCCGGATCCTGTGTATAATATCTCCAAAAGGTCTCAATGAATTTCAATAAAATTTGTGGAAGAGTGAGCCGTGGGTCAGGGAACAATTGATTATTTTGGGGCAGATCTAGATCCCATGTATTCCACACAATATCTGCATGGATCCGGATCCTTTGAATAGTAGTGGCATTGGCGGAGGTATGCACTCTCTGAGTGCTTTCTAGTTATATACAGTTTTAAGGTTATATTTATGGTTATAAGTAAGGTTATATAAATGTCCTGTGTTTCTTTTTCAAGTTTACATTTCCAGGTAATTGTGAACAATTTCGTGTCAGCATGAATTAGAAAAGAAATATATAGCCTGATAAACTGCGTGAAATATAAATTACGGGTTTTGAAATGACTCGTAACAGAAATAAAATAATTCCTTCTGTCTCCCATCGCTTCTGTTGGGGTAAGTGAAGGAAACGAAGTAACGATTACATAAGTTCAAAATTCCTACCCCTTTTCCTTGACTTTCCCTCGCCGTTTCTGCTCATCTCTCTTTGGCCATCCATTCTTTCTTTGGCATACCTCAGTCTGTCTGTCAACCCCTCTCTTTAGCGGCCCTCTGTCTTTGGCGCGCATCTTACTCTTTGGCGCCTCTCTTTTCTCTTTGACGCCTTCTCTTTTCCCTGGTACCCCCTTTCTCTTTGGCGCCTCACACTCTTTTTGGCGACCTTCATTCATTTTGCGCTCTCTCTCTCTCTCTCTCCACATCCTCCTCTTCTCCTGTTATTACTCTCACCTCTCCTACTCTTTCTCTTCTCTTTTTCTCTAATATTCCTGTTACTTTGGTCCCTCTCTTTTAACCTCATCCTCTTTGTCCCACTCTTCTCCTGATATCAACTCCTCCTCTTCTCTCTACTCTCTCTTCTTACTCCTCTCTTCTCTTTATCCTCTTATTCCCCAGGTTCCCTCTCTCTCGTAAAAAAAGAAAAAAAAAGAAAAAGAACCAAAGGATGGAAGCTGCAAGAGAGCGAAATTTAGTCGGCTCCTGTCCTTCGTTTGTCGTTTATCTTCTTTTTACTTATCTTTTTACTCCCTTACGCGTCTTTCTTCTCTCTTCCTACTCCTTCTCTCGTCTTTTTACCCTCTTCGTACTCTTTATACTCGTCTTTCTACTCTCTTACTACTCTTTCTTGCTCGTCTTTCAGCTCTGTTCCTCCTCTTGCCACTAGTCCTTCTACTTTCATACTCTTCTTCATGCTCATCTTTTTACTTTCTGATCCTTCTTTCTGCTAGTCTTTCTACTCTTACTCCTCTTTCTACTCGTCCTTCTACTCTCATACTCCCCTTTCTATTCGTCTGTCTATTCTCTTCCTCCACTCTCTACTCGTCATTCATCTCTCTTCTTTCTACCTCTTCCCCCCTCCATTTTTTTTTTTCACTCCTCCTCCTCTCCCCCACCTGTCTCCGATCATTATCCTCTCCGCTTTCTTATCTTTCTGCTCTTTCTCCCTTTTTGCGATAACTTTTGCTACTCTCCAGGTCCTTCTCTTTTTAGCCCCTTCTCCTTGGCCAACTCTTGTCTTATTAATTTCCTCTCTCCTCTCTTCCTGCTCCTCTCTCTTTGCTTTTTCTTTTCACCTTGACTATCGTGTGCCTTTTTTTACATCTCTTCTGTTTCTCCCCTTCCTAAATTTCATCCTGTTGTGAAAATTTGTTATGTTTTTCTTAGTCTTCCTGGCTTTTTCCATGGTTATCCCTCTTTTATTTTTTCCATTGCGGTTTTTGTGTCTGTTCGGTGCAGCTTCGTGTCTCTTTCTGCCTTTTCCTAGTATATTACTCCTCATTCTTCTCCCCTCCCTCCATCTTCTTCCTCCTTCTCCTTCTCCTTGATTCCCTGCAGCCATTACTTCCCATTCACTCCACTTTTTCTCTCTCCCTATTCCATCTACCACTCTGTCTTTCTTCCTTTCCCCTCATCTCATCGCCCCCTCTCTTCCTTTCTGAGTTTCCTCTCATTCTCTCTTTTCCTTCCTCTCACCTCCTATTCTCATTTCCCCCTCCCTGTCTTCCGTCTTCCAGTCCTCATCACTTTCATTTCATTAATTTCCATTCTCTTTACTTTTCCACATTTCCTCCCTCCTTCTCCCCTATTTCTCTCCTCCCGTATTTCTCTCCTCTTCCATTCCCAGTTCAGTTTTATTTCCCTTTTATTCCATTTCTTTTCTCTCTCCATCCCCTTCCTCTCATTTTCCCACGCCTCCTCCATTCCCTTCTTCTGCTGTCATCTCTTCCCATTCCCATCTCCCTTCCTCTTGCTGCCGCTCCACTTCTCTTTGTACTCATCCTCCTGCTTCGCCTCGCCTTATTTTCCCTCCCCTCCTCCTCCCCTCGTTTCCTACCTTTCCTCTCTCTTTTCATTTCCTCTCCAAACGCACTCTTCATCATTTACTTTGTTTCTCCATTCTCTCTTTTTCTCTCCTCCGATCCCTCCGTGTTCCATCTTCCCTTCTCTCCTTTTTTCCTCCCCTCCTCTAACCTTCTTATTCTCTTCCATTCCCTCATTATCTTATCTCTTGTCCTCTCATCCTCCCTCTTCTGCTTTTCCTGTCTTCCCTTCCTTCGCTTTCTTCCTCTTCTTTCTCCCCTACCTCGTTTTCTGTCCCTTCTCTTCACCTTTTCCTTCCCATCTTCATCTCCCCATCACATCCTCTCCCTCTCCGCCCTCCCTTCTCATCTTTTTCTTCCCTCGTCTTCTCCCCATCCCCTCTCCTCCCCATCTCCCTTGACCCCCGAGCGTGAAGTCATGCACTCAGCTCCCAACTCCCATCAAAGGACCGAAATACACTACCATTGCCAAAACTTTCTTGCACTTTCTTTTTTCATCCCCCTTCCCCTTCCTTTGCTCCCCCCCCCACACACTCTCAGCGTACGTGTGTGTGTGTGTGTGTGTGTGTGTGTGAGTGTGTGTGTGTGTGTGTGTGTGTGTGTGTGTGTGTGTGTGTGTGTGTGTGTGTGTGTGTGTGTGTGTGTCCATTCTCCCTCCCTTCTCCCCACTTTCTCAGCGTACGTGTGTTCTGCATGTGTGTGTGTGTGTGTGTGTGTGTGTGTGTGTGTGTGTGTGTGTGGCTGGACCGGCTGGAAGGACCATTAAGGTAATTGTCTGCAGTGTTACCTCGTCGTGGCCACTTTTATATGCCACCATTGTCTTGTGCCTCGTGTTTTCAAAGTAATTCTGCTGGGCATGGGGTGTGTGTGATGGGGAGCAGGAGGGGAGAGTAGGATGGATGGGAGGGCGGGGGAGAGGGAGGGAGCGAATGGAGGAGGAGGAGGGAAGAGTAGGATGGATGGGAGAGTGGGGGAGTGGGAGGGAGCGGATGGAGGAGGAGGTGGTACAGAGTAGGAGAGAACTGGGAGGATGACGAGGTATAGTGTAAAGAGAGATCGGAGCCATATCACATCGGCATTGATAGATAGATAGATAGATAGATAGAGATAAATACCGCAGAGTGAGTGTGAGGAACAGACGAGAGAGAGAGAGAGAGAGGGAGGGAGGGGGATGAAAAGAGGCGTGGACGAGGTAGAAGACAAGCCTGGGAAAAGTGTGCTCCCTTTGTACTTGCTATCCTCTGTATTAAAATGGGGGAAAGTAGAGGATAAGTCCGCGAGAAGTGATATGACGGACTGAGTTGAGAGTAGAGGGAGAAAAGTGAGAATTGAGTGAAAGGAGAGGGTAACGATGGAGAAGGGAATAGGTAGAGATAGATGAGACGGAAGTGAGGTTTTAGAAAGGACTGGGAAGCAAGGCAAAACTGCCAGTGTTAAAACGGTGGCACATCATTTACAATAAACGAATAGATGGAAATGAGAGGACAAAATAGCGAGATGGGGGAAAGGAAGAGTAGGAGACAGTATAGTTTATTCTTTGAGGAAGAGAATAGTGAACAGGAACTAGAGGGAGAAAGTGGGCAAGAGTAATAGAGATGGGGGAGAAGGAAGGTTGGAGGGAGAAGGAAGGGGAACGAGGAGTGTTGAAGGGAGAGGGAAGAGAAGCTTGGAAAGGTAGGGAGAGAGAAGTTTCTAAATTATGAGCAAGGGAGTAGAGAAGAAAAGGGAAAGGGAAAATGTAGTGTACAAAGATAAGAGACAAGAGGAAAAGGGGGAAAACCATGGAAAGGGAGTTGGTAAGGTTGAATGAAGTTGGAGAGACAAGGAATGAAATGAGATATAAGATCAGGAGGGAGAATGAGTTAGTAAGAAAGTGTAGCGTTAGAGAAAAAATCACGTGTACTAGAGCGTACATCTAACCTCTCCTGCTCCAAAAATCTCTATGTAAGCAAAATAGCCTTGAGATAGAAAGAACAAAATTTATTACGTAATCGTAGTGAAGGGGTTGACTTGTGTGATGTGGAATGGAGGGGAGTGTGACCAGATTCTGCTGTACTAGAATTGCACTTATCATTTCTGTTTATCCCATTTGCTGTATCGGGGCTAGGGTTAGAGGAATACAAAGGAGTACAAAGTGAAGCAACCAGCAACACACCTACTGGTCCTTTCGAAGCTGTTTTTTGAAGGGAATACTATGGCTGCATCCAAATCTGTGAGTAGAAGATAAGGATAACATAGCAGGAGCGGTGATGATGATGATGATGATGATGATAAGGATGATGATGATGATAAGGATGAAGGTAACTAACCATGGCGACGATAACACCCAAAAAAGACGACACCGACAATGAAGACGACCACAACGACGAGTATGTTGCCAGGATGGTGTGACTGACTGTGAGTAATAACAAGACAGTAAAGACCATCTGCCAGGTCATTATCTGAAGTGAGGCCAGTTTACAGAGGCACTACAGTTTGCATAGTAATTTACGCTTCGTTCTGGGGTTATTAAAGACAGTTATTTTTTACGAGAGATCTTCCTTAACCCTTTCAGCCCGAGAGCGTCATATGTGGTTAATTCTTGGTCATGGCAGAGGCTTTTACTCAGCTTAGGGGAGTCCATGATGGTGAAGGAGTGAATGTCTGTCTAATCCGTCCTCCTGGAACATTTTCCTTTAAGTGGTGTAAAATCATCTGGAGGTAGCATAAACAAAGTAGAAGTTACATCACAGTCATATCTACATGTGTGTGTGTGTGTGTGTGTGTGTGTGTGTGTGTGTGTGTGGGTGTGTGTCTTCAGTCTGAATAACACCAGACTCTAATTCAGCTGGCACTCCAAGGGTCAAAGACATGCCCAGTGAAGCCGACTCGTGAGCTAAACAATGACCAACGCATCGCTGAAAATAAACCCACCTCTCCCTGTTCACATCCACGGCCAGAAATAGTATCGGGAAATGTCTGAAATGTTTCGCGCGAGTTTATGGACTGAAGATAAACAGAGAGTCATTCGTTTTATGTGTTGTCCGAGGGGTATTTTTAGGAGGTGTAGAGAGAGGGAGAGAGAGAGAGGGAGAGGGAGATAAGAAAAGGGGAGAGAGTATAGTGGCTTTCGATACAACGTGTTAAAAAAGAAAATGTTTTGGTAGATGGAGGTGATTTTCTGTATGTAACATGTAGGATTATATGTGTGTGTTTTGATGATACGGGTGAGAGAGAGAGAGAGAGAGAGAGAGAGAGAGAGAGAGAGAGAGAGAGAATATGTATGCTTTATAGATATTCAACCACGCAGACATTATGATTCTTTCTGGGTGGTATGGCCTTAATGACAACAAAAATACTTACTCTCTGATTGTAAATAAAGTTAGTACAGTGGTCGACTATCTCGCCTACACTGCACTTCTTTGGTCTGTGTATAAATTACTACTTTTGCACTATTATTTGCATTTACATAGTGCACCTGCCCAATAAAACACACACACACACACACACACACACACACACACACACACACACACACACACACACACACACACACACACACACACACACACACACACACACACACACACACACACACACACACACACACACACACACACACACACACACACACACACACACACACACACACACACACACACACACACACACACACACACACACACCGTACATGTGGGTGGAAGTAGTGGTTCAAGGGCGTGAAGGGTGAAATGTTATGATCAGGGCGGGTGCTGGGAAGAGCAGGGTGGAGGGGGAGAGGGACGGAAAGTAGGGGTGAGGGAGGATATGCGGGCGGGAGGAAGTGGTGGCTCATATCGGGAGGAAATCTTAAGGGGGAGGAGGCAGGGAGAGGAGGGGGAGTATTATAGGGAGGAAGAGGTAAATGGGAGAGAAAGTTAAGAAGGGATGGGAGGAAAGGAAACAACATAAATGCCAGAAAGGAGAGAAGGGAATGCGAAGGAGATTAAAAAAAATTGAGGAAAGGAAGTGAGGAATAAAGAGGAAGGAATATAAAACTGTGAGAGGGGAACGAAAGAAGAAAAAGGAAAGTGGACGAAATGGGAGGAATAAAGGAATGGGGATGAAAAGATGAAAATACACGAGATGGGGGAAGAGGGAGGGGGATAGAATTAAGATAAAAAAAATATGGATGTTGTGGAGAAGAGAGAAGTGAAGGAGAAGAGAGGCTGCTAAAGAGAAGAAGAGGTAAGAGGAAGAGGAAAAGAGGTATATGAATAATGCGTGTTGGATAAGAATAAAATGGCATGGTTGAAAGGAAGAATAAAGCACGAGAATGGAAAATACTGAAAGAGAGAGAGAGAGAGAGAGAGAGAGAGAGAGAGAGAGAGAGAGAGAGAGAGAGAGAGAGACTTCTATAAACTAAGTCAGGCTTATTATGGTTGGCTTTGATCTCACACACACACACACACACACACACACACACACACACACACACACACACACAGAAATTTCTAAAATGAACCAGCCTCTCTCTCTCTCTCTCTCTCTCTCTCTCTCTCTCTCTCTCTCCCCACCAGCCACCTCATTCCACTCAGGTCTAAGTTATCATCCCTATTATCTACCATTTATTATCCTCTTTCCTGCTTTGTGTTGTATTTTCCTTCATTTTCCCTGTTCTTTCTATCACTGTCTTTTCTTTTGTCTTCAGTCATCATTTTTCCTTCTGTCCATCGTTTTTCTTTCCCTCCAACATTGTTTCTCATTTTCCTCTTTCATTTTCTCTTCTCGTCATTCTTTTCCCCAGTTCCTTTTTTTTTCATTCCTTCTTCTCCCATTTTTCCATTCACTTCTACCTCATCTGCTCCCATACTTCCCCTTCTTGGTTTCTTCCCCACTCTGTTCTTCTCTACCACGGCTCTCCTTAATTTATTTATCTTGTTGTTTAAGTCCCTTCTCCATTTTCTCCTCAAACAATTCCCTCTTCATGTCTTTTCATCGTTCCTTCTGTTTCCTCAGTTATCATCTTCATTCCTTCCACCAACTATGTCCTCTTTGTCCTTCTTTTCCTCTGTTTCTCCCCCTCTCCCCTTATCTCCTCTCCCCATTTATTCCTCGCCATTCTCCCCATGACTTTCTCCTCCCCATTTTTCCGCCCATCTTCTCCTTCACCCCAATGTATTACTCGCTTTTTTCCCCCCCCAACTCACCCCTCTCCCTTCCCCACGCCTCCATCTCTCCCCACTCCTCTCCCCACACTACTTTTTTCTTTCCCCATCTGCCATTGCAAGCCTTCCTTCCCTCTCTTACTCATACCTTTCTTCCATTTTCCCTTTCCGTCTTCCATTCCAGCCCCATTTCCCCCCCTTTCCTTTTCGTCCCACCTCTCTTACTCCATTCTCCCTCCTTCTCTCCTACCCCCCCCTCTACTTTCCCTTCCCCCCTCCTTCTCGGCACCTCCTCTCATTCCTCCGTTTCCCCTCTTTCACTTTACTCCCTCTCCTTCCCCTGTCTCCCCTCTTTCCTCGCCCAGTCTTAACCGGTTGGAGGGAAGGAGGAGATGAAAGGGGTGTTTGAGTGGTGGTGTCTTGCTTTGTGAGGCCTGAGGGACATACTGAGAGAGAGAGAGAGAGAGAGAGAGAGAGAGAGAACAAGTTTATCTTTGGGGATAAGTTGATGGGATGATGTTTGTTGAGGTGGTTGTGTGTGTGTGTGTGTGTGTGTGTGTGTGTGTGTGTGTGTGTGTGTGTGTGTGTGTTATTCAGATTGGCTTTAGAGATTTCGTAACACCTTTTCCGTGGCGATTTATAACCGGGGTTGTCTGTCAGTCGCCCACATTTTTTTTTTTTTTTTCGGAAACGATGTACTCAACTCCCGTAGAATTTAGCGAAGCCCATCATAGAGTCCTGATGCTTCCGCTTCTGGTAGTGTTGTCCTTGCTTCAACGCTTTTCACATTCTCTCTCTCTCTCTCTCTCTGTATGTGTGTGTGTGTGTGTGTGTGTGTGTGTGTGTGTGTGTAAAATCGTATTTTCTTCGGCATGGAAGTTTCCTAGCGCTTCTTTCTTCCTCGTGTGTGTCGGCATAAGCAGATTATTATTATTATTATTATTATTATTATTATTATTATTATTGACTATCGGATACTTTTATGTGAAGCTATAGAATGTAGTGAAAGTTTTTGGCGTATCAGATAGAGCCAGGATTCCGGAGGCTTGAATGATGAGTGAATGGAAGCGTGGCCCATTGGATTGGGCAGACTTGGGCTGTCTGGATGTTGCTACTCCTCACCCTGCCCTAGGATGGGAAAGGAGATACGGATGATGTTGATGATGATGCTGATGCTGATGCTGATTATCATTATTAGTACTATTTGTACACATCTGGCACAAAGCAGTCTAACACCACAGACGATGAGTACTAAAAATCTTGATTGTCTTAAGCAGCATTGGTAAACCTGCTTCCGTCGGAGAAGTACTATGGTATGGAGGTGGTTGTGTGGTACGAGAGAGACCTGCATACCATAGTACTACCATATTGAACATAGTAGTCAATTACTGCACTACATGAAACATAACAGGTCTTCTATATCATAATGATAATTAGCATGTTCGCCTTTTTGGCCCGGGCAACACCGGGTACCCCTGCAAGTAATACATAAAAATTAAAATACATGCCCGGACTGAAGGGTTTAAGATCACGGCATAATGGGGTGGTTGCCGCGGAGTTCCTGACGCGAACTTATACCAGGGTTGGACTCCCGCCGTAGCCCGGAAATTTATCGTGCGATTAAGAGTGAAAAAGTGCAGTAGAAACTGACGACGATCCGCATTGATGTGGGATATATTATGGGCTAACCTTTCAAGCGCCAGTCTGCTTTCATACCCGAACGTTGTGTCTTCCACGAATATCGGATCTTCTTGAACTGTGGGGTGGTGAGGATGACAGGTTTTTGCCAGCCGCGATAGTGAAGCTGGTATTGTTTTCAGTTTGTCTGTCTCTCTGTCCTTCTGTCTGTCTGACTGTGTTTCGGTTAGCAAGATAATTTCACATCCGCTCAAAATATCATCACAAAGTTTTGCGGGTGTGCAGTAGGGATGAAAATCTCCTACGAGTATTGTTTTCAGCTTGTCTGTCCGTGTGTCTGTTAGCACGATAACTTCGCAACCGTTCAAGATATCATCACAACATTTTACAAGTGTGTAGTAGGGTTGAGAGTCTCCTACGAGTTCGAAATTGGTGAAAGTCGGTCAAAGTCAAGGTCATATTCCGAGCCGCGCTAGATATGTATCGGCATGCAGCTGGTGTGATCCCCCTGCTTTGGGGGTCGTATAGTTAGTTATTAAATGGCTGGTGGGTGTGGTGGTTGGTCTTACAGTATTGGGCATTTGTAATTAATTTTTCTCCCAAGAAGACGATGCAGCAGTTGATTTACTTAGAGATCACAAAGTGTTATCAGGAGCAGTGGACTGTCCTTACTCTACAATATGTGTACGACTCCGAGCCTATGCTGTCCCAAGGCCCAGTATTCCTAAATACCATACACCTTCTCCCGTCACCACATCGGCGCTAACACCTACCGTCCGTCTTGTATACATGCTGGGGCTGTCACACACAGGACTCTTGTATTCGAAATAAGAAGGTACGATTTCCGCATTTTGAAATTAGGTTTCAACGAGATGAGGTGGTTAATGTTGGGGGGTCTGGGGGGGGAGTCTCCCTGTTAGGTTATAATTTTTTTACTGGTGTTAATATTGATTTGATTTACTGCCTTTACTTTTATTGCAAAACAAGTAAGGTAGATGTTGTGGTGCAGGACTTGACATCTTTGCTGTAGGTGCTGTAGTGGTGCTGCACAGGTGTCTCCTTGCTATGGGCGCTGTTGTGGCGGTGTACAGGACTATCTTGGCTATAGGTGCTGTACATGCCTATCCTAGCTATACGTGCTGTACAGGATTATCTTTGCAGTAGGTGCTGTACAGGATTATCTTTGCTATAGGTGCTGTACAGGATTATCTTAACTATTGGTGCAGTACATGCCTATCCTAGCTACAGGCGCTGTACAGGACTATCTTTGCTATAGGTGCTGTACAGGACTATCTTAGCTATAGGTGCTGTACATGCCTATCCTAGCTACAGGCGCTGTAGAGGACTATCTTTGCTATAGGTGCTGTACAGGACTATCTTAGCTATAGGTGCTGTACAGGACTGTCTTTGCTATAGGTGCTGTACAGGACTGTCTTTGCTATACAGTAGGTGCTGTGCATGCCTGTCCTAGCTATAGGTGCTGTACGGGACTATCTTTGGTATAGGTGCTTTACAGGATTATCTTTGCTATACTTGCTGTACAGGACTATCTTTGCTATAAGTGCTGTTGTGGTGCTGTACAGGACTATCTTTGCTGTAGGTGCTGTACAGGACTATCTTTGCTGTAGGTGCTGTACAGGACTATCTTTGCTGTAGGTGCTGTACAGAACTATCTTTGCTATTGGTGCTGTACAGAACTATCTTTGCTATAGGTGCTGTACAGGACTATCTTTGCTATAGGTGCTGTACAGAACTATCTTTGCTATAGGTGCTGTTGTGATGCTGTACAGAACTATCTTTGCTATAGGTGCTGTACAGAACTATCTTTGCTATAGGTGCTGTATAGGACTATCTTTGCTATAGGTGCTGTTGTGATGCTGTACAGAACTATCTTTGCTATAGGTGCTGTTGTGATGCTGTACAGAACTATCTTTGCTATAGGTGCTGTACAGAACTATCTTTGCTATAGGTGCTGTATAGGACTATCTTTGCTATAGGTGCTGTTGTGATGCTGTACAGAACTATCTTTGCTATAGGTGCTGTACAGAACTATCTTTGCTATAGGTGCTGTATAGGACTATCTTTGCTATAAGTGCTGTTGTGATGCTGTACAGGTCTATCTTTGCTATACGTGTTGTTGTACTGTACAGGACTATCTTTGCCATAGGTGCTGTTGTGGTGCTGTACAGGAATGTCACCTTCACGTGGTGGCTCCGCTGCTTGGTTATGTAAATGTTCCTCATCTTCCCTATCCTCCGAAGGGGTGATGGAGTACTGCTAGTGGATTCCCGTGTACCAGTCATGCACACAACACGGACAAGAATAAATACAAGAAAATAAATACATTAGAATCCTTGCCGAACCACACACCGTCAGAGAAACGTAAACCCGGTGGACTGTGCTGAAGTTGCCCTCATCCTGCAGTCCATTACCCTCCTGGCAGAGAATAAGGAGGGAGTTGAGGGGTGTTTGTATAACTAGGCAAAGTAGCCGATCCGTTGTATGGATTCCACCACGTAAGGGCGTCCCTCCATCAACCAGTGAACAGTAAAATCCAATAAATACAGTGTAAACAAAATAGTTATCAAATCCTTCAAAACATCACGTTATTGTGTAGTAAAATTCAAAGAAAAAGATCCTTACAAAATAACTAAAAGAATAAGAACACTAGTGAGTAAAAAGATACAGTAGTTGTTACAAGTAATGCATCAGTTAAGCCGAAGTAGCCTGGCCTATGTTTCCCAGGAGCGTAGGGTCCCGGGGCCAGGGTCTCACTCTTGGTTATAAACATTCATTAAAGCACTAATGTATTTAGGCCCCCTAACCCTTGTGCAGCTCCAGTGTAACACTAGATAATCACCATAACGGAGGCGATTAAGTAGTTTTTTCTGTGTATGGGCGGGTAGGCCAGCCTTTACATATCCAGCCCTAGTTGACTTCATTGGTAATACCGCCAGTAGCCACAGCAAGGCTCCTATATTCAGAATACAGGACATCATTGTTAAAACAGCAAACAGGACCACGGCCTTTTCATATATTGGCGTGGCCATGTTGTAGCAGCCGTACACTACCGTCGTAAGACCCAGAATGTGGTCGTCTTGATCTATTTTACACCTTACAAAAGGAGGAAATGCTTGTGTCACATCATCGTTTAAATCGTCCAAGTTACGCTCGTACTGTGGAATAAGATGCAGCAGCGTTCTTGACGAAATGCAATACAAGAAGACCAGTTCACTAATCCCCACGAATGTTGCCATAGTATGAAGAATAATACTGCTAAGGTATCCTGTGAAGCTACCCAGATTGTCTTGTAAAGCATCACCAAGCTGTTGTTCCGGGCTTTTCTCAAATCCATAAGTATTCTTCAAATATTTCTTTTTCAGGCGGGAATCCACCCCCCAAATTAACTCTGGGACACGGAGAATGAACAAAAAACATAATGAAATAAAAATGTAAAAATCAAAATAACGGTAGGCGACGGAAATAAATGTTTCATCCTCGTCGTCAAAGCCAGATGAATATTGACTGATTCGGCAAACATATTTTAAGTTTGGGGGGATTGGTTTTCCTTTCGACATATCTACACACTCTAGATCACTGATAATACTGAAATAAATTTTGATACATATTATAACTATGAACTTTGATACGAGTGATAGGTACGTAAAGTAAAGACCTACCGATCCCACAGGGGACACTGGGTCCGATAGTTTCCCAAGAAAACTTTCCATTCTTACAGGGCTGGTGCGACGAACTTGTATATAATATTTTGTTATGCTCTCACGCAGTACCGCACGAGTCGCCTGTCACTCTTAGAATGACACGCCCATCCTCTATGCTGCCTTATATAACCTTTGAATACCGCCCGGGAGAATGGTTGCACTAAATACCGCCCGAGATTTTTTGGTCGTACAAGATACCACCCGGAGATTTTATGGCTGCATTAATTACCGCCATTGGGTTTGTATGGTTGCACTAAATACCGCCCGGTGAATTTGTTATGTTGGTACTGATTGATGTAATAGACAGAGATGATGAAATTATACTGTAGAAAGACCGACCGACTTGAAGCAACTGTGCAACAGGAGAAAAAATAAGTTTTGAAAAGAAATAAAAATATTCCAAAAACAATGAAAACAAATAGGGGGGCGTTGCAACTCCATATTCCCTTAATTATTACAGTGAGAGTGACCGTGTGTGGTAAGGGTGGGTGAGATCATCCGTAGTCGCTCACGTATCTTTCAACGATCCGGAAATAAGCAGAAGCATTCTGTATTGTTTAAGTTCCACTGATTTATTTATCCATATCAGTGTTAGTTGAATGTAAGTCACGAAAATCTTTCTGTGGTTGTGTGTGTGATGTGTTTTGAGACAGAAGCGCAGTGAGCGCGGGAGTGCGGTATGTAAGATGTCATTACTATTATAATTACTACTGCTGGTGGTAGATGGGAGCGCTCACCATCCACTCACTCGATGTAGTGCTGCTTTGGGTGTCTGCTTTTTCCTCTCTTCCTTCCTCTTTTGACTTTTTTTCCTTCATTCTTTCCTCTTCCTTCTGCCTACGGGTAACTTTAAACTCCCTCCGTCTTTCTTTCCTTCATTCTTTCATCTCCCTTCTGCCAGTGGGTGACTCTACACTAAGTGACAAGCCAATTGGTTTCCAGTATACCAGGAAACCATTTACTACGCTGCGTGGTAACCATATAACCAAATAATGGCGCCTGGTAGTTTAGTGGAAAATTAAGGCGCTCCAATTGGATTGAGCCTGTATAAGCTTTTATCCAAGGGATGGTTGGGCTTTATTGCTCATGTAATGCTGCTCAGGGGTGAGTGAGGCTGGTCACTCTCATCGTAAATATCAGTACCAACTTGCCTAGCCCCAGGCTCCTACGCTCCTCATGGGGTTAACATAGGATTAGATGATGGATGGATTACTACTACTACTAATACTACTACTGTTACTATTTTTGTTACATTAATAAAAATAACAAATAATAGTAGTCTGATGATCATGGTGATGATGATAACAACAGTAATCCTCATCGTCGTCGACCGCAACGTCATCATCATCATCATCATCATTATAAGCAAAAAATAAGTGCTAGCCGACAATAGTCCAAACATTTTTTTTTCCCGTTCATTATTAAGTACCGTCTGCGAGACGAGCCCTTCTGGCCATCCGTTGGGTGTGTCAGACCCGACGCTATGGAAATCATGTAATAACTGCATGGGTTTAGGGGAAGCGCGGCTGCCCGCTCCAGTACCTTCAGCATTTGTCTAGTAGTGGACAGGGAAGGTAGTGTCGCTTGGCTCTCTCTATGGGTTTTTTCCATATATCTATGTTGAGGGTACCACACCCAAAATATGGCCCCTTTTTTTTCGCCTTTGTCACAGTAAATGAATGTGCCAGAGGGTTGTGGCGGCCACAGCTGATTCTTCAGGGACCTTTAAGACTGAGAAGCGAAGGATAAGTCGTAATTGTTATTCTTATAAGACTATTATATTTTACTCAATACCCCTATGGTAAGTTTTGCCATTTTTCGTGTTTTTGTTTGGTCATCCCAGAAGAAGTAGGTGTTCTTTTAATTGAGTTATTTGGGGCTTCACATTAAAGTAGAAAGGTTAAATTTTGTGTGTATTCAGATCCATAAAAGTTTGATTATAAATGTGCTTTTTCATTTTTCCAAAAATGGGTTTGTCAGACCCAACGAATGTCGGGAAGAGGTATGTAATGAACGAATGCTGCAAAGGGTTAATGGCCTTTACTTTGCCACGGATTTCTGTCACCCGGAAATTATCTCTAAAGTAAACTGCACT
>NC_137000.1:4546630-4559130 GCF_032717465.1 Coenobita brevimanus | reverse complement strand
CACCCTAAAACACATGCTCCCACCCTAAAATACACCCTAAAGCACGAATCTACCCTCCCGCCCAAAAATACACCTAAAAACACATGCTCCCACCCTCCCACCCAAAAGTACACCCTAAAACACATGCTCCCACCCTCAAATGCACCCTAAAAAACATGCTCCCACCCTCCCACCCTAAAATTCACCCTGGAAGACATGCCTCCATTCTCTTACCGTAAAATATACCCTAAAATGCATGTTCCCACCCACTCATCCTAAAATACGCCCCAGAACACACAATCCTGACCCTGAAATACACCCTAAAACACATGCTTCCACCCTCCCACACTGAAACACACAAACCCACCCTCCGACCCCAAAACACTCACCTTATAACGCACCCTAGAACACACTCACTCACCCTCACACCCTGTAATGCGAACTGAATCCCATTGAAACATGCCCTCACCCTAAAACAGGAACAAAAGCACATCAAAATAGAATCATTCACCCAGTCACCCTAAATTATCTATCTATCTATCTATTGCCAGACGCCTCAATCCCGGTTGGGGCGGCCACAAACAAATCGCCTCAAACAAATCACCCTAAACACCTTAAATTAACAAAAAACACTTCATAATTTGCACACAAGAATCGCACCCTAAAATTACTCCTGTTTCTCACCCTAGATATTACCTGAATGCAACTTAACTTTTTTTTACTGTGGATCCTGTAATCATTTTGTAACAGAGGGAAAATTATGACGATGATGATGATGATGATGACGATGATGGTGATGATGATGATGATGATGATATGATGGTGATGAAGAAAAGTCAGAATTATTTTCACTCCTTTCCTTTGTACTCTAACTGTATTCACTCAGTCTTTTTTTTTCTTTATTTTTTCCGTTTTTCCTTCAGTTCCCATACCAGTTTTTTGTTTTTCTTTTTAAACAGATCTCTTGCTCACTTATGTCATCTACTTATCAGATCACTTTATTTTTTTTTAATCCCTTCATCTATATATTCCCTCAAAATTTTGGTCCCAACATCCCTCTTTTGTATTTCCACATCGTGCTGGAAAGAGTCGCCTTCTCGTGGTGGCACTGATTAACCGGTCGTCTCATCTGCCTGGTTATACAAACGTCCCCCAGCACCCTCCCTATCCCCTGTAGGGAGGATGGTGGACTAACTTCATCCTGCAGTCCACGGGGTTCACCATCAGATGAGCCTGGGGTGGTACCTGATACTACTGTATTTTTACATAATATTCATTCAGTCTTTTTCTTTATTCATCAGTTCGTGTTCTTTTCTCTTTATGTTATTCTCAGCTCGTAGTTCCACAATTTCCTCTCTCTCTCTCTCTCTCTCTGAAGCCGGCACATCCCTCTCTTTTTTTTCCATGCTCTCCCCTCCTTTCCTCGCCCTCTGTTCTCAAATCCATTTATTCCCTCTCTCTCTCTCTATGGGCTTTCCTTTACGTTTTTAACCCCTTCAGTACGGTGACGTGTATTAAAGTTTTTGTTTCTATATATACATTGTTTGGCGGTTTTTTTTCTTGTGTAGGGAAATATAGCGTATATTTATTTACGTATGTTGCACGACTCTTGGTATATTAAAACAACAATATTTCTCTTGTTGTTGTTGTTGTTGGTGGTGGTGGTGGTGGAGAAAAAAAAAAGATGTTTACCTCAGGCCATTATTTCTTCTCCACTTAATTTTCTCACGGTATGCACTCATGACCTTCCCCCCCCCCTCCTGAACTTCGCCCATCTCACCGATTTTTATTTATTATTTTTGTTTCCTCTTGTCTATTTCTTCCTCCCCCGTCCCTCTCACGATCATTCTTGGAGGATTCGTAGAAGTAAATCTTTACTGCACTCAAAGCACTGATCGTACAACACCCATTTTCACAGGGTATATTTTCCTGCCCCCGTCCCACCGCTTCTTAGCATACCAGTCCATTCCATCCATTCCTCTGCTTACCGCGACCGTTTCTTTATTCCCCTTCATGGTTTCACGAAGCGACGCAGGTCACGTGGTCGACGAACGCACTTGTCTTTCTCTTAATACTCCTCTTCCACTATTTTCAGTCATCTGCTTCTGCTCTCCACTTATGTTCCTGCTTCCCCCTTTCATTTTCTCTTGTCATTCTGCATCTTTTTCGTTTTCTCTTCTCTCTCCTCCTCTCATCTTCCCCTCTGTTATACTTATTCTATTTCGTTTCCTTCTGCCTCTTTTTCGAATTATTTTCCATTGCTTTTCTTTCCCTCCTCCTCAGGTTTCTTTCCATGCACTGGCACCTTCCGACATCTTTCCTTTTATCTTTTTTTCCACTTTCGTCTGATCTTTCTTCTCATCTTTGCATCCATTCTTCCTGTTAGCTTTCGTCTGATCTTCTTCTCATCTTTGCATCCATTCTTCCTGTTAGCATTCTAGCAATGAAATTTCTCTTCCAAATATTTTTCCTCCTCCTTTGTTTCTTACTCCTCCCATCTCTATTAATATTTTTCTTGTAGTAGTAGTAATAGAAGCAGCAGTAGCAACACTAGTAGTAGTAGCAATAATAATAATAATAGTAGTAATAGTAGTAGTAGTAGTAGTTGCAATCCCATACTCATCTGAATGTGAACCCAGTGGACTGCAGTCTGAAGTTGCCCTTCTCGAGTCCACCATCCTTTCAGGGGATAGGGAGAGAGTTGAGAGACATATTTAACCGGGCAGCAGAGCCAGCGAGTAATATTAGTGCCACAGCGTGAAGGCACCCCTCTCCAGCACCCCTTTATGCTTGAAAGTGGGAAAACATTGGATACTGGATAGATGGATGGATGGACGGATATAAGTCACTCTGAAAGTTAAATTCCACGTAGTATATGTAAAAACAAAATACATGAAGGGGAAAAAAAAACAGGGAGAATACGGAGGAAACTACAGTAAAAGTGGAAGGAGCGAATGTGAAGCAAGAGTGAATAGGAAGAGTTGGTGTTTTACTCCTGGCTAAAGTTGTGAGGTACGACTGAAAGTGTGATGGATGCCGGGGAAGCAGCGGGAGGGGGTAGTATGTGTATCAGAGCACGTAGCATGTAAAGGAGTGTGTGTGTGTGTGTGTGTGTGTGTGTGTGTGTGTGTTGAGAGAGAGAGAGAGCTTGGACGAGCATCGGAGGAGGAGAGAGAGGTAGAAACGGGAAAGGATAAGAAAGAGATAGAACTGGTAAGATAGATTGAGAGAAATATACATTGTACCTGAACACTAGGATGTAATGCAGTGGGAGAGAGTAGAAGGGACGTAGAGAGAGAGAGATTGAAGTAGGGAAAGAAGGAGAAAGAGATAAGAAGCGGCAAGGAAACTGAGGAAATTAGAAGGAAGGGGTAGCATATGTGTCGAGGCAGGGAGAAAGTGAAACAGTAGAACTCATAAACAGGGAAATAAGGAGATGGAAGCAATAAGGAAGTGAGAGAAAAAAGGGAGATAAGAAGAAAGAGGACTGACAACAGCAAAGATAGTGATAGGAGTAAGAGTTAAGGAGCAGTGAAAGATGAAAGGAGTGTGAGGAGTGAGAGGTAGCACCGGCATGAAGGAAGAAAGAGGCACAAAGGATCACAGAGAATGAATGGGACGAGGGGAGGAAGAAGAGGAAGAATATATCATTGTGTGAAGGATGGGAAAGGGGAGGAAATAAAAGAGAGAGAGAGGCAATGATCTAGGAATGAGAGAGGAGGCAAGAACAACCGCTGGAAGAATGTGTGGCGTGGAATGGAAAAATAGGAGAGGAACGGGGAGGAGAGGGGAGGAGGAGAGATAAGAAGAGGGGAGGAGGAGAGATAAGAAGAGGAGAGAAGGAGGACACAAGGAGAGGAGAAGAAATGTGGGGAAAAGGAAAAGAGAGAAGATGAGGAGTTGGAGGAAACAGAGGAGAAAAGAATAAGAAAGAGTCGAGAGGGAGTGAGGGAAAGGAGAAATAAGCGGAGAGGAGAAGAAAGGAGAAATAAGCGGAGAGGAGAAGAAAGGAGAAATAGGAAATTGGATGAGTTGAGGGAGTGGGGGAAAGGGAGAATGAGGAGGGAGGAGAAATAGGAGGAAAAGTAGAGAGGAAGAAGAGAAACGAGAATAGGTAAGGAGGGGGAGAAGAGTAGAGAAGTGGGAGGAAGGTAGAGTAGTAAGAGGAGGGGGGGAGGATGAGAGGAAGAATAGGAGGGAGAGGATGGGAGAATAAAGGATAAGAGAAAAGAAGACCGGGGGAAAGGAAAGAGGAAAGGTGAGGAAGCTTAGAAGAGAAAAGAGAAAAGGTGAAGAAGAACGAGGAGAGAAAAATTGAGGAAAGACTGGGGAAGCGAGGAGGAGGGATAAGGTCAAAGGAAGGCAGATAATAGAGTGTGAGAAAAGAGGAAGGGAAAAGAGAGAATAAATCACCGTTAGGAGGCGAAGGGAAGGAGGGAAGAAGGAACGAACGAGGAATGGGAGGAGCGAGGGGAGACATCACACAGGAGGCAAGGACGTGAGAGGGATGGGAGGGGAGGGAGGGAGAGAGAAGAGGAAGGAAAGAAGAAAGGGGGAAAGAGGGAACGAAGAAGGAAGGGAGAGAGGTGAAAGGAAAGAGGGAAGGATGGAGAGAGAAAGAAAAGGAGAAAAGAATGGAGAGTCGAGAATGGTAGAAGGGTGAAAGGGAGGGACGGATAATGGGAACACGAGAAGAAACGATGGAGGGAGAGACAGGGAGGGAAGGAGGGAGGATGAGAGGGGAAGAAAAGGGAGGCAGAGAAGGGAGAAGAAGGGAGGGGGGAGAGAAGAAAGGAGGAGGGAGGGAGAGAAAGGAGAAGGGAGGGAGAGAGGATAAATTGCCACAAGAAGTCCCCGAGGAAGCGAGAGGATGAGGTTTTGCCCGTCGGTGCGCCAGTGTCTGTGTGTGGGAGGCGGGGTGTGACGGGATGAAGGCGACGACACGGGGAAAAAGAGAGGGAAGAGGGAAAAGGAAGGAGAAAGTTTGGGGTAAAGAGAAGGAGAGGGAATAGGGGAAGGGAAGGATAAAGAGAGGGAGAGGGAAGAGGGGAAAGGAAGGAGAAAATGAGGGGAAAGAAGGGGAGAGGGAAGAAGGGAAGGGGAGGGGAAACCGAGGGGTAAAGTGGGGGTGCGGGAAGAGGGGAAAGTGAAGGGAAGGAGATATTGTGAGAGAAGGGGGATAGGAGGAAGGCAGAGTGTGAGGTGGGTATGAGAAAAGAGAGGGAAAAAGAGAGGAAGAGGGAATAGGTGAAGGGACGGAGAAGGTGTGGGGAAAGGGAGAATGTGGGAAAAGAGGGAGGAGGAGACAAAGGGAGGTGGGAATGAGAAAGAGAATATGGGAAAATAGGGTGAGAGGAGACAGAAACGGAAAGAAGAAAATGGATATGAAATATAAGGAGAGAGAGAGATGAAAAAGAAAATATAGACAGGGGCGAAGAGAGCGTAGGAAAATCTATAGAAAGTTAGACAGAGACAGAGGTTTTGTTGGAAGCGAAATGTGACATCCTGACAGGGGCGACATGGGAACAGGAGACAAAGAGAGGAGGAGGAGGGGACAGAGAGACGGAGGAAGGGAGTGTAGGACAGCGACGGAAAGATGGACAGAGATAAATCGTGTGAGGGGGATGACAGAAATTTCGACTGGGCTTAAAGAATAACGCATTGGTGTTCTTGTGGTGGGAGGGAGAGGCAGAAAAGAAGATTGGTATATGAAAGCGGGAAAGGAGGGAGACGCAGAGAGTGGGAGAGCGATGGAATGATGGACAGAGATGGATATTGTTTGTGTGTGTGTAGGGTGGGGTGGCGTAGATTTTGACACGTTTGAAACAGTAACGCATTTGATGGGAGGGAGGCAGAAAAGATTTTGATTAGAAAGGATGAAGAAAGGAGACGAAAAAAATGTGCAGAAGTAACTGAGAGACAGACAGGGATAGATTGTGTGGAGGGAGATGACGGAATTATTTAGATAAGGAGTGACAGCTGGAGAGGGGGACGACATGAGAAATTTTTGAGGTGGGAAGGGAGACAGAAAGGGGGATGGAATAGAGAAAGAGGTGGGAAAAGGACGGGGGAAACGCGTGAAAAGAGACGGAAAGAAAAAGAGAATGAGATGAGGGTGAGGGGGAAATTTTGATGGGGACGAAGAAGATGTGGGGAGAGATGAGCAGAGGATGTTGTGATGGAAAGAGAAACAGAAATGGAGACTGGGGTGCAAGAAAGAATACAGAATGGGGAGAAGATTGTGTGAGAAAGAGGAGAGGGGAGGTAAAAGGGGTGAAGATTGTGGGGGAAAGAAAGGATAGGGGGAGGAAAGAGGGATGAGGATCGTGGGGGAAAGGAAGGAGGTGGGGAGGAAACACAGAGAGGAAATATGGAGAGGAAACGAGAGAAAGAGGTTTTTCCCGTCGAGTCTGTGAGGGAGGTGGAGTGTGACAGATTGAAAGGGATGATGCTGGGGAAAAAAAGAGAGAAAGAGAGAATAGGAAAAGCGATGGGAAATATGGAAAAGAGCGTAAAGAGTGTGAGAAAATTGTTGCAAATTGGTTAGAAATGGAATGTGTGTAGCAAGACGATAAAAAGTGAGACGGACGAAGAAAAAAGATAGACAGGGGTAGGAGAGAGAGAGAGAGAGAGAGAGAGAGAGAGAGAGAGAATATGCAGAGACGAGGGGAGCGAAGAAATGATGGAGAGAGATGGATTTTGCGTGGGAGAGGACGAAGAAAATGTAGACAGGGGCGAAAAAGATAAAGAAAATGAGGTTATTGTGGTGGGAGGGAGACAAAAGAAGAATAATTTGACGAGAAAGGGAAAAGAAAAAAACGTGGAGAGAGAGAGAGAGAGAGAGAGATGGGTTGTGCGTGGGAGGAAGTCGGAAATATTTAGATGGAGATTGAGTGACAGCCTGAAGGTGGACGAGATGGGAACTTCTTGTGGTTGGAAAGGAGGCTGAGAGAGAGAGAGAGAGAGAGAGAGAGAGAGAGAGAGAGAGAGAGAGAGAGAGAGAGAGAGATGAGGAAGGTAGTCTGGAAAGGAGTGAGAAGTATAAGTATTACAAAGGAGAAGAAGCGAGAGGAAAAGGTTTTGGCCACCGGGTGTTGACAGGCTTCAAGAACGACGCGAGGGGAAAACGAGAGGAAGAGGAGATAGGAAAATGAAGACAGAGAGTGGGAAAGGAGATGGAGAGGGATAAGCAGGCAATTTTGGGAAGAGGGCTCGAATCTACACGGGTTACAAGAGAATTCAGTGTGGAAATAATGACAAAGAGGAAGAAGACAGGAAGAAAAAATAGGGAAATGAAGACAGAGTGGGAACAGAGGAGAAAGATGACAAGCTCGAGATCTACAGAGGGTACAAGAAAAGACAGTGTTGGAAAAGAACATTAAAGTTGTCAGGTTTTTGGTGGAAGGAAAGACACGAAGAGGTACTAAAATGAGAAAGAGAATTTGTAAAAGGAAATAGAAGTGCCAGGGAAGGAGAAGGAGAAGAGACAGAACGGGATATTGCGATTAGGATGAGAACCTGGGGATGGAATGGATGGAGTGAATGTAAAGACGCTATTTTTGACAGAGACAAAATGAGTGTGGATGAAAATCGATAATCTAGACAGGCGTGGGGGAAATTTGGAAGGAGGAAGTGATGCAAAGGAAACGAGAAATTAAGGTAAGGACTGAAAGTGAAAAGAAAAAGGAATCAGTTGCACCTCAATGGTCACTTCTCCTCTGAACTGTCTGCTTGCATCCCCCCACTACTGCAGCTGGCACATAGTAACCGTCTAGCAGCAAACTCTCATCCCTTTTCTGTCAAACTCTCTTGTGTAAGAATTAACCATTACTCCCAGTCCTTCATGTATGCAACAGGTCAGCTCTGTAACCGTCTCCCTCTGTCTGCATTTCCTACTGCCTATGACCTCCAGTCTTTTAAACGCAGTGTGTCCAGGCATCTTCAAATGAACGGATCTTGACTTTGCCTCTTATTTTGTTTTTATTTTTTCATGGAGGGAACGTTCTTGCGGGCTTCTGGCCTTTGGTTCCTTCTTCCTTGCATAAAAAAAGGAACGTGAGAGGAAATATGGATTATAAATATAGAGAAAGTGTTGGAAGAGACAAGAATTTAGTGATACTTACAAATATAAACAGTAAAATAATGCCAAATGAATAAGTGTATGAAAACAAGAAGACTAACTCCAGACAGGAACAGTGTAGCAGAAAACGGGATGGAGCTCAGGTTTATATATTTGAGGAGAATTACCATATCGGTGTGAAAAATGAATATATTATCGACAAATACGGGGTCTGTCTGTTTGTTTGTCTGCTGTCTGCCTGTCTGTATATCTGTCTGTCTCTGTCCTTGACGCAACTCTTTTTTTCCTTGTATGATTGGGTTATGTAAGAGTGACACAGACCGGCAAAGAAGTAGTAGGGGAAGAACAGAGAACGGGAAGAAGAGCTTGAAGGAGGGGGAAGCGGGCGAGGTTGAGGAGGGGAAAATACGTAGAAGTTAAAAACATGAGGAAAAATGACATTGTTTGGGGGATTGAGGGAAGGATGGGATTGGGAGAGAGAAGGAGAAAGGATGGAGAAAAGAGAAGAGGAGAAGGAAGGGGTTACAAAGGAGAAGGGAAATTGGATGGAGGTGGGAGAGAGAAAGATGAAGGATGGAGAAATAGAGGAGAGGGGAAGGAAGAGTTACAATGGAGGAGAGAGATTTATCAGAAGAGCAGTGGAGGAGGAAGGAAGAGGAGAGAAGTGAGAAGATAAGGGAAAGGAAAGGATAGGATGACATTACGAAAGAAAACGAGGGCAATACATTAGGGGAGAAGTGGAGGAGGAAAGAAGAGGGGAGACGGAGAAGGAAAGGATGAGAAAGTAACGGAGAGAAAGAGGAGAGGAGAGTAGTGAAGAGAGTGAGAAGACAAAAAAAAGAAATGAAAAGACAGAAAACAGGAAAAGAGAAGAGAATAAGAGAAGAGGATGGGAACTGAGAAAAAATGAAAATAAAAGTGAATGAAGGAATGGCATTATTAGAGGACTGAGGGAAGGCCGGGAGTGGGAGAGAACCGGAAAAAGGGTGAGAAGAGCAGAGGAGGAGGAAAAGAAGAAGGGGTACTAAGAGAAGAGGGATGGAGAAGAGAAGAATTGACGATAAAGAGAAGGGAAGAAATGGAGGAAGAGGAGAAGGGTACTGAGAGAAGAGGGATGGAGGGGAATGAAGAAAAAAAAAAGTGGGAAGAGAATGCCACTGTGAGAATCTTGAGTGACGTGAGGAAGTGAGAGAAAGAAAGAAAAAGGGAGAAGAGAGGGGGAGAAGAGAAGCGAAGGAAAGGAAAAAAAAGGAAGAGAAACGAAGGGGAGAAGGCGACAGGAGAAGAGAAAAGAAAGTGGAATTAAGTATAATTAGGTGAAAGAGGGAAATGCATGAAGAAAGCAGAGAGAGAGAGAGAGAGAGAGAGAGAGCGCAAGGGGGGGTGGGGGGTAGCGAGATCAGCCTTCTCCGAAACGATCACATTTCACCTGGCCTCACCTGCAACCCTGACCTTACCTGCCATAACTCTCACCTGGGTCAGAATAACACGAACACCCTGCACCCCCTGTGTCTCTCTCCTCTCTTCTTCTCCTCTGTTCTCTGCTCTTCTTTTTTGTCTTCCATTCTCTTCTCTTGTTTTCTCTATAATTTTTCTCTTCCTTCTTCCTGTCTCACCTCTTCTCTCCTCTCCTCTCCTCCAGTAGCCTTCCCGATAACAAACTCCCTCCATAGGAACGGTAAGTCTGCTGTCTGTTTTCCATTTGCCTTTTGCCTTGCACTCTATCTTTCGCTTCCTCCTCCTTCCCTCACCCATTCTTTCCCGTTCCTCCTTCCCTCCCTCTCCTCTTCCTCCCCCTTTCTCCTGTCTGCCTTCTCCTTTTCCTCCCATTCCCTCTTTCTCTACCTCCATTTTTCCCTTTTACCGTTTGTGCCATTTCCATCCCCTTTCCTCTCTCTCCCTGTCTCTCCCCTTCTTGCATCTTTATTATCTCTCTCATTTTCCCCTCCTCTCATCTCCTTCCCCTCCTCTTTCCCTTCCTCTCTCGACCTCTATCTCGTCATCCCTCTCTCATTCCCCATCCCTGTCCCCCTCCCCCCCCTCTCTCCCTCTCTTGACGTGTGCATTAACTGGATTTATTAACTGGATTTATCGGGTATTAATAGCAAGGTCAGCAAACAGCGCCTCTCACGTAACACCCCTCAGATGCCCCCAGCTACAGACAGCCAAATCATGTCGCGTCTCCACAGGTAAGTCATCAAACATACTTTTTTTCCCCCTCATCATCAACCGAAGCAGGAAATAGGATCAGAGTCACCGAACTGCTCTACCCGTATTAGGAAGGTAAATGGGTACCAAGGCTGGCCAGGTACCAATATAAGTGCAAATAAAGCAATTGTGTCTTCAGGCAATTTATTCCACTTGGAAGAGATATTTTGTACTGAGGGTTCAAACAGCATCGTGAAATTATTAGTTCAGTGGGCGCGGCAAATTTCACTCCTCAACTTCCCCTAGATCTTCATTATTACCTGAACTTGTGGCGGGATATAAGTCTTCACTATGATGTATTTTGTTTTCGTCTTGCAACGTCCGGTGCTAGGAATGAACATCGATTGGATCGTCCATTGCAGAACGAGCGTCGCAGAATTCCCCGGCGACCTGGCATCCTTAAGCGTTTGAGGGCGGAGATTGGCGACGCTCATTAACCAGATTAACGAGATTTAGCCTAACCTTAACCCTAACCTAACCTGCCCTGCCCTGACTTGACTGAACTCTGAGTCCTGTGAATTCCATGGACTTCGTGATCCTTACACCCGAGCGGAATGAATTACACGTGATTGCAAGGGTTGAACAAGCATTGCAGGGATCCTAGGTCGAGGGCACACCTGGCTACGAGGTACACCTGGTCCAGACTTCAGCTAGCGCGACATGGGGGCCACACACACCACCACCACACACTCGTACTTTTCTTTGTGGAGGCCTTTGGAGTTTGTTTGGATATATTTTTCCTGTTACTTCCTGATGGTTTTATTCGACCGAGGGAAGGATGGGGAATCATCGTTTATCTCTTCTCCCAAGATAACATCCTTTTTGTTTAATTCTTGTTAGTACTACACCATTCTGTTCGGCTCAGGGGAGACTTCATGTAGGTAAAGTCTGGAGCGGCTTTGTGAACTTCTTAATACTCTGGCGCCGACAAATTTCACTTCCTAACTTGCCTCACTGACTTTTCCATTTTCCCCCCAAAGTTCAGTCTGAATTTAAGGCCCTAAATGATGGTACTCTTAAACACCTTTTGCCACAAGCAGACGATTTTATTTATTGTATCGAAGATGTTCGGAACAGTCTGCGTTAACTCATTTTGTAGGGTAACTCTCTCTCTCTCTCTCTCTCAGCCTCCAGACGAGTGCATTCTTCCTTCCGCCACACCACTTCATCCACCACCAAGAAGACCTTTTGGCGTAAATAAAGGAGTCTTTATTTAAAGGAGTCTAGCAGCTTGGGCCAGATTCTTAGTACTCTGGCTCCGACAAATTTCGCTTCCCAACTTGCCCCGGCGAGTTCCCGATTTTTACCCCAACTTCTGGCGGGATTTTTTAAGCGCTGCGGTGGAATGGCTTTTTTTTTTTTTTTTTCTCCCTTTCCTACTGCCTGACGATTTTATTGGGCCCAGGAGAGACGCTTAACAGATAGGAGGGGTGGAAACAATAGAGATATCGTCTTTTTTTTATATTTTGGTCTTGGTACGTACGGACGATTTTAGTTTTTATTTTGGTGTTGGTACCTGCGGACGATTTTAGTCTTTTATATTTTGGTCATGGTACTTACGGACGATTTTAGTTTCCCTTTTTATTGGTCGTGGTACGTATGGACGATTTTAGTATTTTTTTATTTTGGTCTTGGTACTTACGGACGATTTTTCTTGCATGTACAATGTGATGGTTCCTAGTATTGGAGAAGTTAGGATAAAATTAATGTCATTTATATTTTTCTCTTCCTAGCACCAGACGATTATATTCTATTTACTGGAGAGCAGACTTGGAAGCAGTTTTCCTTATTCCCTTCAGTGCGAGAATTCCTTCCATCCTTCCATCCTTTCTTCCTTTCATCCTTCCATCCTTCCTTCCTTCTGTTGTTGTTATTGTTTGTTGCCGCCAGACGATTTTATTCACCTTGAGGGGGACTTGTCGTGTATAAGGATTAAGATTCTGTCTCCAGTATCCCCTTTGGTGGGATGTCTTTTCAGTTTTAATATTTTGCTGTTTCGAGATTATTTTTTTTACAGCGTACACTTTTTCTTTTTTTCAAGTTCGAGCATTTACAGATTTAAGCCTCGTCTTGCAATTCTTAGTACCCTGGCTCCGTCTGTCCTCACTGTACCGTACTCCAGCTTAGCAACGCTGGGATCTCGAGCGTTTGTTTTGATTCTTTTCCTTAAATTTAGCAGAGAATTTTAAGCCCTTTCGATGCTGTGGCGTGTTTTTGTTTTAGCATTCCCACA
>NC_137000.1:4519130-4544130 GCF_032717465.1 Coenobita brevimanus | reverse complement strand
TTCCTTGCATCCCACCTTACCGCTCTTCTCCCTCTATTTTTTTTTTTCCCCTCGGCGTTGGTTAGATCTTAAGTGTAATTAGTTTTACACCAGCAGGTAACCTCCTTATAGGGCAGTAGACCTCTTACCTGTACCTCCTGTGTAATACTGTATGCACTGTACTGTTTCCTCTTCCTTTCTATTTTTTCCCATTTCTACTTCATTTTAGTCCCACGGCCTCCTTTCTTCCTCCCCTTCCTTGTCTACTCTTCTCTCCCCTCCATATACTTTCTCTCCATTTCTTCATTCCTGTTTCTCGCCTCCCTTCTTATAGTCCCTTTCCTTCCACATAACCAGTCTTTTTGCCTGTTCTTTTCATCGCCTTCGTGTTCACCCATTCCTTCTTGACTTCCATCTCCTTGTGTCTCCGTGCCCTTCTGTCTTGCCTTTCTTTCTCCTCCCTTTCACCTCCCCCTTCTTCTCCCTTTTTCGTATACTATTTCCCGTTTTTTCCCTCTCTCATGTCCAGTCTTCCTTCCTACCTTCTCCTTTCTACCTCGTTTCCTTCGCTTCCTGTTCCTCTTTAGTTCTTCTTTATTCATTCTTCCTCGTCTATCTTTCCTCTTAACCTCCCCCCTCTCTCTCTCTCTCTCTCTCTCTCTCTCTCTCTCTCTCTCTCTCTCCATTTCATCCCTTCCTTTCACCTGCTTCCATATTCCTATCTACCTTCTCCCTTCCTTTTCCCCCTTCCATCCCCCCTTTACCCTCTTGCCTCTTTTCGCCACTTCCTTGCTTCCTCTCTTTCACTTCCTTCAGTCTCCCTTCTTCTTTTTCCCAGTCAGTCATTTTTCCTCTTCAGATTCCTTCCTCCGCCATACTTCTTTCTCTTCTTTACCTTCTTTCCCACACGTCTCCCACTCCTTTCTGTCTGCCCCCATCAGATTCCTCCTCCTCCTTTTTCGTCCCCTCTTCCTACCTGCCTTTCCCCTCACCCTCATCAATGCCTCCCTTCCCCCTCCTCTCCCACTCATTTCTTCGTGCCTTTCTCCGTGGCTTGCTCTTTCCTTCCTTCCTTTTCCCCTCTTCCCTTATGTCTCCAACTCTTCCAGCCTCCAACCTCCCCTCCATTCCTTCCTCCCTTTCTTCTCCTAAGTCCCCCCTAAGTCCCCTCCTTACGCACCTCGTCGTGATTCCTGTGAGACGGACCTTTCAGCGTGTTTGGCGAATCTCACGGAGCCGTTGGTCGCACCTTACGTATGCGTCCTAATAAGTGCGTTTATCTCAGCGGAAATTGTATTCTAGTAATTTATAACCCCTTCGTTACTAGAACTTCTTTATTTAGGTTAGACTTACTGGTATCCCAAGTATTTTTCAATTTTTTATCTAGCCAGACGCCTTAATCCCGGAGGAGGCATACTAGATTTAAGTAAACGTAATCGAGCGGTTAGCAGTGAAGAGGTTGATGACGCCTGTGACTTACCTCTTTAACCCAGAAAAATAAATCAGAGTGGAATAAAATTGTCTGGCACAAGCAAGGAGAGCCATGATATATTTACCCATCTGACCAATAGACAATTACCCAGCTAATAAAATCGTCGGATGTTGAATGGAGTACATATGTTTATCCCAGCGGAAGGGTTGGTTAAATACGATTATTCAGCACACCGGATGCCACAAAGCCTTCAGCCACCGTGCTAATTTGTTTTCACCGTTCGCTTTCCCACACGTGCAGCTAGGGAGCGTACCGTTGCCGACAATAGTAACTTAATAATTATGTTTCAGAGCTGTTTGTAAGCCATAATGCGATCTTAATAAACTATTCGGCGACAGTCAGAGGAGTTGGAACGACTTTTTGTTAGTCAAGGATCCCATGTGTAGGGAATATTGACTGCGACTGTACATCTGTTGTATTTCATCATCATCATCATCATCATCATCATGCAAACCTTAGTTCCCAACAGAAAATCATATACCCCGATCTTTTTCTTTTCGTTTCTTTAATTTCGAACATAAAAGTATGGCTGTAAAGGCAAATTACAAAATCGTTTAATTTCATTTCTTTTCACGTTGTGCCGTTGTATTTTGTAATAGATTTGCTGGTTTTTATGTGAGTTATATATGAGTCGGAGGAAAGCTGATGATGAAATGGATGTTTATGTTTTGCTTTGTTACTGGCATTACGTTTTGTTATCCTCTTCATTTCATTAACTTTATTAATAAACGATTTCATTCAGCTGCGGGCAGACTTTCCGAGCTGAGGGGGATCAGCTTACGCCTTCATTAATGCTTTTATATCCAGGGATCCTTCTTGAGTTGACTATAATTGTATGAAGGTAGTAAGAATTAATACCAGAGAGGGTGCCAGGACCTCGACCCAGACCCACTAACTCTGATCTTTGACCGAACTGCACCAAAATCGAATAACTTCTGAATTTTTTGTTTATCGCTGTCGGACCTCCAGTCATGTGGTAGCTCTTTGGCCTGGACTTTGACCCTTAACCTTGACCTTTGATCGATCTGCACCAAAATCGCATCATTTCTGCCCTGACCCACACCCAATATGTGCTAGTTCGGGTTCAAATCGGATCAGGTATTCGTGAGATAATGTCATACTGTAAACTTTAATCTTGATCCTTGGACTTGGACCTTTTATCGGTCTCCATCAAAATATCGTTGCTTGTTTCCGGATCCCCACACAATCATGTGCCAGTTTAATGCAAATTGGATCAGACAGTGTAATATTTTGTTAATATACATACATACGAGATCTGTTCACAAAGTATCCGATACTAGCTCAAAAGAAAAAAAATCGCTAACCTGTTGGGCAAGGACACTAATTCCATTCAAAGTAGGCTCCTTCTCAGTTGACGTACGTGGCCCAGCTTTCTTTCCACTACCCTGGAACATTTTTCAAAGTCGATTTTCGGTATCTCCTGCAGGTACTTCATCTTATTCGTCATGATCTCCTCTCTCGTCTCAAGTCGGGAACCCTTCAGCGGAGTTTTGAGCTTGGGGAATAACCAAAAGTCGCTCGGAACCATTTCTGGTGAGTAGGGATCCTGCCGGACCTGCGGGATGTTGTGCTTGGCCAAAAATGCCTGAATTAGTTAAGATGAATGGGCAGGGGCATTGTCATGGTGCAGCTTCCAAATTGCTGCTTTAAAAGGTCTAGTTTCTTCCGCTGGACTGCGGCACGAAGACAACGGATAACGTTGAAGTAGTAATGTTCGTTGACAGTCTGACCTGGTGCATATTCGTGATGCACAACACCACGGTAGTTGAAAAGAAAACTCAACATGCGAGGGCATTTCACCTTGCTATGGACTCATCATGCTTTCTTTGTCCGAGGCGACCCTGCTTTCTTCCACTAGGACAACTGTGGTTTGGTTCCTGGGTTGTACCCGTACACCAAGACTCATCTCCAGTGATAATTTGCACGCCCCAACATGTCTTGAGCAACGTGTATCAGAGAGAAGAGATCATGACGAATGTGACGAAGCATCTGCAGGAGATACCGATAACTGACTTTGAAAAATGTTTCAGGCAGTTGAATGAATTCTGGGTTACGTGTGTCAAGTCAGAAGGGGCTTACTTTGAGGGGGATTAGTGTCCTAGCTCAACAGGTTAGCTGTTTATTTTTTTAGCTCCTAAGGTCGAATACTTTCTGGACAGACCTCGAACATACATACGTACGTACATACATCTAAATAACAAAATCAAGCTGTGTATGCGTATGTCTGTGCGTTTGTTCTGTTCTTTCACGAGTACGGTAATAGATATGGACATAATTCTCTTCGCATTCGGTCGAGGTTGATGCTTGGGAGTGTCAAAAAAAAAAAAAGAAAACAAAAAAAATGTATATCGACCGCATGCGACGCGATGGGGAGAAATTCATAGAAATCGCGACGTGTGAGACTCCCGCAAATTTTTGCGGACATGCATTTGTACATACATGATATAGATTCGCATATAAAAACCAACCTGATCACAGCAGCTGCACTTCGGATCGCTAATGAAAAGGCATCTCCATACTGAAGGGGTTAATGAAAATAAAACTCACTCGGGTTGAATATATCACTCCCGTGGGCTACGCTAATTCTCATTTTGAGTTTATTTTTCCTCCATATGGCTTATCACTCCCGGCTCTCGGCTTCAGGTTTCACGATAAAACTCTCACACACAAGCCAAAGTAAACATGGGGATATGAATAACTCAATGAAGAGAAAGACCAGGAAGGAAGAAAGGAGAGAGGGAGGGAATAAAGGAAAGTGGAAAAAAAAAAAAAAAAGAGGGACGGAAAGGGAGAGCAGTTCCAAAGTTCCCCCCTCGTGACGTCACTCAAGTAAACAAACTGTGGAGCGCGGTGCATTGTGGGAGCTGAATGGCGGCGGGCGATCAGCTGAGGGCAGGACAAGACTGCCAATTTTGCTCTTTTTAGCACCAGATGTAGAAATATTCACATCATTTTAGCCAGATTTTTAATAGTTTTTGACATGGAATCTAGAAAAAACTTGACAGATTTTGTTAATGATTGAGATATATGGGTTTTGGAGTTAGTTATAAATTTCCCGAGCTTTCTGTGCTTAGCAACATTCTGGCATCGTTTGATTTGGCAACCCCAGGGCGAAGGGACGCAGCTGCCTCAATCCTGTTTACATTTTTCAAAGCCATAATGCCGACATGTTTGTTCGGGGCCAACACAGGCACAAAAAAAAGGCTCCCCCGTACAACAGAGAGAGCAGCTTGTTAATAATGGAAGAAAAAAGCTGCTGGCGGGCTCCGCAGTTGGCTGGGTGAATTAGGCGGGGCGCGTGTGAGAATAGAGTCGTTTTGTGGTGTACTCGTGCAAAAAATGTAGGTTATTGATGCCCATATGGTTTCGTTTACTCTATTAACCACTTCAAAACGATGAGCTCTCTCTCTCTCTCTCTCTCTCTCTCTCTCAACACACACACACACACACACACACACACACACACTGTTTTCAGTTTAGATACATTTAGATGAGTTCATTCAACCAAGGAGAAAGTTTTAGAATCGGAGGGGTTGGATTTTAGTACTATTGCACTCTCTTATTCTGATTATAATCGTTTGGTCGTAGGGAGAGGAAAAGGACGTCCTCAGTCTGAAGTTGCAGGTGGAATAGTTGGTTGGTAAGGGGAGGTTGTGTGGGAAGCGGGTAATGTTGTGTTTCCGTGCAGAAAATTAGGGTATTGATGTCCATATGGGTTTGTTTACTCTGTCAGCCTGTTCAGTATACAGTATGGTCTTTTTTTTTTTCTTTTATCCTAGTATCTTTAAATGCTTTATTTATCCAAATGGAAAGTTCCCGGCCTGGAATCGTTTGGTGTAGCCTACATTAGAGCCTTCGCTGCCAGAGTGCTCTCCACCCACAGCAAAATTTTATGGTAGCAAGAATTAAAAAAAAAAAAAAATGTTGCTTATTCCCGGTCTGTCTCGCTTTACAGACCCGTCGACCACTGGTAAGGAACTGCTTCTGTGGGTCTATCCCACATGTACTGCTTAGTACATACACCGTGTAGGGATCAGGCGCCCCTTTTGGTTAACAACGACTGGCCAATTCATACCGGGGTTCTTCCCACGGCAAAGTGCAGGGAAATATGAGGAGATTTGCCTCCTGGATGGACGCTCCAGCTAGGGCACCTAAAGCTGTGTGAGGCAGTTATTGTTGTAAAAGCTAGCGGATCTCGAGGGTTGGGTGGGTAAATTATCGGTATGTGGTCTAATGGTTAGAACGCCCCTGTCGGAGTGACGGCCCTGCGTAGGTTCGATCCCCCTAGAGGTGATTAGAGGGTTTTCCTTCACGCTATGCCACCATGAGAAGGAGGTTGGTCATCTATCCTTAAATGTACAAGTTCACACTAACCCTTGCCTAGGGCCCCCAAATTTCGACGGGGGTAAATGGAACTGGCCCTTGGCTTTATTCATTTTTTTTTTTCTGTATGGAAAGAGAGTATTATTGTCGTGTGGTCATGTTAAAAATTGTACGTTTTTGGTCACTATGCGGTTTCCCTTATTCTGTTGTATTAAATACAGGTAAAGAAATGACCATGAGGAACAGCGAAGCGAGTGGGATGGGCTAGATCTGTGACGGGGAGGGGTGTGTGCAAACGGTTCCCGTAGTATTGAGTGAAGGCTTATTTTAAAGTCTTCCTCAACAACAAGAGCAGGAATAAGCACAGAATAAGCACGCGTTGCTCTCATTTCCCTGGCTCCGTGCGACACAGGTAGAGAGCAAACTAGAGAAGGGAGAAAGCATGAAGACGGCAACAGCAGGAGGAGAAGCAGGAGAAGGAGAAGCTCACGTTGCTCTCATTTACCTAGCGACGCAGGTGAACAGCGGACTAGAGAAGCGAGAAGGCAAGCAGGCGAAGCAAAACCAGGAATCCAGGAGGAGGATAACGAGACGGAGCTGAAGCAGGAGGAGAAGGCAGTCTAGAAGCAGGAGGAAGAGGAGAAGCAGACAGCGGAAGCAGACGGAAAAGAAGCAACAGCAAGAGAAGCACACAGCAGACGCAGGATGAGGAAAAGCAGACGGAGCAGAAGCAATAGATGGAGAAGCAGACAGAACAGAAGAAGGAAGAGGAGGGGAAGCACAGAGCAGAAACAGGAGGGGGAGAAGCAAACAAAGCAGAAGCAGGAGGAGGAGGAGAAGCAAACGGAGCCGAAGTAGCAGCAGGAGAACCAGACGGAACAGAAGCAGGAGAAGAAGCGGACGGATTAGAAACAGCAGGAGAAAAAGAAGACGAAGCAGAAGCAGCAGGAGGAAAATCGGACGAAACAGAAGCAAGAGGAGGAGAATCAGGCAGAGCAGAAACAGGAGCAGGAGAAGCAGACGAAGAAGCAGAAGCAGAGGAAGCAGAAGTAGCCGCAGCCACCTCTCTCTTTCTTCCACTGCGAGAAATATCAAGTTGTAATTTGCATGATATTCGGCCCAGACTTTGAGATGTAAATTTAATTCTTGCGCCACCAAGCTTCGTCCTGGAGTCGGCCATGTCAACACCCGCCCTCCTTACGTGCCGTCTTGGTCGCGTAAGGATTGCTGCTCGTAGTATTTTTTTTCCATTTTTCCACATCTCCTTTGTCATTATTACTTTTATCACCCGATCCTTCAGTGGAAAAATGGTCAGGTTGCTGGTGATTATGTATTTCTCTGGTGTTCATTATTGTACATCTCATTATTGTCATTTTAAGTTTTTCGATGCGCTTGGTTTCTTCTTCGTTTTCTTATTTTTGTTCATTTATTATTATTATTATTATTATTATTATTATTATTATTACAGAGGAGAGGTAGTATTTCTATGGTTTTATTCCGTCAGTACTTTTTTTTTTTTTCAGTCTCCCCACACATCACCCTGGTCATACGTGGTTTGAGATTTTTAAAAATATTTTCATTACAGTATTACCGACAGATTTTGTTTCATGTTTTCGTTACGGTCACATTTTTCCATATTTGACGGCTGTCACCACCAGACGGTTGTATTCAGTCGACTTCAGCCACTTTCCCTGACGCTGTGGTAGTGTGTGTGTGTGTGTGTTATTTTTCCTATCTTTATTCATCATATTCGAGACCAGGACTTGTTTTATCTCCTAAGCTACTTTACTCTTTATATTACCACATGACTCATTCACCCTTGCTGTGAGCCGTTTTTTTTTTTTTTTTGGGGGGGGGGATATGTTATAGATTAAAAGGGCTTCTGTGTATTGGCACGGTATCATTCCTTTTAAATGTAGTCTTTCAAACGCGAGACGATTTTATTAATACTATACTGATCAAATCCACAAACCTTTCCTTCATGCTTACCTGCACCCCTGGCCATCCGTAGCTGTTCTTGTTTATTTATTTATTAATTTGACTATTTTGATTAGTCTTATTTCTTGTCGTCTTTCAGTTTTTTCCTTTTTTTATGTGTGTGTTTATAGACTTCTCTCTCTCTCTTTTTTTTTTTTTTACGTGCCGACACGAGGGTTTGGTTTACTTAGCTCCTTTAATACGATATTTTTCTTGCCACTGATAGATGAGTTTATTCAGTGTATTGTCAGACGTTTCAGTCCCTGTAGTTGTTCGCGATGTCGTGTATGGCTTTTTTTTTTTTTTTTTTTTTTCAAGTTTGTTTTTACTTACGCGTAGAACTTCTGTCTTGGTTTCCGTAGCGCAGTATAATATTTGTGTGATATTTTGCTGCCACTAAACAATTAAATTTATCTTATGAAGCACCTCTGTTAAAGAAGGACTTAACGGAGGCTTTCTCTTAATGGATACTGTTTCTGATCCATCACAGCTGACTGCCTCTCCTAGCCTGAACGAAACAGTCTGGCATAACTAGAAAAATTATTACAAAAGAAAAAAGAAATATAATCATAGTGAAGGGATAATTTGGCTGATGTGTAAGATAAGCGGCCATATCCTAGTGTGTTTTTCTAGTGCCGCTACGGCCAGACGATTTTAGTCAGTCTGTGGGATTCCTCTCAGGTGGAAGGACGTAAAAGCAGCCTCCACTGACCCCATTTGTAGTCCTACCTGCTGGAATGGTCACCTGCTTTTACTTTACTGCCATTTTATTTATCAGTCTGTCTGTCTACTTGTATTTATCTGTCTGTATCTGTCTGTCTGTATTAATTTATATTTAGAGACTAGGCATTATGGTGTTGTTTGCAGTTCGTTGGTTTGTAAGGGTGAGGGAACTTCTTGAATTGTTCTTCATGCTGCTAAGTAAAGATTTCTTGCACTTAAGGGACCACACCTGCCTCCTTTATTCCTTTATATACAGGGACGTTGTGTTAGTATGTCATTTGTGGCTACCTTTTTGCGATTTTTTTTTTTTTGGGGGGGGGCAGAAAATCGTTATGCACTGAAAAGGTTAGGGACATCTGTTTACCTCCTTTGTACCATGACAGCTTGCATATTTTATTTTTTTTTTAATACGGAAGATGAACAGAGGAAGGAAAAAAAAAAAAATAATCCATGTACTTCCAAATGATTATATCGTGCTTAGGAAAGTCCCCTGATGGTTAGAGGGTTGAGCTATTTTATTGGCAGATCGTTAGTTAGATAAATAGATAGGTGGATAGATAGATACATACATAAATAGAACAAAGGGTTTGGCACCGAGCCGTGATGTTGGCAGAGTCTCGTATCTCGTGCACTTATGGCTGGTTTATTTTCAGTGCTATGCTTTCAGTTCTTGTTCATTATATATATTGTTGATGGCTTTTTAATATCGATGTAAATTGGATGAGTATCATACACAAGGATATTAAGGAACATCAAATAAACGTAATCCCTGAAAAAAGAGGCGTTAAGAAATCCTCCAAACCCTGCTATTCTCTCGTACAGTATATTGTCGATGGCTTTTTAATATCGATATGATTTACATCTAGCATTCACGAGGATATGAAAGCGCAACAAACAAACTAAATCGCTGAAGAAGAGGCGCTGAGAAATCGCCAAATTCGACGAAGGTGAGAAAGTAGAAAACAAGAAGGTCCAACGAGGGTTAGAAATCCCAGGTCACTTTTTACCTGGGCTGGTTGGTGGGGAAAATATTTTAAGTAGCTCTCACCTAACATAAATCTTGGCCTATGGAGAGAATGTTTACCGCCCATAGAGAGAGCTGAGGGTGGTCTGACAGGTGGGGAAGTGAGGGCTGGGAGGCTAACACATTCCTTATCGGGTACCAGTATTCCTTATCGGGTTCCAACTAACACATTCCTTATCGGGTTCCAACTAACACATTCCTTATCGGGTTCCAGTATTTTTTATGGGGTTCCATCTGACACATTCTTTATCGGGATCCAACTAAACTAAATAAAATGGTCTGCTGTAGTGTAAATATATATAAATCGCTATCGTACTGAGGGGAGAGGTAGAATGTAGAGCTTGGGATCAGTAAAATCATAGCGGCGTCCAGAATAAAATATTTAGGTGATACACGGGCCCGTAAATTGTTAATGGAAGTGGGTTTTAACGCTCAGGATTGTAGGGGTTTCCTTAAATAAAATAGTCGTGGTAACTGAAATACCTATGATGTGTAAAGGACTAAGTTGAATGAAATCGTCCTGTAGTAATAAATAAGAATAAAATGCAAAAGTTGTCTTGCTGTTAGAGAAGAATGATGGGGGTGGAAGCATGGAGGTAAGGGGAACCTAAGATTCACAGTTTTACGATCAAATTCTGTTTTAACTTTTTTTTTTTTTTTTTTTTAATAGGAAAGACGGGAAGAGGAAAAGTAGGAATACCGTATGTCTCGTGTTCTTCCTTTAAAAAAAGTAGTTACCAGGGAAAATTTTTTTTAATTTCACCCTCGATCACTTGACTTACCTGCTGAATCTCCATCTTGCGGGAAACATCTCTCCCCTATGTCTGTCTGTAGTCGGGAGATTTGAAGGGAAGTCATGTCCAGCTCTTTGACTACAGTGATTTTTTTTTTTTTTTTTTTAATATATTCGTACTTCCTTTTCGATTATATTCAACTTAGGGGTAACTCTCATAGTGAAGGAGTTTAGTAGCACTCACCATGATCTCCAGTGCGATGGTGTCTGTTTAGAAATTATTGCCGTCAGTTGTTTGAAGGGAGGCATATCATACTGGGAGAGTAGGAAGCACTCTCCATTAAGCCCTTCAGTGCGAGAAGCCTATTTAATTCTCAGTAGCACCTTATCGCCTATGGATGACCGATCGTAGTGAAGGGGTTATCTTTATCTTATTTAGACTAGATTACTTAAACATTTGTTGCTAGAGGAAGCCATTTTTTTTTTTCCTTCCTGGTATTATACACTGCCTGTCTGTTAGCTTTATCGATTATTTTCAGCATCATTTTGTGGCGATCACTTTGTCAGCACCCCCTTTTTTTTCTAATTTACTTGTATTTATATGTTATCTAAGTGCTGTCAGGTAAAGGCGGTATTAATAGTATTTCATTATTAGTATTAGTTTCAGTCATCATTATTATTATTATTATTATTATTATTATTATTATTATTATTCATCCAGACCTCCTTTCCCACCCCAGGGCAGGGTGAGGAATATTATCATTATTGTTATTATTATTATTATTATTAAATTAGATTATTTTTAAATTTCCTGATAGTTCTGACATAAGTAGCAGTAGTGATAGGAGTAATAAGATCATTGAGATTACCGATACGCTTCGTTAACCTTCCAATCACTTTCATACCAATACTGTCATTACCTTCATCAGAAAAATCATTAATCGACCCAGCAGGAGCACTGACAGCCTGGCGCCCTTTGATCGCCACCTGCAGTAACAACCATATCATTAAAACTGAGAGCGCGAAGGTGTGAGCAGTATCCTTTTTTTCGACGATAATTTAAGAAGTATGTGACGATAAAGAAATGTCTGATCGTTGTACATCCTTTTTTAATATACTCTAGACTCAGGTCGTTGTGTACCCAATGGAGACCCAAGGAAACGTGGTGCTTCAACTGGACGCTCCCGAAGATCTTTTGTTGAGGTTATGGTGAAGGGTTGTCTGTGTTTTGATAGTGTGATGCTTGAGGTGAATATGCGGCATGGGGAGTTGCACTATAGTTTGGGCAAAGTGGATTGTTTTTGAGTTGTATTTTGTGTCGGTATTGTGGCAGCGCTGTGTAGTGTGGAATATAAGACTGCTCACACATAGCAAGGTGTTCCATAAATGATCATGCAGTATTAGGGATTTGCATACACCTTGACTCAAACAGTTTTAATATTATATACCTAACATCTACAGTGAATGTAATAAAACTACAAGTCAAGCAATAATTATAATTTTAATCAATGTTTGGAGGTTTGGGGGGGAAAATTTGGTGGGTGGGGTGGGGACGAGGGGGGAGAAAAAACGTTTAGAGCATACAAAAGTGTCTCTTATTTATTGGGAACGTTTTCTTCATAAACCCTTTTCGTTTTTTGTAAGTACACATGAAGGCAGGACCTCACTCGAGTATACAGATTGGTCAGTTAAGAAGTGTGACAAAAAAAAAATGTGGAGTTATTTTTGGGTTGATTCTGAATACTAGATGGGTTGTCAGCAGAGGTCCAGTCCACAAAATTTATGAGGCTACAAATTCCGAAGACTATAATGAGTGAATTATGAAGGAGAACAATTTTGCTAGATCACTCGAGTTACTGATACTGTTGCCTCAGTGGGTGAATGATGAGAGGGATCGTTTTTGAAGAAGATCCTTTTAAGTGGCAAATACTATATCAAATTGGGCCAGATTATCTACCAGTTAATGATAACCTGATGGATGAATTATAGAGGAGACTATTTTTGCCATATTCAGCCAAAATGGAGCTACAGTTCCTGTTAACGTTAAGAATAAGTTACAAGGGAAGACCAGTTCTGTCCATAAGGTCCAATACTCAACCTCCTCGGAGCAGCTTCAACGGATGACCTTATGAGTGAATTATTAAGGATACCATTGTTTTCCATAAGGTCATCAGTAACTGTAGCTCCATTAAGGTTGAGAATTGGAGTAGTACTGATCCTGCATTTGTGACTCAGAAACACCCAAGAATAACTTCCTGATATCTGACACACTTCCCACTGGACACCCTGTACGTATATATGTGTATGTGTCTGTGTGTGTTTTGATTTTAGACAGAGGAGGTGCAGAGTGGAGGAGCCTTAGACCTAGAGAAGAATATATTTATAAAAAAAGGTGGATGTAAAAAAATGTGCGTTCTTTGTGATTGAGTTACTATTGTTTTCAGACCCCTTTTTAGTACAATTGCGCCTTTTTTATATTACTTTTCTTTGCATCACACTCGATTTTATTCAGCCTGAGGGAGACACTTCTGGTAATGGAGGGGTTAAAGGTAATTATCAAACCCCCACAAAACGAGGTCGTTCTTAAGCTGAATGAAATCGTCTAGAGGAAGCGAGAATGATAAAAACAGACGCCATTGAAGTAAAAAGGGTTAGGAGTAAATCTGTACATGGTGATACAAATCTTATGCGGCCGCGAGACTGGAGGGAAAGGAGGGATTGTGAAAGAAAAGTGGAGGGAAATGGAGAGCTGGGCAAGGGAAGCGAGGGCCGTGGAGGAAGAGTAGGAAAACAGCTGCGGAGGGAAAAGAGGGACTTTGGAGAGAAGGTGAAGAAGAACTGTTGAGGGAAGGGAACGGCTGTGGAGGAAAAGTGGGGGGATAGGAAGAGCTGGAGAGGGGGAGAAGTGGGAAGAAATGAGGTAAGTTAGGAAAGGGAAAGAAGAGAGGCGGGGAAAGGGAAAGAAATTGAGGATTAGGGAAACGGTGGAAGGGGAAAACAGAGGAGGGACTGGAAGGGAAGGATTAGGGAGGAGACTGAAGAGGGACACAGGGGAAAGCATGGAAGATGGCAAGGGAAATCTAGGGAGAGGAGGACAAGGCAGAAGAAAATATGAAGAAAGTATAGAAGAGACAAAGATGCTGAGAAAGCTGAAGAGAAGTAGATCAGCATGTGAAGAGTGGGAGAGTAGGTGGAAAAAGGTATGGGGAAAAGGAAGAGGAGGAAAAGAAAGGCAAAGAAGGAAGAGAATAAGGAGAATGAAAGACAAACGGGGATGAAAAGAGGGGTTGGAAGGAGAGTAGGTTGATCAGCATATGGTTAGTGTGTGGAGTAAGTGGAGGGAGGTGGTGAGGTGGAGACGGAGAAAGGTAGGTGGAGGGAGAGGGAATGTTAGGTGGCGAGAGAAGACGAGGGTAGATGGAGAGGGAGAGAGATGAGGGGGTAGGTGGAGAGGGAGAGAGGTGAGGGGATAGGTGGAGAGGCACAGGAATGGAAGTTGGTTAAGACGTACTGCGGGAGGGGCAGGTGATGCCCGGGAGCGGTAAGGTGAAGAGGGAGGGTAGTGGGTAGGTGGAGAGGGAATGGGGGAGGTAGGTGGAGCGGGAGTTTGGGAGGTAGGTGGAGAGGGAGTTTGGGAGGTAGGTGGAGAGGGAGAGGGAGTTTGGGAGGTAGGTGGAGAGGCAGTCTGGGGGGTAAGTGGAGAGGAAGAGGAAGTAAGTGGAGAGGGCGGGAGGGAGGTGAATGGAGAGGGATGGGATGGGATTAGTGGAGGGGGGAGGGTAGGGGATAGATGGAAAAAGGAGATACGTGAAGAGGGAGGGGGTGGTCTCGCCTGCCGCGTCATTACCGTAAAATATTATGATTTACAAAAGGGTGTCGGTGCCTGTGTTTACCTCCGGGTCGATGAGCAAAGAGGAACTGGGACGTGATGGAGGTCGTTTTATTAATAAATATTATTTTTTTTTTTACATTATCATGCACGAGAGAAACAAATGGCTTGTAACAGTAACTATATTCTATCCAAAATGAGGGTAAAGAACTCCGTAGTATATAATGGTAATAATGCTGAGTGTGGGAGTGCTATCCTTGTCAGTTGTGTAAGTGTTCACTGGGCCACTGTAGGCCTGAGCACTGGGCCACACCACTTCATATGCCGCCTATCCGAGCGGCTGAGCACTGGCCACACCAATTCACAATCCGCCTATCTGAGCGGCTGAGCACATGAGCAACCTTTCAGCTTTACTCCACCATCAGATTATGTTGTCGTAGATGCCGTCCTGGTGACTGCTGAAGGGGCATTGTGCAGGGCGGGTGTAGGTGTGGGTGAGCGTGAACACCCCTGAGTCACTGGGGGGCAGGTGGCGTCCCAGACTTCTGCTGGACTGGAATGAGCTCACCCGGCTCTTGTTGTTGGCCTCCTTCATGGATCCTGTCAGCGAATTTTGGTCCAGAAACTCGCAGGAGTAGTACCCAGAATCTTTCGACGCCTTGTTGGCGCTCTCACCATTCCCCAACCGAGGCTTGACGTGGGGCTCAGCATAAATTGGGTTGTTGTGTCTTTGGGGCACTGGTGCAGCTCCTGGTGGCGGGGAAGGTGGCAGATAGTGAGAAATTTTGGACACACCATTCCTGCTCTTGCTGCTGCTGCCACTACTGCTGCTGCTGTGACTGCCGGGTACACAGTTCACACCATTCTCCAGTGGGAGGACCCCAAAGTAGCCATCCTGGACAGCTGTGGTTGGGGACTTGAGTGAGGAGTGGTAATCTGTCTTGAGCGAGCGTCCACTTCCAGGGCGGCGAGAGGGTCGGACCTTCGTGCCCTCATCAACTGAGGTGGACGACTTGAGGACTTTGGTTCTTTGAGCAAACTCCTCGTGGAGACCAGCTGGGGGTGGCTGGTCCCCACCGAGCTCCTGTCATATAACGGTTACGGGAATGTGCTGGACACCACGCAGGGAGTGGAAGGTGTATTCCTCATCCTCCACTTGTTTCTGGTACTCTGGGTCTTTCCATGTGGCCACGATCTTCTCTGGCCAGTTGTCGTGGACCATGGCCTTCATTTTCCGGCAATTTTTGTAGTACAGTACCCCAAATGTCACCAGGAGAAGTGTAAGTGCCATGGAGGCAGCAGCAACAGAAGCCACCACTACCACATAGTTGTAACATGCCAGGTCATATTCTGACAGCTGTGAGAGGCTCTTCCCAGTCAGTCCCTCAGGGCCTGCACACGAGATCTCTTCAATTTTAAGCAAGATGGTGTTGTTGTGACTGGCTTCCTGCAACCATTTCAGAGAGCAGTTGCATTCAAGGCTGTTGTCTCGGAGATCTAATGATTGGAGGTTGGTAGTGCTGACAAGAGAATGGTCAAATGTTCTGAGGCCATTCCCCCTCAGTACCAGGTGCCTCAGACTAGTGAGTGGCTTGAAGACATCCTCGTGAAGGGAAGTGAGTTGTGGGTTGAAACTGAGCACGAGAGAGCTGAGGTGGTTCAAGCTCATGAAGGCTCCGCTGTCGATGGAAGTGAGGTTCTCACAGCGTGATATGTAAAGGCTTTTGAGTTTAGCCACATGTATGAATGGCCCTAGGGGTAGCGTGGTGAGTGGGTTGATGCTCAGGTCCAATTCCTCCAACCTCTTCACTGAGGGCAGGACATGGCTGGGGACTTCGGTGAAGGCATTGTCTTTTAACATCAGAGCTTTGAGTGAGTCCAGTCCACTAAAAGCCTTCTCATGGATACGATATACTTTGTTATTGCTTAGTCCAAGCTTCTCCAGAGCCTTCAGACTCTTAAATGCAAAGTCCTGAATCACAGAAATTTGATTCGAACACAAATAAAGCTCTTCAAGCTCCCTCAGTGGCTCAAGTATTGCACTAGATATATGCTTCAGCTCATTCTTGCACAGGTTCAACACCTTTAGTCCCCGAAGCTTCATGAAAGTGTTAAGAGTCAGGTTTTTTATTCTGTTGTTTGAGAGATCGAGCACTGTAAGTTTCCCAAGGGATCCAAATGCATTATTTTCAATGGTTTCTATGTAGTTGTCACTAAGGTCAAGGGAAGTGAGCTTGGACAGGCCTAAAAATGCCCTGCTGAGTATTCGTGACACTTTGTTATTATTGATGACAAGTGTGTGGAGTGATCGCTGTCCGTCAAAGTTTTGGGATCCCAATGACACCACCTCATTATGAGAGAGATCCAGGTACTCCAGCTCATGATAGAAAGTGAAGCCCTCAAGAATGGTCTTAATTCGGTTGTGGCTCAGATTGAGTTCGAGAATACCAGGGTTTAACAGAATCGGAATCACATCCAGGTCTGCGCTAACACACTCAGACCGCAGCAGCATGTCATCGCACTTACACCCACGGGGACAGAAGGCGCCAACGGGGCTGAGCAGCGTCACCAAGAGCAGTAGCGACACCGAGTGCAGCCCATGGACCACTGAAGGCCATGTAGGAGTTGAGGTGCTTGACCGAGATGGCCTTCGAGGGCTGGGCTCAGGTGGGTTCAGTGGCTGGGTGTCACTTGGAGCTGTTTCATATCTGCACCCTTCTGACACCCGCCTTATTCTTTTCCGATCCTGGCTGAGTTTGGGCAGGAGGGTCGGCAGCGTCTCCCAGCTCTTGATCTGGAGACTTTGTTTCTCATATGGTGTGTTGGTGATGTCTGGAATGTTGTTATCTCCGGCAGCCTTGGCGTGGACCCAAGGAAAGGTGAAAGAAAATGTGTCTTGTTTTATTGCTTCCTCGGTCATGTCAGGAGTGACTGATGGGTCACGAGGAGTGAACACTGAAGAAAGATCAAACTTCCCGAAGAGCTTTCTTCTCCTTTGAGCATGATCAGTGAAGTACCTCTTGTGCAGCTTCCTCCCCCTGAGTGACGGGCGTGACGGCTCGAGACCGTCACCCTGGCCATCTTGGAGACGACCTGCCTGGTGTAAGTCGTCAGTGGAGGGATGACAGGGTAGCAGTGGGGTGGTGTCGCTCCCCATGATCACGGCGTTGTTAAGATAATCCCCCCAAACAACAGCGGGAGGATGGTGTTTTTGTTTAGCCTGGCGGAGGACATTAAGGGGGGGACTCCTTCTCCCCACTTCCTCACTCCCCCCCGGCTGCCCCCCACAGCACGGCGGCCATCATTCAACGCTTGACTCGAAGGCCCGGTGTCCTCGGCGACGCAACGCTCCTGAAAGCAAGAACAAAAGACGTGAGTATGCGTTGGGAATAGGTAAAATAAGGAAGGAAATTGAGATAATCCAACATCGCTCCTACAGCAAAAATAAAAGATGCGAGTTGACGTCGAGTATGCATTGGGAAACAAGGTAAGAAATTCTGAAGATGATAGTCCAGTATTATTTATGCAAGCAAAAGCAGAAGACTTGAGTATGCGTTATGAACTGGCGTGACAGGGATAGGAAGCTCAGTCAGGTAATATTCCTACAACACTCAGTCAAGTAAAAACAAAAAGCCTAAGTATGGGTTTGGAACAGGCGAGGAAGGGTAGGAAATTCCGTCACGTAATACCCTGACAACACTCCTGGAAACAAGAACAAAAGACATGAGTATGCCTTGTGAAGTGGCGAGACAGGGTAGGAAACTCTAATTCTATCAGATAATACCCCGACAACTCCATCACTCGACACAATAAGAGAATTTGATAACGAGTTTGGTAGTTGGGCGTTTACTCAGTAACTAGACTGAAGAGAGTTTGTGCCGCCTCTCAGCGTGCCTCGTCTGTATTCCCTGTGGTTTGTACTCTCTTGGCAAAGGAAATTCTCTACCGCCTATTCTTTAATCAGTTTCTTTCACCATAGGGCACGGTAATATTCCCTACTTTTTTTTTCAGTGTACACTTAAGGTATTAAAAAACACACTAACCCCTCCGCCCTGCTAGTTTAATTATGTATAGGGAACGTCAATATTCCCTTTGTTTTTAATCCACCTTGGAGATATTATAAAACCATATTAGCACATGTTCCTTTCCATTTTTTTTTTTTTTTTTTTTTTTTTTTTTTCCCCCACTGGACACGTTGATATTTTCCACCCCCCCTCTCTTTTTCAGTGCACACTTCCCATACACAAAAATATACGAACATCTTCCTTACTACTTTCTTTCGGCAAAGAGTGCGTTAATATTCGCCACTGCTATTTATGCCTACTGCCGATAGTTAAAAAACATCTTAGCACTCTGCTCTCTCAGTTCCGTTCTGTTTAGGCACGTTAATATTCCCTTATTTATATTCTGTGTACTCGGCCGATATTATTAAACAACAGACATAAAAGATTGACCTCATTGATACGTTGATGTTCTATTGTATTTATCATGCTACTACCAGACGATTTATTGATTTACTGGTTATTTATTAGCTTAGGAATGGCGTCTAGCAGTGAAGGGGTTAATGTAGGTTATTATATTCCATCCAGTTCGAAAAGTCTGTCTTAGCCGTATTGATCATCTGGCGTTTGGAATAAAATAAAGAGGTAATTCCCCCTCCCAATAAAAAGAAAAAAATCCTATGCTTGATCAGAGGAATAATTTTCACTTTCTCTTTCCCTTCTCTTATCACTTCAGCAGCTGCACTCCTGTCTGCCGGCCGTGTATGCAAAACTCAACTTTATCCGAGTCTATCAGAGCAAAAGTTATCCGGACTGAGAGTAGTTTCACACAAGCGATGCGGCACACTAAACACCAAAGGGGCAACTTTCCTCCGTCAGCAGAGACACACGCCATGATGGACCTACCAACATAAAGGACTGTGGAATTGGATGAGGCAAACTGTTCCTACATAGTAACATAAAGGATAATGGAGAAGGCAGACTATTGGTGAGGCAGACTTCGTACCTACTAACATAAAGGATAGTGTAAGTGGATGAGACATCACTCCTACTTAATAAAATAATAATTGGTATAGGTAAGCTAGTCTGCTCGTACAAACACAAGGGATAAAGGAACTGGGTGAGGTGTACTATTCGTCCTTACTAACAGCATGATCCTAGATGAGGAGACCAACTCGTGCTTCTAAATATAGAGGATTGTAGAATTAGAAGCCAAATGTTCGTTCTTTAGACATGTACCCTGGGCCTATCGCAATATAGCCCTTATCAGTTTCACGTAAAAGAGTATCAGGCCACTTATACCAGTTTCACCAGAAGGGAAGTTATTGTACAGCATAAAAGCTTCACTCAAGAGAGTCAGGTTTTGTCACCGAGATCCATCTTTCTATGTGGAAATAAGATTGAGATGGTGATGATAAAAAATTAATACATTGTCACATTTCATAAGGCAGAAATTCGATAAAGATATGGTAATGCCATTTCTGAGAACACACACACACACACACACACACACACACACACACACACACACACACACACACACACACACACACCACCGAACCCCCCCCACAAGCAAAAGACAACATGCCACCTCCACAAAAACAAAATACATCCGTAAACAAAAAGCTGTGCCACCTCCACGAGCACAAAAAATAAATAAAGATGATATGCCACATCCACCAACACAAACAAAGGCTGATATGCCACATCTGGTGCGGGTTGGCGGGTCTGGATGCTTTATGGGAGCAACTCTGCAACACACGTAAAATTGCTATGTTGCGTGGAGGGGTCAGGGGGACTGGGGGAGAGAGAGAGAAACAGAGAGAGAGAGAGAGAGAAGGGGGGTGGGTAGGAATAGTAGGGACAGTACTAAAAAGAGTGAAAATATGAAATGGTAGGGCATAAAGAAAAAGAAATGCAGATGTTATGTAAGACAGAATTTTATAGAGAAAGGATAAACGCAGAAAAGGACAATGAAACGAATGATGGAAAAAAATAGTGAAGGATGTGATGAAAATTAGAAGACAGAAATTTATGGATGAAAAATGATAATAGAAAATAAAAAGGATGGAGTATAGTAAGAAAAAAGTTAAATACGTTGAAAATCCACGGAATGAAAAAAAAATCAATAAATAAACCGGAGGAAACTAAAAGAATTCGAAAGCTGGAAGACGTAAGCAACAGGTGGAAGGTGAACAGGTAAAAACATACGCAAAAAAAGGAGTGAGATGAAGGGGTTAAAAATAGAAAGTAAATAATACGGATGTGTATAAAAGAAGAGGTAAATATGTGGAAAGCTTTTCAGGTAAGTTTATGTATGAAAATGGAAAGGTTAATAGATATAAAGTAAATGAATAGAAAGGACAATGGTAAACAGACATTTACATTGATAGAAGCTGTAATGGATGAAGAAAAAGAAAATAACCCAGTAAACAGATAATAGGGAAAATATTAAAAGAAACCCGTAAATATGTGACAGGGGAGAAATGAAAAAAAAAATTGAGTAAAGACAAATCAGTGACAGAATAAAATGAAAATAAAAACAAGAGGAAAGAGGGAAGGAGAAGTAATTGAAAGAGTGGAAAGAGGGTAAGAAAAAAGACTACGAAAAACAAATTCAGCAAATTATTAAAAAGAAAAATAAGAAACGAAACCTCTGCTCTCAAAAAAACAAAAACAAAAAAAAACAAGGCAAGGAAAATTGAAGTAAAGAAAAATCAGTGACAAGAGTGAAAAGGGAAGAAGGAAAATGTGTGAGGGGAAAGATTGAGGGAGCAGAAAGTTGAAATGGAAAGATGAAAGATATGTCTGCGTAAGATTGGAAAGATCAGGAGAGTCAGCGAGGACATTTTTTGCAAAAGAAATGGAGGGAAGATGAAAGAGACGAGAATGAATGGCGGGAGAGAGAGAGAGAGAGAGAGAGAGAATTGTTTGTCCCCTTTATCAGATATATTATTCTTAGTTGAGAGAGAGAGAGAGAGAGAGAGAGAGAGAGAGAGAGAGAGAGAGAGAGAGAGAGAGAGAGAGAGAGAGAATTGTTTGTCCCCTTTATCAGATATATTATTCTTAGTTGAGAGAGAGAGAGAGAGAGAGAGAGAAATCCTTCGTAGGTATCAAGAATTAAATAAAAGACGTATATGGTACTTAAGGGGTTACCTACTCTCATTTTTTCCAAGTTTATTGTATTACTAACTTACCCTTATTTTCCTTTTTTTATGCCTCTCATTCTCTCTACTCTTCTATTTACTGATGTTCTCTGATTTAAACTCCTTATCATGTTTCTTCTCCTCGTCTGTGTCGTGTCTTGTGTGTTTCTCTCATGTTTTCTTTATGCATAAGAAACATGGTAAGAATTTCAGAGTCTTGAAAATTTAAGCCAAAGAAAGACAAGATATTAACCATCGTCCATTTTGAGATGCTTGGACGTGCCTTCTTTGTAAATCTGTCCATCTGTTTCCACCATCTGTCATCATTTGCATAATAGTCTCTCTCTCTCTGTCTCTGTCTCTCTCTCTCTCTCTCTCTCCCCACCTCACCCACATAAAAGCTCCAAATAAAAGGAATTAGATGGTTTTAAAGAAGGTTCCCCGGTCCTGTACGGGTGGAACGCTTCGTTAGGTAATTTTACGGAACGCTGGGGAACACGGACCGACCCACAACCGCCAGGGGGGGGGCGTTAAATTCGGTCCTGGATTGAAACTGGTCTTGAGAGGTACAGGTCAAAAATAAAACTGGAAACGAGTGAAGATGGTTTGGGTATGAACCTAGTTAGGAGGGATCGGTCCAGGGATAAAATTCGGTCTGGGATTGACACTGGTCTGAAGATATACTGGTCAGGAACGAAACAGGAAACAGGGGATGAAGTTCGTATGGAAATGAAACTAGTCCGGGGGTAAAACTGGTATGAGGTGCAAGTGAATTGGAGATTTAACTTGTCTGAAGATTAAACAGCAATAGTAATGAAATTGGTCAGGAGATGAAACTTGTTTAGGGATGTAACTGGTCTGGGTCTGGAACTGGTCTGGAGCTGGAACTGGTCAGGGTCTGGAACTGGTCTGGGGCTGGGACTGGTCAGGGGAAGATACTGGTGTGAAGATGAAATGAGATGAAGCTGGTCAGAGGACGGAACTTCTTTTGAGATGAAACTGGTCTGACGGTGAAGGTGATCTGAAGATTATATTAGCCTGAGAATCAAAATGGTCTGCTCATGAACTAGTCTGGGAGTAAAACTGGTCATGATGCATCGGTCTTGGAATCAAACAGGTCTAGTAAAGAATTACGTCTAAAGAATTGTGTCTAAATAAAGTCTGGTCTAGAGTGAATGCGGTCTGAGTAAAGTTGGTCTGGGTTTGTGGTGATCTAAGTAAAGTAGGTCTGTTGTGAATGTTGTCAGTGTGATAACGGTCCGGGTTGTGTGGTCCAAGTAAAATTGGTGTGGGGTGAAAGTACTGTAGTCTGAGTAAAGTCGGTCTGAGGTGAAGGTGGTCTGAGTAATGTTGGTCTGGGGTGAAGGTAGTCCAAGTGAAGTCGGTCTAGGGTGAATATGGTCTGAGTAAAGTCGGTCTTGGGTGAAGGTGGCCTGAGTAATGTTGGTCTGGGGTGAATATGATCTGTGAAAAGTTGGTCTGGGGTGAAGGCGGCCTGAGTAAAGTCGGTCTGTGGTGAATATGGTCTGAGTGAAGTCGGTTTGGGGTGAAGGTGGTCAGAGGAAAGTTGGTCTGGGGTGAAGATGATCTGGGTAAAGTTGGTCTGGTGTGAAGGTGTCTGAGTTAAGTTGGTCTGGGGTGAAGGTGGCCTGAGTAAAGTCGGTCTTGGGTGAATGTGGTCTGAGTAAAGTTGATCTGGGGTGAAGGTGGTCTGAGTAAAGTTGGTCTGGGGTGAAGGTGGTCTGAGTAAAGTCGGTCTGGGGTGAAGGTGGTCTGAGTAAAGTTGATCTTGGGTGAAGGTGACTGAGTAAAGTTGGTCTTGGGTGAATGTGGTCTGAGTAAAGTCGGTCTGGGGTGAAGGTGGTCTGAGTAAAGTCGGTCTGGGGTGAAGGTGGTCTGAGTAAAGTCGGTCTGGGGTGAAGGTGGTCTGAGTAAAGTCGGTCTGGGGTGAAACTGGTCATGGCTGAAGTCGAGATTTTTTTTTTTTTTTTTTACCCCAAACTCATCCGGACGTGAACCCAGTGGACTGCCGACTGAAACATCCCATCTCTTGCCGTACACCATCCGCTTTTCGGGGGACGGAGAAAGAATTGAGAGATGATTGTATAATTTGACGTTTTTCCTACACGAGGGAAGCCGGAGGGTCTGGAGGGTGGAGGAGAGCCTTTTGTACTTTCCTTTCCTCATGCTTCTGTAATTAGGTACGAGTATTAGCATGAAAATCGAACCTACTTATAGGGACCATAAAGTGTAGGGTGTATATCTGTTTAACTCTCTCTCTCTCTCTCTCTCTCTCTCTCTCCAATTTACCTTTTGTTATAGAGCTGGCGTTTTAATCAAGAGTAGCCACTGTTATAAATCCGAAATTAGTCTGTCATATATTTTTTTTATTTCCACGTTTTTGCTCTGATTTTTTTTAACTGGGGTCTTTTCATTTTATTTTACACCGAAGGATGTTTCTGTTTTTCTGAGGTTGATGATTTTCCTTATTTTTATTTCTCTTTTGTCATTCGTTTCTCATTATTCTTATATTGAAGTGTTTACGAATTTCATATAATTTGTTTTATATATTGAAATCTCTGTGTCTTTTTTTTTTCTCATGTTACTGGGCCATTTTCCATTTTTCACTTTCATGATGTTTCCTTTTTCATTGTGTTTTATCCATTATACTGAGCCGCTCCATAACTGATCATTTTTTTCCTGTAATGAGTATTTTCTTTTCTTCTTTTACCAATATCCTGAAACGAGTGGGGGGAGGGGGTAAGCAATAAGTGTACCAGACGGCTTTTTCCTCTGTTTTTTCTGGGTTATGGAAGAGAGATTATCGAATTAGATCTGGCTGAGCGGGTTTGGGATTATATGAACATAATTGGATTGAGGGAGCTTGGAAAATTAATCCTATAGCTATGTATTTATCTTTATTTACCTGTCTGTCTGCCAGTCTATCGGTCTAGCTAGGTGCCTGCTCTCCGTCTGTATATCTGTTTATCTATTGACCTGGAGTGGCAGTGATTTTTAAGGAAGGGAAGAGTCAGAAGGGGATGGAACAATATTAATAACAAATTGAAGCACACAGAGAGCTCAGTCCCATCAACGCGACCAGTGAGCACCGGTGGTTTTGGATGATGATAGAGTGATGGAAAATATTCATGTAGACGAGGTTAAGCATCTTTCTCGCCTCTCATATCCTGTTGATAGCCTGATTCGTCACCGTAAATCGAAGCTGATGAGTAGCGATGAACACGATAATTACGCACTGAACACGTGGAAGGGACTTAAGGCCGAAAATTTGACCCTGTCCTGAGTTCACCTTGACCTGTGACAGATTGATCTCAAATTCGAATGACCTTATCCTTATCTAATCCTCAACTCATCCAACACCTCTGGTTCAGTTAGGATAAAAAAAAGAAGAAGTTAATTTTACCCTGTGGCCTTCACCTTTGTCCTGTTGTGGTGAAAATAGTTAATCTAATCCTCGCCCAACTGTAAACCTTTTAAGCACATTTAATCCAAATTAGATCAGGTCTATATGAGTTAAATAGCTGTACCTTTAAGTTTGCCCTTTGACCTTAAATAGCTAAACCTTTAACCTTGTTCTCTGACCTTTTCTTATCTTTGACGGTGTTAAAGTCCAGTTGCTTCACCCTTTTCCTCTCCATCAACCCTTACACCAAAATTGTTCAAAATTCGATTTAAAAAAAAAAAAAAAAAAAAAAAAAAAAAAAAAACTGATTTGACCTTGACTTATGACC
>NC_137000.1:4466630-4514130 GCF_032717465.1 Coenobita brevimanus | reverse complement strand
AAGGTATGTATGTGTGTTTGAGAGAGAGAGAGAGAGAGAGAGAGAGAGAGAGAGTATAACCTCTTAGAAAAAATCAGTAGAAGAAAAAATAGTGATGGAAAAGGAAAAATCAGGGATCAGATCAGGGATAAGAGGAAATATGCAAAAGAGGGTAAAGTAAGGGAAGGCAAAGAATGTGAAAAGAGGAAGTGAGGGAGGGAAGGAGTGGCAAAAAGAGGTGTGGGAGGGAACTTGTGATAAAGAGAGAGGAAAAGTTTAAATTCAGAGAGAGCATTTTCTTGTGAGAGGAAGCAGGGGAGTGGATGAAAGAGAGAGAGAGAGAGAGAGAGAGAGAGAGAGACCAAACAGACCAATGGAACCCAGCTTATTAGTCATATCCCTACCTAGGCCTTAGTTGTACAAAGGAGAGAGAGAGAGAGAGAGAGAGGTTCCTGGAACAAAATAAATGAGGGACTGGGGAGGAGAAGGAGGAAGAATAACGAGGGAAGAGAGAGGAAGTGAGATATGAGATGGAGGTAGGAGAGGGGAAAAAACTATGGCAAAGGAACAAAAATAAGAATTGAGAGAGAGAGAGAGAGAGAGAGAGAGAGAGAGAGAGAGAGAGAGAGAGAGAGAGGACAGGATAGGGATTCTTGGAAGGGGGTAATGAAGAGCGACTGGGGTCTTGCGAGGATTTGAGGGGATGGGGGGAGGAGGGGGAGAGATGAGAGGGGGAGGGAGAGGGAAGGACGAGGCTAAGAGGAGAGGGGAGAAAAGGGAAGGGATGAGAGAAAGGGGAATAAAGAGAAGTTGAGAGAGGTGTGGGAAGGGAGGGAGAGAACGAAAAGAGATGGGAACAGGAAAGGGAGAAAAGGATGTGGGCTAGAATAAGGGGGGGGGGAAAGAAGAGCAAGGAGGGGAGAAAGAGAGGGGAGGGAAGGGGAGTAGAAGAGGGATGGGGAGAAGGAGAGTGGTAAGGAGTAGGAGAGGGGAGGGGAGGATAAATGGGAAGTGAAAAAGAACGTGCAACAGATAGATTGAGAGGATAGGCAATGTTTAAGGAGGATGAGAGTGGTGAGTTGAGAGAAACAGAGGAGGAAAGGACAGAATCGTGAAAAGAGAATGAAGAAGTGGACGAGGGGGTGAAGAGATAGGGAAAGTGGGGAGGGAAGGGGAGGGAGAGAGTGGTGGGGACGGGAAAGGTAGTGGAGTGGGGAGAGAAGGGGGGAGAGGAGAGAGGGTGGATAGAGGGTCGGAATCAGAGGATTACTGACAGGAAAAAGAGTAGAGGAATTTTGAGAGAGAGAGAGAGAGAGAGGGGTTAGTGAATAGGAAAACAGTATTCTCATGCGAGGCGAAATATATGTGAAAAAGTAACATGACAGTTTTTGAGATGAAAATTTAGAAAGGTACAACAAATCGAAAAGAGAAATAAACTACAGGGGCACGTAGTAGAGCACATCTCTCCGACATGGGCAACGTAATTTCCAAACCACTCTCTATAATGGCTTAGGTTTTCTCATAATTGATTAGCGTTTCGCAAAAAGTGCTTTCCGGATCCAGAATTTGTAATACGATCCGGATTCGTCCCAAAAGTTAATTGATTGTTCCCTGGAACATGGGGTAACTACTCACTAGATTTTGACCAAATCTCTGTTTTTGAGTAATCCTGCTATTAGACAGACAGACTAATAAACGTCGGTCCCAAAAGTTAACCGATTGTTCCCTGCGATATGGGCCATCTACCCACCAAATTTGATTCAGATCTCTCTGATAGTTTTTGAGTAATCGTGCGAACAGACTAACAAACAAGCAGGGGTGTAAACATACTCTCCTTGTCGGAGAGAATAAATAGGTTGATAGATACTGCTAGTGAGAGAGAGAGAGAGAGAGGGGGGGGGCAGAATAGGGAGACATACCTAGGGGACGGAGAGGAGGATGAAATTGAAGAGCGGAAAGTGAGGAGATGATGGCGAGTGGGAGAAGATGGGGCTGCTCTTACGACGGGAAACTGGAGTGGTGATTCTAAAACGAGCGGGAAATGAGGGAATCAGGAACTGGAGGTAGCTGAAGATGATTACAAGTGAGGACAAGACGGAGGAACTTTGGAGTAACGATAAGGAATAAACGACATTGAATTAAATGGTTAAAATCCGTTAGTACATTATCATACACAGTGATTCTACTCTTGCAGAAAATATGGGAATCAGGAGTTGGGATTATTTGAAGGTGATTCTAATTGAGACAAAAGAGGGTGAGCTTTGCAGCAGTAATAAGAAACTGACGATCTTGAGTGAGATGGTTAAACTTACCACGAGTTGTTCTGATCATGAAACTGTTAATGGAAAAGGGGATATATGGAAATGGGATAGCCGAGAATATTTCCATAGTGAATGAAGATCAACTCCAAAAATGTAAACAGACGATAATAAATGGGAGGAAACTGGAGAATTACGAACACAGTTAAGGACGATTGTGAATGGAAAACGATGAGACATTCTGGATATAAGTGAATGAAAGGGGAATTCTGAGAGAGAGAGAGAGAGAGAGAGAGAGAGAGAGAGAGAGAGAGAGAGAGAGAGAGAGAGAGAGAGAGAATTATGAAGACAAAGACAGGAAGTCCAGAAAATAAAGAACGAAAAGGAAATTCTGAAAAGAGAGAAGATAGTAAATTTTGAGGAAGGTGGGGGAACAGAGGAAAATAAATGAAGGAAAACAGTGAATTTAAGTCCGAGAAATGACGATTGAGGGGAAAAAAAAAAAAAAAAAAACTAAGCGAATTAAGTCGTCTGAAAAGGTTTATCCCCGTAAAAAGAGGATTTTAAAAGAGGGAAGGGTAGTGAATTTTGATAAGAGAGAATAGACGATAATTAATGGGAAAGAGCTGCAGAATTACGAAGACAGGAAGAGCGGTTGGGATTGGAAAAAGATGATTAATTCTGAGGACGAAGAAATTGAAAGAGAATTGCGATAAAGGTAGTGAACTGCGTAAGAAATAGTGCTTTAATATACCCATTCACTACAGCAGCTCCTTAATCTGGATAAAATCGTCTAGAGATGGCCAGAATTAAACCGATATATATACACCATTGGATTAAAGGGGTTTATTCTATTCCTGCAACCTCAGACGCTTTTCCTCAGCTTACGGGAGACGTTTCGAATCGACTGGTGGTAGTGAAAGTGTGTAAAAAGAAGTTATTAAAGCGACGAGCCCCTTCACTCCTGTTTCGTACTTCTCACACTGTTCTGCCCTTTTTTCAGGACTGTTTTATTCCGCTTAGGAGAGACTTATCGAACTAGTTTCTCTCTCTCTCTCTCTCTCTCTCTCTCTCTCTCTCTCTCTCTCTCTCTCGTGTGTGTGTGTGTGTGTGTGTGTGTGTGTGTGTGAGAGAGAGAGAGAGAGAGAGAGAGAGAGCATGATGTAAGGTTGTGATAGTTACGTAGTGAGTATGGAGTAACAAAAAAGAAAATAATGAACAAATGATCGTCGTAGCAAAAAAGACAAAGAAAAAAGGAAAAATAACTTAAAAAAAAAAATCACGAGATTATAGGGGTGAGAGGATACACGTGGACACCTCTGAAGATAACATAAATAATCTTACAGGAATCGGGATCATAATAGGGGAATTCTTGGAAGAAAAAGGTATATGGATTTCCAAGAAGAGGAGATGAATTCGGTGAGGGGGCGTGAAAGAAGATTTAAAAGGACAAGATGATTAAGAATTTTGATGATGAAACTAAGTAGAGGAATTTTGGGAGGAAGAAAGGGGAAGAATATTAAGGAGATCCAAAAAGAGAAGGATGAGGAATTTGGAAAAAGACACCTGGGAGAAAATGATAAGATGAAAAAGAAATGATGAAGGGAACTGTGGAGGTACTACAAGGAAAAAAAGAAAAAAGAAAAAATGTGAAGGTGAGAAATTTGGAGAAAGACACACATAAGAAATTATATAAAAAAAATCTGATGACGAAAAGGCAATATTAAGAAGGAGAATTAACGGCGTCTAAAAAGAAAAAAGAGGTAAGATATTTGGCAAAGAAAAAAAAAAATTGTGTGAGGAATGTATGATAAGTTGTGACAGTATAACGAAATAAAGCATTCAGAAAAGGATAAATTATAGAAAATGATAAAAGGTGATAGATCTGAATAAAAAGGGGAATGCTGAGAGTAAGGAGATAAATTAGGTTTCTGTATGGTTAAAGATAATAAAGATAAGATGATAAAGGAAGAGGCGATAAAGAGGTCTGATGAAGAAAGCGAATTTTACTAACCAAGAAAAATAGAAGAGTTTCAATAAGCATAAAGGGAAAGGGAAAAGAGAAAGTGGAGAGAGAGAGAGAGAGAGAGAGAGAGAGAGAGAGAGAGAGAGAGAGAGAGGGAGGGAGGTATGATGGAAGGGAAATTCTTTGAGGAAGAAAAATATAGGGAGTTTTAAAAGGGAGGCGAGGAATTTGGACAAGAAGAAAAAAAAGAACTGACGAAAGAGTAGATAATAAGAAGCTTTAAGGATGAAATGGGAAGAGGAGAGGAAGAAAAATAGATAAAGATGTCGAATTTGGATACGGGTAAATAGAAGACATGTTGAAAGATGGTGAATGGGAAGATATGATAAAAAGATGATGGGATGGAGAGGAAATGTGGACATGGTAGAGATATGATGGAGAGAGAGAGAGAGAGAGAGAGAGAGAGAGAGAGAGAGAGAGAGAGAGAGAGAGAGAGAGAGAAAGAGAGAGAGAGAGAGAGGTTGCCCAGGTGCTCCTATAATTGGTTGACAGCCAGGTGAGGAAGTAGGGGGAGGCTGAGGAGGTGGGTGAGGGGTTGGAGGGGAATACTGAGGAAGAGATGGGAAGGGGGACGGTACAAAGTTGAGATCAAGGAGGTGGAAGAAAAGAGGGGAGAAGGACGGGATGAGGAAGGGAGGGAAGGATAGGGTTCGGAGGATTGGGTTCGGAGTTCAGGTCATTGAGGTGGAAGAAGGAAGAGAGAACGAGTACGAAAAGTAGAAGGAGAAGTTGGGGTACAGGATATAAGTCAGGAAAGATGGAAGGGAGAGAGAAGGGAAGTCAAGGGGATGCAGATAAATGGTCACAGAAGGGAGAAAGAGAGAGAGAGAGAGAGAGGGGGGGGGGAGAGGGCGGGGAGAGGGGAGGGGGGGATGGGCTTAACTGATAACGAGGGTAAGAAGTGGGAAGAGGGATTAGGTAATGAAGAGGGGAGAGGCAGGGAGTGGATAAGAAGATAAGATGCAAGGAGAGTGGAATTAGCTTTGTGGAGAATACAGGAGAGCGGATTAGAGAGACGAGATGTGAGAGAGAGAAAAGAGAGGATCAAAACACAAAGGATGGGGGGATTAAGAGAGGAGGTAAGAAGAAGAGGTGTCAGGAAGGAGGGTAGGGGAGGAAGGGAAAAGAGAGACTTATTAGTGAGTGAATTTATGAAGCAAATTGAGGGAGAGAGAGAGAGTGGGATCAAGACACAAAGAATGGGTGACTAAGAGGTGATGTAAGAGGAAGGGAGTGTCGAGAAGGGAAGGAGAGGAAAAGAAGAAAGAAAAGGGGTGAATTATAGGTGCGAACTGAGAGAGAGGAAAGAAAGAAGAGGATCAAAACACAATGGATGAAGGATTAAGAGAGGTTATAAGAGGAAGAGGTGTTAAGAAAGTGGAAAGAAGAGGGGAGAACAAGGGTAGGGGGAAAAAACGGAGAAGAAGGAAAGAGGGAAGGAAGTGAGAAGAGATAATATGGAAAAAGAAACAGAGGATGGTATGAAAGATGAAACAGAAGGAAGACAGTCGAAAGAAGAAATGGATCGAAAGGAGAGGAAATTATGAGGAGTATAAGAGAAGAGGGAAAGGCACATAGAAGGAAAAAATTATATGACTGAGTTTATATTAAAACAGGGAAAAATAAGTAAGAAAAGTGAAGGAAGAAGGAAAAGAAAAGGAAGGAAAATGGTCAGGAGGTAAAGATGAGAGTAGAAAGTAACTGATAAGGATACCTAGAAACTAACTGATAAGAAAGTAAACAGAGAAGGTAAAGAAGGTAGGAAAGTGGAAAGGAAGTAGGAAGCAGGAGAGGCAAAGAAAGTAGAGAACTGTGAGAGTAATAAAGAGACGTAAGAAATACAATAATGAAAAAGGTTAAGTGAAGTGATGATAATGGAAAAAGAGAATTAGAGAGGAAGTAAAGGGGGTGAAGGGAGGGAATACGAAAAAAGGGGGTGATAAAGGAAAAATGGGAGAAAATCTGTAAAGAACATTAGGAGACAGTTTAGAACAGAAGACGAGAGAAGAAAATGGAGGAGGAAAAATGAGAAAAGGGGGAACATGAAATTAGAAGAGAGAAAAAGGAAGAGAAATGGGAGGGACTCTAAAGGAAGGAAACAAGAGACAGTGAAGAGAAGAGAGAAATTTCGAGGAACGGAGAGAAATATGGAGGAAAATAAAGATAAGGACGAATATCAGAAAAAAAGGAACATGAAATAAATGGAGAAAATGGAAAAAAAGGAAAGACCCTGTAAAGGAAAGAAAGAGAAGGCAATAAAGAATGGAGGGAAGGAGAGAATCTTGGAAGAAAATAAAGATAGGAGAAAATGTGAGAGAGAGTGAGGCACATATGACACTTCCTTTCTCTCCAGGATTTTCTCATATTTACATGACTTCTATATTCATATCCTCTCTCTCTCTCTCTCTCTCTCTCTCCTTCCCCACCTCTTCCCTCCCCTCCCCTCCCCCATCCTTTCCTCCATCCTTTTTCCCTCACCTCTCTCTCTCTCTCTCTCTCTCTCTCTCTCTCTCTCCACCCCCCCATGATCCGGGTGACTTGGGCTGTCGATTCGCTGTCTCAAACGCTCAGTAGGTCAGGAAGGAGAGAGAGAGAGAGAGAGAGAGAGAGAGAGAGAGAGAGAGAGGAAACCCTGTGATGTGAATTAAGATGAGAAGCATTTGAAGTGAGTGGCTGGGAAGTACGAAGTTACACCAGATTACTGAGAGAGAGAGAGAGAGAGAGAGAGAGAGAGAGCATGCTAATTATGGTGCAGTAAGTGAAGGAGCTACCGAGCCAAATACGAGTTTAGTCTACATAGTCTCTCTCTCTCTCTCTCTCTCTCTCTCTCTCTCACTGCCCTAAAGATACCGCTGATGAAGATGTTATTAAAAGTACCCAACACAAACATTTACTGGCCTCGAAAATAAGACAGAAACGAAATGAAATAGAAATAAGTGAAGCGAAATGAACCGATGTGGATTACAAGATGGGAGATGAAATGAGGTGAGAAACATGAGAGATAGTTTTATCGAGAGAAATGAGACGAAAAGAAATGAGGAAACTTCTTGATCGCTTGTCCTTATCAGTTTGAGTCCCATGTCTTCCTTTTTAATATGTTCGTGCTTGCTCTAGACGATTTTATTCTGCATAGGGAAGACGATTAATAAATGGGTTAATGAAGACTACAAGTAACCACCATTTCAAAAGGAGTCTGCTGAGTTGAATAGAATCGTCTGGATGTTACAAGAATGAGTTATAAGATGATGTCATTGTAGTGAAGGTGTAAATAGATGAGAGGAGACAGTGTCAGGGAGATTTAAAGACGGAAAAGTTTAAAGAGCTGAGGGAAAATAGAGTGGGGAGATTTATAGAGATTAAAGAGCGAAAAGGAAATCGAGTAGAGAGATTTAAAGGCAGATTAGTTTAAAGAGCTGAGGCGAAATTAAGAGTTAAAGAGTTTATTTTAAAAAACTGAGAGAAAGTGTATATGAGGGAGATTTAAAGAGGTTAGTTTAAACAGAAGAAAAGTGATGTGAGGGGGATTTAGAGAGATTTACAGAGCTGATGTGAAGGACAGTGTTTTAAAGGGATTAATTTAAAGAGCTTAGACGAAATGAAGTGAGAGATTAAATGAGATTAGTTTAAAGAGTAGAGTCGAAATAATGTGACTGGGTTTTAAGCGTAAGTTAATTTAGGGATGAGACGATTATAATTGAGTAGGATTTTGAAACACTTTAAAAGAGCTGGGACAAAATAAAATAAGGTGAATTTAATGATAGACTGGTTTAAAGAGCTTGGATGAAATGAAGTGAGAAAATTTAAAGATGCCTACGAGTATATGACTGCAAGATATAAACGAAATGAAGTGAGGAAGATGGCTTGGTGGAAAGAGATGAAATTGAGTGGGAGGTGCTTCAGAAATGAGAGGAAATGAACAGAAATGAAGTGATGGGTATTTGGAAATAGAATACTGTACATGAGATGGAAGGAAATGAAGTAGATTTGAAGACACTGGCTACGGGAAATGAGACTGAATAAGGAAAGGGGGAAACTGGAAAAAAAGTGTGGTTCCAAGAAAGTGAAATGAAGTGAAGAATATAGCATGGTTGGAAGGGAGAAGGGGAAACGAAATGAGGCAATCGTTAAGATGCCTATGATCGTAAGGGGTGAAATGAAGTGAGGGAGAGGTAGAGATAGTTGATTTGGGGTGCAGAGAGAGAGAGAGAGAGAGAGAGAGAGAGAGAATGTTTTGAGTGGGTGTGTGTGCGTATGAATATGTATGTATATATGCATTATGTAAGCGTCAGTTACATACACACGCCTCTCTCATCACTTAGCCTTTTATATGCCTCATTCCTTTCCTCCTAAAACATATTTTTCATTCAATTTTTTTTTAGAGTCTGTCCTAAAACTGTTTCAATTCCTCCTCTTCCTCCTTCTCCTCCTCCTCCACCTCCTCCTCCTCCAGAAATCTCACTTTCATTTCTCTTCCTCCTATCCCTCATTTTCCCCCACTCCCCCGTACGCATTTCATCCTTTCCCCTTCCTCTCCCCTTCCCAACAACTTACTTCCTCCCCTTATTACTACTCCTCCGCTGATCCTTCTCCTCCTCCACCCACCTAGGCCTCCTTCTCTTCCCCCCCCCCTCTCTCTCTCTCTTCTTTCCCCACTCCTGTCCTCCTTTCCCAGCTCATCATCCCTCTTCCTCATCTCTTTCTCTCATCATAAGCATCCCTCGCAGTTCCTTCTTTCTCTCATCCGCTCCCTTCCTCTCCCCCTCGCCTTCCGCCAGTATCTCGTTCTCCTCTTCTCCTCCTCCTCCCCCCATATTCCAGGCGCCTAATCCCACTCCCTGTTTCGTGTCATCCTACTTCCTCCCTCTCTTTGATCCCTCTTCCCCTTCTTTATCTCCTTCGTCCCTTCCTCTTATCATCTTATCCCTCCTCCCTCCTTCCCGGCTCATATCCTCACCTCCCATTCTTCCCTCATCTCCTTTCCTTGCCCTTTCCTCCGCTTTTAAACCTCTCATTCTTACCCTTGCCTCCCCACCATTCGCTCCCTCCCCTTCTCCCTCCCCCCTCATTCCTACCATCTCAGCTTGTCCACACCATCCCTCTCTTCCTCTTATCCTCATGTCATCCCCGTCCCTTTCTTCCTTCTCCTGCCGTCTCATCCTGCTCCCCACACCTCACCCTCTCTCCCCTTCCCTCCCCTCCCCTCCCCTCCCCTCCCCTTCCCTTCCCTTCCCTTCCCTTCCCGTCCCTTCCCTTCCCTGCCTTTCCCTTCTCCAACCATCTCATCCCTCTCTGCACCCTTCCCGTCCCCTCCCCTCCTCCTCCTTGCCATCCTCCCATCAGTGGATCAAGGACGTAACCCAGCGAGGAAGTTTTGGCATAGATCTTGTCAGTGTGTTTTGTGTTGGTGCGAGGAAGACGGAGGGAAGGGCTTAGGGGACAGGGTTAATAAAGAGGGTGGAAGGAGGAAGGGAAGAAAGGAAGGGGAGATCGAGAGGGATGACGAAGATGGTGGCGAGGGGAAGTGTGTGTGTGTGTGTGTGTGTGTGTGTGTGTGTGTGTGTGTGTGTGTGTGTTAAATATAAACATACCTACAGATAGATAAATAAGTAGGTTTGAAGGTAGAAAGAGAGAGAGAGAGAGAGAGATGGATAGATAGATAGATCGACAAACAGGCAAGTAGATTGGTAGACAAACAGAGATAAGGACTAAAATAGATGGACAGGTGGACTGCTGGGATTCAGGGACGTATTAACAAGTCTATGGCAAGAATAAATTGCATACGACTATATAAACGAAAAATTTCTTTTAAAAAACAAAGCCTGAATTACGAACAGTATATTCCTGCCTAGGATGAAAAACTAAGCCTGAATTACTCATGAACAGTATATTTCTGCCTACAATGAAAAACTAAGCCTGAATTACTCATGAACTGTATATTTCTGCCTACGATGAAAAACTAAGCCTGAATTACTCATGAACAATATTTTTGCCTTCGATGAAAAACTAAGCCTGAATTACTCATGAACTGTATATTTCTGCTTAGAGTGAGCTGACCCACCTACTATAATGCGTTTACTCCAACTTGGCAAGTATCATTCACACCTTTTTTTCTCAGTTGATGGCCAGATGTAGTCGGATTGGAGGTTTAATTAGACTAGTAACCAAGGAGCTTCATACAAACCTTGCCAGATAATGCTCATCGAATAATCATGCAACCACGACTTAATACTGAGTTGTTTAAGTAACCCAGTTTCATTTGAAGAAAGCAAACGAAGTATATTGTAGTCTTTGTTAGGGTTTTAGGTGTATATAATTACTCTCGTCTAAACAATATCGTCCTGGTTAATCTGAGCATAATTGCTTAGCTAGTGTGTGCACAGCAGCAAAGGATTAGCAATAATTCTCTCTCTCTCTCTCTCCTCCTCCTCCTCCTCCTCCTTCTTCTCCTCCTCCTCTCCAGCATCATCTCTTCCTCCTCCTCCTCCTCTGCTCCTCTGTTTTCTCCCCTCTTATCCCTCCTTCCTGTCTATGTATGTTCTAGTCATCTTTCATCCTTCCCATCCATGACTCTTACCTATTTCCTCCTCTCTCCCTTCCCTTTCCATCCTAGTCCTTTCTCTTCTCTCCCTTGAGCTTCTCTCCTCAGTTCACTTCTTCCTCAGTCTTCCTCCCATTCGTTGATCCTCTGTTCTGATTCCTCATCCTTCCCCATCCTTCTGTCTTCCTCTAACATCTTCCTCTTTATACTTCCATCCTTCTTTCTCCCAGCTCTCCTCCCCTCATCCTTCCGATCCTTACCTTTTCCTCCCCTCGTCATCCCGTTCCTTGATCCTTAATTTTCCCCTTCAGTCTTCTTACTTCCTTTCACCTTCTGTCTCCCATTTCTTACCAACCGTCAGTCTTCCCCACCCTTGCCCTTCTCTCCCCACCTCCATCCTCCATCCCACGTCCTTCCATCCCGTCCTTGATACCCAGTTTCCTCCCTCCTCTTCCCTGTAATCGTCTTCTGCCTTTTCTTCCTCCCCCCGCCTCTTCCTGATCCCCAATAACTCCTCCTTTCATTTATCTTCCCTTCCTGCCTCCTTCTCCAGCTTTCTCTCTTCCTTCCCTGTTTTTCCTAATTTTCCCTTCTTCCCCTCCTACCACGTCTCCTCCCCTGTTCATCCTGCTTTCTTTTTTCATTCTGTTCTTCCCCCACCCTCCCCTTTTCTCTTCTTTCATCCTTTAGCCCTCCATTTCTTACCTCCTCCTCTCTTCTCGTCTCCCCTCGCCTACCTCCTCTTTTACTGACTTCGCACCCTTCTCTGTCTTTCCTTTTTGCATCCTTCATCCGAAATTCTTCTTGCATCCTTCGCTTCCCACTTCCATTATATCACATCCTTTCGCTTCCCTTACTCTTTCTCAGCTTACTTTCATGCCACATCCCAACCCCAGTTTCTCCCTTCTCTTCCTCCTCCCTCCAGATCCTTCTCTCCTGATCCCTTCCCCTCTCCTCTCTCCTGACTCCCCTCTCCCGTCTTAACACTCCCTCACGCCTCAGGACACACACACACTGTAATATCTCCTCTCCCCTCCCCTCCTTCTTACCCTCTCCCCTCGACCTCCCCTCTTCCCTCTTTCTTCCTTTAACAGACTTTCCCCTCCTCACTCCTGAAATCTCGTCTCCTCACCCTGAACCTCCTCCCCTCTTGCCCAACTTTTCTTATTCCACTCCTCCGCTCTCCCTCCTATTTCTTTCTTCCTTCTCCACTCTCAACTGCATCTCCGTTCAGCCTCCTGCACCTCCCCGCATCCAACTCTATCCCTCTTCCCTGCTCCTCATCCCACTCTCCCTTCCTTCCTTCATAACCCTTCACACACTTTCCATTCCTCCTTTCCCATAAAATTTCCATGTTAGCTTTTCTATGCTGCATGGTCGTTCTTCTCACTATTTCCTACCGGCTTCGGCTGGAGGTTTTGGTGGGTGGGAGAGAGCCTTCTTAGTTTTCTGCCCTTATCTTTAACTTGTACGATAGTCACCTTAATTATTCCCTGCTGATTTTCTGACCTTGTCTTTAACTCTGATAATTGTTACGTTAGTTGTAATGTATCCAATAACCAACAGCTTCTTCTCCACAACTTCCCTCCCTACCTTCCCCCCTCCTCTTCCCTCCCCATCTACCCCTTCCACTTCCCTCCCCATTTTCACCCTCCTTCTCCCTCCCTACCTCCCCCCTCCTCTTTACCCTAGCCCCGACCCACCCACACACGCACCCTTCTCCAGGACACCTACAGTAATATCTGGCAGGTTGGACTCCCAGCTTGTCTCCCAGGACCCTTCCCGTCTCTTCTATATTAAATCCATCCTCCCTCACACCCATACACTTCCCACGCCCACAGTGCACGTCCCACGCCCTCACTGCACGTCCCACGCCCCCACTACACGTCCTAGTCCTTTGTTACATATCCCTGTAGCTCCTGTGTGTGCCGCCTCTGTCTTGCTGCAGGCCATCTCACACCCACATTCAGCACGTATCATTCCCACATTTCAATCTCAATTCTTACAGTTTCGTTAGACCTCATACATCGGTAAATATTCATGTGTGTGTGTGTGTGTGTGTGTGTGTGTGTGTGTGTGTGTGTGTGTGTGTGTACTTATATAGACGTTTCTACATATATCTATTTTCTGTCTGTCTGTCTGTATGAGTGTGTGGAAGAAATCAGAGAGAGAGAAAGAGAGAGAGGGAGAGAGAGAGCAGGACGCGTGTTGAGTGCCCAGGTAACATGTCCAGCTAGCGGCAGCAAATCACAGAGGCTCGAGTCTACCTGCTGGCCACACCTTGACACAAATTCTTGCCCCTCGTCCTGTGTACCTGCCAGAGAACACGTACACCCAGAGAACGCCTACACCCAGGAGAAAAAATTAGCCGACATATCCCAGGCGGCTGAGGGAGTGGAAGGTGGTATATGAATTGTTTTTATGTGATAGGAACATTAAATGCACATGGAAGGCTCATGAGAAGAAGGATGCTCTCTGTTGATCGGGGAGGAATGGGAAAAAATGGGAGGCAGGAGAGAGGGGGAGAGAGAAAGAGAGAGAGAGAGAGAGAGAGAGAGAGAGAGAGAGAGAGAGAGAGAAATGGATTGCTCGTATTTTTTATGGGTTGCTCGTATTTTGTGTGTGTGTGTGTGTGTGTGTGTGTGTGTGTGTGTGTGTTTACAAAGTCAAGCAAAAGGCGTAGGCCGAGACGAGTTTCCTTCAGTTTGCTTACGTGCATCATAATCTCTTGCGTGTAAATATTATGAGAATTCCAGTGTGTTGAACTGAATGAACCTTTTCTCCTTCGAGGTAAGTATAACCTTCTTAGGATATCAAGAAATTAAAATAGAACCGAAATCGCTGCAATGAAAAACACAACGAAAGCAAAACTACAACCACAGCTTATCCAGAATCACAGTTATTGAAAACCAAGCCAACAGCAACCACAAGCATCACAACCATTACCATAACCACGACAACTACTGTCAGCACAACCTGCACTGTTATGGTAGCTGTAAATTTACCCACACTCACGACCACAACTATAACCACCACAAACCACACCATCATGTCCAAAACCACAAGCAGCACCACAACCCACACATCCCACAACCACAATCACAGTCCACACCATCATGCCCACAACCACAACCAACATCACAACTAGTCACAACAGCCACAAACATTGACAACCAAAACACCACCACATCAGCCACGCCCAAAGTCACAACAACAACCACCTTCAAAATCACAACATCCACCACAGCAATCACACTTGCCACATCCACCACCACTACCACCACAGCCCACGACATAACTTCACCGATAACTTCCTCTCACTACAACAGCAACAGCAACCACAAGACACGCCACCACCACCACCACCACCACCACCACCATGTCAACCATAACTTCATTTCCTCCACCACCACCATCATGTCAGCCATAACTTCATTTCCTCCACCACAACCACCACCACAGCCACCACCATAACCACCACCACAACCACCACCACAGCAACGCCATCATGCCAGCTATAACTTCATTTCCCCACGGCTCCTTCCTCATCAGAATACTTCCTCGCTCCACCCTCATAATTTCCTCACTTCCTCTCTCACTTTTCTCTCCCTCTCTCTCTTCTCTCTCACTTTTCGTCCTCCATGTTTCCTTCGTATTCGTCTAGGAGTGCTTTCTGGTCCACGTTTCCTCTCTCTTTCTCTTTTCTGAATCTTTTCTCATTCTCCTTCACTCTTTCTTCTAACTTTCCGTTTTCCTTCCTTCCTCTCTCACTTTGTCATCATCAAGGGGAGTTGTCTCTTGTTCTTTTATCTCGTTTCCCCACTTTCTCTCCCTTTCTCTCTTCTCCGTTTCACTTTTCTTCCTTCCTCTTCCTTCCTTCGTCTTTATCTAAGGCTGCCCTTCTCTTCATATTTTCTATACCCTACCATTTTCCTATCCCATTTTTCATTTTCTACTCTTTCATCCATTCCTCTTTCACTTCTCTTTTCCTCTCGCTTCTGTCATACTTTTCAACCTCCTTTCTTCCTCCCTTCTTGTATCATCATTTAGGGCAGTTTTCTCTTGTTCTTATTTACTTTCTCATTTTTTCTCTCTCCCTCTCTCTCTCTTCTCTCTCACTTTTCGTCCTCCTTCCTTCCTTCTTTCGTCCTTATCCATGACTGCTTTCTCTTCTCCTTTTCTTCTATTTTTCTTCTTTTCTGTCATGTTAATTTTTTTCCTTTTTTTCTCTATTCCTGTTAAACTTTTCTGTAACTTATTTTTCTCTTCCTTCCATCCCTCCTTCCTTCTTTCCTTCTTCCTTCCTTTATCTTCATATAGGATTGTTTACAGCTTCTTTTTTCCCTTCCTTATTCTTCTCTTGCTTTCCCTTCCTCTTCCTTGCTCACTCTTCCCTCTTTCTCTCTTGTTTTATTTTTCGTACTTCATCTGTTATTCGTCTTATCTTGGAAAACTCTCTCTCTCTCTCTCTCTCTCTCTCTCTCTCCTGTGATTCCCCACTCCTCTCACTTTTCTCTCCCGTTTATTCTTGTCTCTCCTCTCCTCCGTCCTCCTCTCTCACTAATTTCTCCCTTTCTCCTCTCCTGTCTTCCTCCATCATTTTCTTGTGTCCTTTCACTTCCTGTTTTCCTCCATTCTCCCTCCCAGGTTCGTCTCCCTTTTCATCCTTCTGTTTCCTTCCTTATTTCCCTCTCTCTCTCTCTCTCTCTCTCTCTCTCTCTCTCCTTTATCCTTTTTCTCTTCTTCCTTTCCCTTGCATCAATCTTCGTTAATCCATGTTTATCTAGCCCACTTCTCTCTCTCTCTCTCTCTCTCTCTCTCTCTCTCTCTCTCTCCTTTATCCTTTTTCTCTTCTTCCTTTCCCTTGCATCAATCTTCGTTCATTCATGTTTATCTAGCCCAGTTCTGTCTGTCTGTCTGTCTGTCTGTCTGTCTGTCTGTCTGTCTCTCTCTCTCTCTCTCTCTCATATTCACACACACATTTTGCTCTGTCTTTCTTCCATTTCTCTTCCTCTTGTTTTCTTACCCTTCCTTTTCGTCTCCTATCCTTCCTTCTTCCCCACCTTAATTTTCCTCCGCCTTCTCTTCCTTCCTCCTTCCCTCCTGTTCCTTCATCCTAACTTTCTCCTTCCTCCTCTTCTCTTCCTCTTCCTCCAGCTCATTTTCCCGCCTTCCTCCTTCCTGGCCCACTTTTCGCCTATATACTCTCCTCCTCCTCCATGCCTCCTCCTCCTCCTCTTTCCTTCCTCATCCTCCAGCCCAGTTTTCTTCCCTCCTGACCCACTTTTCACTCCAAGGGATTTGCTTCCTTCCTCTCCTTTCCTCCACCATATTCTCCGCACTTTTCCCTTCGCAGTTTTTTTCCGGTCTTTTTCCTCCCCCTGAATTTCCTTTTAGTTTATTGGTTCGTGTCTCCTGTCATCTGTGCTCATATTTTTAGTCCCCCCTCTCTCTCTCTCTCTCTCTCTCTCTCTCTCTCTCTCTCTCTCTCTCTCTCTCTCTCTCAGCACACCATATTCCCCGCCTCATCACCTTTCTGTATTTTCTCTTTTTCGTCTCCCTGAAATTACACCATTTTTTTTTTCCATTTCTCTCTGTTCTTATTATCTTTTTTTTTTTTTTGTACATTTATATTTTTATTCCAGTGTCTTAATTGTTTTTGTATATATTGTTTTTTGTATGCCTCTTTCTTTCCCGTTGCTTATATCAACTTTTGTGTTTTACTTTGTCTGCTGCTTCTCTGTTCTTCGTCTTCTCCCCACTACGTTTTCTTTCATCTCTTTAGTGTATTTTTTTTTTTATTCGTGTTTAAGTTGTTTATACTTTTATTCCATTTTTTTTTAGCCATTCGTTTTGTTCCCTAATTGTGTGTGTGTGTGTGTGTGTGTGTGTGTGTGTGTGTGTGTGTGTGTGTGTGTTTTATCATTCTTCCCGTTTTTGTCCTCACAGTTTCTTAACCTCTTGTAGCATGATAAACTTTTTTTTTTTTTTCACCTTTCTGTTTAATTCTTGCTCCTGCCGCACTATTTTGTTCTTCATGATGGAGTATTTGAAGTGGAAGTGTTAGGTATGGCCTTCATGAGCACCTTTGCTTAGAAATAACTCCTCTTTAACTGTGTAAAATCATCATCATCATCATCATCATCAACAACATCACCTTCATTATTATCAGTCATGAGCCACCATCACCACCACCACCAGTCATCATCTTCACCAATCATTAGTCATTATCATCATCATCATCATCATCACCATTATCATCTTCATCATCATCATCATCATCATCATCATCATCATCATCAAAATCATCCTTACCTTAATTCCTAGTAAAGAGATGAGGTTATGAAATTCTAGTTTATGTCATTATTATCATTATTTTTGACCTACCGACTTCTTCCTGTTTTTATTTCTCTCTTCATCATTCTTTTCATATTTTCTTTCAACGCCCTCATCTTCATTTTCATCTTATTATTTTTCCTTGTATTCATTATTCATTCTGCTTTCCCTCTTTATTCCTCTTGATTTTATTTTACCTCCTTTTTACTGCTCGTTCATTCTTTTATGCTAAGATTATCCTTTCCACTGGTCTCTTCTTCCTCCTCTTGTCTTTCCCTTCTTTCTTCTCCATTCTTGCTCTCCCACTCCTTTCTCCTCTTCATCTGTTCATTTTTTTTTTTAACCTTCTGTCCTTCTGTTTCTCCTCCTCTTACCTCCTGCTTCTTCTTCATTATTTCCCTTTCTTGCTTTTATCTTTTTCCTCCTCCTCCTCCTCCTCCTCCTCCTCCTCCTCCTACTACTACTACTACTACTACTACTACTACTTTTTCCCCTTTCACCTTCCTCCTCTCCTTTTACTACCTTCCTACTTCCCTCCTGCCTCCTATCTCTCCCTTACCTTCTCCATTCTCCTTTATTTTACACTCCCTCCTCTCCATTACTTCTCATTATCTCCTCCTTCCCTCCGCTACTTTGGCGGTGCTCCTTTTTTTAGTCTCTCTCTCTCTCTCTCTCTCTCTCTCTCTCTCTCTCTCTCTCTCTCTCTCTCTCTCTCTCTCTCTCTCTCTCTCTCTCTCTTCCTCTCTCTCCCTCCCACTCCATTCTCCTCTTCATCTGTTCATTTTTTTTTTTAACTTTCTGTCCTGTTTCTCCTCTCTCTCTCTCTCTCTCTCTCTCTCTCTCTCTGTCTCTCTCTCTCTCTCTCTGTCTCTGTCTCTCTCTCTCTCTCTCTCTCTCTCTCTCTCTCTCTCTCTCTCTCTCTCTCTCTCTCTCTCTCTCTCTCCGTCCATCACTGTCTGTCTACCTTTCTATCTGTCTGTCTATTGAAATTTATCGGTCGCCATGAATCCCAAACTCCGTCGATTACATTTTACCTCATTTGAGATATAAGTGTAGAGTATTTGATTAGTAGCAGAGAAACGGAGGGCAATAACTGATAACGGATTTAATATTGTTGATAATTGAGATGTACTGCTGATTGCTCCTCTGTGTTGCCCATTTCACACACACACACACACACACACACACACACACACACACACACACACACACACACACACACACACACACACACACACACACACACACACACACACACACACAGAACCTTCCCTACCCCATCGCCTTCTCTCCATTTCCTGTTTCAATCATTCTCTAATCTAGTCCTTTCGTCCCTGCTTCCCTTCCCCCTCTTAATCTAATCTCTTCCCCTTCCTCTCTCTAACACCTCTCCCCTTCCTTCTCATCTGTGCTAGTTCCTTCTATTTCTCGTTTATTCCTTCTATCAACGTCCATCTCTTTCATGAGTTCTCCCTTCGTCTCTCACTCTCCCCCTTTTCTCCTAACATGCATCTCTACTCTATATTCCTTTCTCTTTACCTCTCCTCTTTCCTACTCACGTTTTCTTCTCTCCTTTCATTCTTTTCTTCTCCCCTTCCCGCTTCCTCCCTTCTCCTTCTCTCATCTTCGTTGCTTCTCCTTTTTTTTCCCTTTTATTCATTCTTCGCTTCTTTCCCTTTCTTTTTTCTCCTCATCTCCACTTCCCTGTTTCCACCTCCCGTTCTCTCTTCCGTCTTCTTTTCTTATTACTCCTTCATTTTCTCTCGTCGCCACTTCTCTTCCCCACTTCCATCCTCTTCCCCTCTTCGTCCTTTCCTCGCTTCCTGTTGCTTCTACCTGTTCCCATCTCTTCTCCTCTTGTTCTTCCCTCCTCCTCCCATCTCGTTCCCTCCTCTTCTCCCACTCCCCTTCCCTTCTCCCTCACCTCTATTCTCACCTCTCTCTGCCAGTCTTGCAGATTACCTCTCTCCCGTTTTGCATCCTTAGCCACCCCAGGGGAGGTAAAATAGGCTAGTCTCCCACTGTCTGCTTGGCGTTCTGTCTTCTGTCTCTCATTTTCTAAACGTCACTATCTATCGATCTCTTTCTTTCCGTCTGTCTTTTTTGCTTCTCACTGTCTTTTTCTTTCTGTTTGTCTTTTTATTGGTGTGTTTGTCTGTCTCTTTGTATTTCTTTCAGTGTTTGTCGTAAATTTTCTCAGTTTCCTGTCTGTCTTTGTCAGCTTTATCCAAATACAGAAAAACTAAGAAGAGAATAACGATAAAGATGCTTGAGGATTAAAAAAAGATAAATTACAAGGGCACAGCAGACTTAAGAAACAGAGATAATAAATACTTGTTTTATATTTACTTGAGAAATATGAAGACTGGATGGCATAGATTAATAGAGCTGCCCTTTAGATCAATATGGTGGAGTTATGTGCTCTCTCTCTCTCTCTCTCTCTCTCTCTCTCTCTCTCTCTTTCTGCGTTTTCTTCATTCCAAATTTTCCCTCTCCATCATCATCTCTTCCGCGTCTCCTCTTTAATCTTATCTCCATTGCTCTATACCTCTCTTCCTTCCCTCTTCATCTTCGTTATCTCTCTCTCTCTCTCTCTCTATTGCCGGTAAATGAAGCAACTATTTGGTATCCGTAAATGGAATTACTAACAAAATAAATTGAAAAAAAACAAATCAGACGGGCACACCTCATCTCAGTTATTTCTGTTATTGAGGAAAGAGATTTCAACTTTAGCACTTATAAATATTCTGTATACTGCATAAGGCTATAATGACCATATTAAGACTTTAAGTAGGTTTTATCAGTATTTTGCTGCATACATTACTAACATGTCATATTCATTCACACGCAGTTGTTTCCCAGACTAAGTAATTTGTTATTCATAAAGCCCTTCAGGGAGAGAGAGAGAGAGAGAGAGACTAAAAAAGTTTATAGCCAGATATTTTAATGCCGATGGGGATGGCAGGGAATAAAGCTCTTCCACGTCACCCAGTTTTTTTTGCCATCAATCTGCCTTTCCTCCAACTCACAGCACCGTCATTCACCCACCTCTCCTCCCCATCACTCCACCTATTCTCCGAGTTCCCTTTTCCCTTCCCCCTCGCATACAATTACTCCTGGATGTAGAAATGAAAGATGTGAACTGTTCGACTTGAAGTGATATGAGTTAACGTGAATAGGCTGGCTTTGAAGTGACTGTGCAGGATTATATGAAAAAAACAAAAAATCAGGCCCCCTTTTTTTATGCAAGGAAGAAGGAACCAAAGGCCAGAACCCCCGTAAGATTTTCCCTACCAACAAGAAGCAAAAACAAGATAACAGAGCCAATTCACGATCTGTTATCTTAGGGTGAGGAAGCTTACTAACACCTCTTTCCTAGCGATTTATTTTGCTTGTTGTACCTTACTTGTCTCTTGTATCTTATTTATTCATTTTTATTATCGACATAGATTGCCTAGATAAGATAAAACCTGTTAATAAAATGGTACCTGCAGAAATAAACCGTCAAGGAAAAGGTGTTAGAGAGCTTCCGTATCCGACGAGATGACCAGAACTGACCAAATTGAACCTCATTTGCCTCTGACCTGCCTTGACCTTGCGTAAATGGCCTAACGTGTCCCTGGATTACCCAAAGTGAATGAAACCTAATCTTAAATATTCTAAATGAACCTAAACTAATGGTACTAAACCTAAATATATGAAAAAGAATAGAGAAACTGAAATTACATGAATGGGTGGAATTGGATGCGATTATCAGGATTGGATACGAATTACCTGAAGAAACCTGAACTGATATAAGTGGACCAATTTTCACTCAGTCTTTACCTGAAGCCCAACTTACTGTGTTTTTTAGTTCGTGTCTTCCTTCCCATTGCCTCAGCTCACCTGCAAAGGAAAGAAGAGTTTATATTATTTTTCACGGGGGTTACACACACACACACACACACACACACACACACACACACACACACACACACACACACACACACACACACACACACACACACACACACACACACACACACACACACACACACACACACACACACAGATTGTTAGACATTAAGTAGATACGAGGTAGATAAAAACAATTAGCGGTTGAGCCTTATTGCCATCCTTTCATTCCCCTAGTACGATGAAAGGATGTAAAATATACTCGTAAAGAAGAGTTGCCTTGAAGCCGGCACTGGGTCACAGGAAGACGGAAGCGGCCTCAGTGGACATAAATAAACCTGAGAGGGTGGGGGGTTGGGTGTAACGCGACCTGGAGTGACGCAAAAGGACGACAATTGACCTGACTCGACCGCGATTAATGTGAGGAGATGAACCCCAAGTGACCAAAACAAACCACCTGACTTACCTATTACCTGTTACTTACCTGTGACTAATTAGTACACTCAAAATGATAGGTAGAGTTATCGATCTTTTCCTCTCAAACTTATGCCAGCAGTGAACGAACGCATACATGAAAGGAAAAAAAAATACGAGCACATACAGCCAAATATAAAATACAAAGTGATTACATGTGCAGACTTAAATGTATTGGTCTGTTGTCTTCCCCAGTAGCTATATTTTTATACACTTTCTATTTCAGTAATATATTTTTCAGTCCGGGTAGGCGTCTCTCTCTCTCTCTCTCTCTCTCTCTCTCCCTAATTGAATCACTAAATCAGGGGGACCGATAAGACCACACTAATATATTCATTTATTAATTAAGTTCTGCTCTCTTTTAATCCTGTTTTTGTCCCCCTCTTGGAGTGGAGGTGGTCGCTGGAATGGGTTTTGATTCTTTATGATGAGAGAGAGAGGGGGGGGGCGGGAGAGGGTTTGGATGATTGTGTGCTGACGTGTTTGATTGTGGGAAGAGAGAGAGAGAGAGAGAGAGAGAGAGAGAGAGAGAGAGAGAGGAAGAAATGTAAGAGATATGGAGAAACAGAACGAAGCTAAGAGGCGATAAATGACAGCAATTATCAATTTGTGTTAATAGTAATAAACAAATTAATCCTCAGTCGGTCTTCCACCCCATTTCTGAATTGATATCGTCCTGAACTTCATTAAGATTTATAGCCTAAGAGGAATACAGTTTAATTCTTTTACTTTTATTTAATTTAGTCACTCGGAGCATCCACTGTTTTTGTATTTATTTATAATTTTTTATTTTTTGGTGTATTTTTGTGTATATTATGTATTTGTGTTTTATTCGTGCTATCCCTGTCTAATCTCAGTCATACTAAGAGGGACCTATAGTTGTGGAGTGTGTAGCGACCATTTCCACTCCTTTTTTTTTTTTTTTTTTGTGAAGTGTGTAGTGACCATTTCCATTATATTTTGTAGTGGAACGTGTAGTGACAATTTCCGTAATTTTTTGTAGTGAGTGTGTATTGATAATTTCCATTATTTTTTGTAATGGTGTGTGAAGAAACAATTTCCCTTTTTTTTTTTTTTTTTTTGGCGTGTTTATTGACCATTTCCATTATTTTTGTAGCGGAGTGTGTAGTGGCAATCTCCATTAATCTTTTCACTACGAGAGGTCCCAACTGATCTTAACTCTGTCACTCTGAGAACTTTCTTTGTCAGTTTATGCTTGCTTCATACAGACAGCGTCGTATAACTGAGAAGAAACTGTTACTATTATTATTATTATTATTATTATTATTATGCATTAGTAGTTAGATATAGCCCTAATTAACCCCTTTACATCCAGACATAATTAATAACGAAGGGGGGAAAATCTGACTGTAAGATTGAAAAACAAAAATACATTACTTGATTAAGGGAGTTAAGTGAATCGTCTCTCGTAAGCAAGAATGAAGGTAAAAAAGGCGTCCTCGCAGTGAAGGGGTTAATGGTAGGCAGGTGAGCGAGGAGTTTAATTACCTGAGATCTTTATAGGTACTGTGAACACTCCTACTTAATTTTAGTTTATTTTATGCATATGAGCGCACGCAAGGTTTATGAGAACTGCCTAACTTTTGCGAGCTTCCCTAGGCGCTCTTTGGTCTTTATAGAGCGTCCGTGAGAGCTCTTTTGTCTTTAAATATAGAGCGTCTCTGAGAGCTCTTTTGTCTTTAAATATAGAGCGTCCCTGAGAGCTCTTTGGTCTTTAAATATAGAGCGTCCCTGAGAGCTCTTTGGTCTTTATACATAGAGCATCCATGAGAGCTCTTTGGTCTTTAAATATAGAGTGTCCCTGAGAGCGGTTTTGTCCTTATATATGCTAGACTCTTAAGTAGGAAGATGTTTGAGCAGCTTTATAATTGCCACCGACCTACAGTTTTATTGATTTTGCGATACACGTCTGTTAGTGATAAAATTATACCTTTATTGCGAGTGAAATCCCTCTAATTATATCGTAAAAATAATATCGCTGCCATACATTTTTTTCTGGTAAGGAATGACGTTCTTTAGCGAAGGCATTGGACGGAATTTTTCACTCTCTCTCTCTCTCTCTCTCTCTCTCTCTCTCTCTCTCTCTCTTAGTAAAAACAATGATAACAATAATAATAAAAACGTCAAGGGTGTTTTACGAGTCCCATCTCAGCTTTTGTCAGCCCTGAGGAAAAGGCTTTATATTTAAGTGGTTGTGAGCGTTTTATGAGCTAGCTTTACCTACCTGCCTCTCTCTCTCTCTCTCTCTCTCAGTAGCAGCAGGCAATTAGACCTGACCCACACACTCATCCCTCTGAGCCAATTAAGGTCTGCCTGTCTGTTTCAATGTTACTCTGCCTCTGTCTTTCTGTCAGACGTCTCTCTCTCTCTCTCTCTCTCTCTCTCTCTCTCTCTCTCATTTTACACACACACACACACACACACACACACACACACACACACACACACACACACACACACACACACACACACACACACCTTTCTCACAATATGTGCCTCTTTTCTTTTCCGAAGAGTTTTTTGTCGTGGGTAAAACTGCGAAAGCACCATCCCAACACTGCCCGCACGTTCGGTCTTTCTCCGCTAATGTCTCCCGTCCGCCCATCCTTCCTCTCTCCCCCATCCTACCCCAACCCCTTCCCCTCCTCCCCTTTCCCTGCTCACTCTCTCCCATCCCATCCCCTCCCTTCCCTCCCACCAACTATTCTGGCCATCCCCCCCCCCTTCCCTCTTCCCCGCATCCTTCTCTTTCAGCTTCCTCCCCCTTCCCTCCCGCCCTCCTTCCCCTCCCCCTCCCTCCTTCTTCCCTCCTCCGGCTCCCTCCGTCCCTCCCCCCTCCCCCCACCAGCACACCATCTGCCACCCTTTCGTTTCTCTTTAGCACGCTTCCTCACTTCCACCCCTTTTTTTTTTTTCTTAATTCCTACTCCCTCTATTTCCTTTTTTTTTTTTTTTTTTAAACCCTTCAGTATGATGTTGCCTCACTAATTTTGTTTTCAGATCTGTTTATTTCCGCCTTGTTTCTTTTTCCATTTTTCTTAATCGTTTCATTATGGTGTCGACTTTTTCCTTATTATTGCTCCCTCCAGACGATTTTATTCAGTTTAGACTTTTCGCCCTGGATGACCAAGAAATCGCATTCCTTACCCCCTGCATTGCTAAGGCGCTCTCCCGAGGTAAAGCAAATCGTCTGTTGATAGTAAGATTCAGGTAAAACAGATATTAGTATTATTCAAGGCGTCAGCATATTCAAGACATCAGTATATTAATGAGGTCAGCATATTGAAGGAGTTTAAAGTCTCTTATCTTACCTCTCTTCGCCGATTCCTCTCCACCTCCAATCCCAGAGCTTTTGTTTTTCTTCTCTTCCTTCCTCGTATAATCTGTCATTTCGCTTCTGTTTTTTTCCATTTTCCTGTAGGCAATTTTTTCTCTTCTCCGCCAACTTCTCTCTCCTCCCACGCTCGTCTCTTTTCCTCCTCCTCCTCCTCCTCCTCCTCTTAACACAGCTTCATAATGTTTCCCCTCATAATTCCGTCTGCCATCCCAATTCACTCTCTTTGTTCCTTCAGCCCCTCCTTCCCTTCCTTTTTTTTTTTCCCTCCTTTCCTCCAACATCCTTTTTCCTCTCCTTCCCACACACTTCATCTTCCTCCCACAACGTCTACTTCTCTCCCATTCATAACATTTTTTTTTTTGTTTTTCAGTTTTTCTCCTCCCCCGCCATAGATTTTCTCCTCTCCCCATAGATTTCCATCCCCCCCAGTTTTCCCCTCTCTCATATAGTTTCTTCTTCCCTCCCACAAACTCCCCTTCTGTCCAACAACCTCATTTGTCTTTCTTTGCTTCCCACAGCTGTTTTTCCCTTCTTTCCGTACTCCTCCTCCTCCTCCCCTCTCTCTCTCTCTCTCTCTCTCTCTCTCTCTCAGCCTTTTCTTTCTCCTTCCTCCTCCTCCCCCCACCCACAATCTTTTTTGGCAGCTCACAACACAACCTCCCTTTCCTACCTCCTTTTTTTCCTTCATCTTTTCCCTTTCCTGTACCTGCCCTCCTTTCTTCCTTCCCAGGTTTCCACATTGTCTTTTCTTTCTCTTTCTTTTCTTTATTTTTTCTCTTTCCATCCATCCATTCATCGCTCCCTTCTTTCTTCCGTCAACTCTCCCTCCCTCTTTCCCTCCCTCTCTCCCTCCCTCCCTCCGTTCCTGTTCCTTTGTACACTCTCATTTTCATCTTTTTACTATCCATGTCTCTTTCGTATCTCCAGCTCTTTCTACCCTGTTATCTCTCTCTCTCTCTCTCTCTCACACACACACACACACACACACACACACACACACACACACACACACACACACACACACACACACACACACACACACACACACACACACACACACACACACACACACACACACGCCCTACCCATCCAATCTACCTCCTTCCCATCGACTCTCCATTCCGGCCTCCTTCCTATCCTCTTTAATTTCTAGCATCCCATCTCTCTCTCTCTCTCTCTCTCCTCCCAACCTTCCTTCGTTCAACCCACCCACTTACCCTTCATCTTCTCCTCACTTCCTCATCGTCAACTTCCTTCCTACCTATTCATTCCTATATCTTAAACTTCCTTCTTCTTCTCCCACAATCCCTCCCACCCATTTAGTCTCTCCCGCTCCCTCTCCCATTTATCTCATCACTTTCAGTTGCTCTTCTTTAATCATATCATTTCCTTCCTGGTTCCTCCTTTCCTCCCTCCCACTCCCCCGCTCATTCTTCCTGCCTGTCTTCCTCTTAATCATCCATACTCTTTCCTCCTCCTCCTCCTGCTCCTCCTCCTCCTCCTTCCAGTCATATACCTTCCCTTCCTCCATTCCCCTTCTTCCCACCCCTTTCTTCCTTCTAAAGCCGCCTTCAGTCACCTTGCCCCTCCCTCCTCCTCCTCCTCCTCCTCCTCCTCCTTCTCCTCCTCCTCCTTCTCCTCCTCCTCCTCCTCCTCCTCCTCCTCCTCCTCCTCCCTCCTCGTCTAATCCCTTCCCATCTTTCTGTCCTCTTCTCAAAAAACAGTTCTTTCGCTTCTTCTCTTCCTCCCTCTTTCCTCTATCTCTTTTTTCCTACCCAATCAGACACTCCTCTCCTTCACCTTCTATGCCCACTCTTACTTCTTCTATCTTCTCGTCATCCAGTCATAACCTACTCTTTCCCCTCTCCCCCTCTGTTTCCCACTTGCACCAACTTTCCCACACGCTTATCTCTTCCCCCCCACTCATCTCTCCCACTCACTTATCTCTCCTCCCCCACTCATCACTCATCTCTCCCACTCACTTATCTCTCCTCCCCCACTCATCTCTCCCAAATATTTCTCTGATCCTCGCTTCCTCTGCCCCTTTCCGCCCCCCCCCCACCTTCTTTTTCACCCCCTGCAACTTCCTTCCGCCCTCCCCTCTCCTCAGTCTTCCCGCTTATCTTTCTCTCCTTCCTCCCTCTTTTCTGGCCTCTTTCCCTTCCCTCCCTCTCACTCCATTCCCATTGTTTGTCCTGTCCATGCTAACCCCACGTCAATCAGGCATCCATCTTCATTCTCTCTCTCTCTCTCTCTCTCTCTCTCTCTCTCTCTCTCTCTCTCAGTTTTGTCCATTTGTCTTTTCCATCCTGTCACCTGTCATTCTTGCCCTCACTTTCTCCTATCACACTATCTCTTCCTTTCCATTTCTTTCTTTCCTCCCTTCCAGTCACACTCGTTCCCCTTTCTCTACCCTATGTTCCTCTTCCTTTGTCTCTTCCTTATTTTTCTCCTTCGCTCCCTCACTTTCTGTTCCCATCCGTTGTCTCTAACCTTCACCTTCCCCTCCCGCCTCATTTCTCCCCATTCTCTCCCTCTCTTTCTTCACTCTCTTTCTCCTTTTTGCTGCCTTCCCCTGCAATCTCTCTTCTCTCTGCTCTTTTTTTCCTCACGTCCCTCTCTTCCTCCCTGCGTCGCCTAGTTTCCTCTCTCCCCATCTCTCCTCATTTCCGCACTTTCTCCCCATTCCCTTCCTCTCTCCCCGTCTCTCCCCAATTCCCTTCCTCTCTCCTCGTCTCTCCGCATTCCCCTCCTCTCTTCCCGTCTCCCCTCATTCCCTCTCTTCCTCGCGATTCCCTCCCCTTCGTCCCGTCTCTCCTCATTTCCTCATTTTTCCCCATTCCTTTCCCCTCTCCCCGTCTCTCCCCATTCCCTCCGTTCCTCCCTATTTCCTCCCCCTCTCCCCATTTCCTCCCTTCCTCCCCATTCCCTCCCTGTGTTTGTCCTTCTGTCCGTGCTGGTCCCCCGTCAATCAAGGCAGGAAATGGATTAACGCCCTCCTAACATCATCACCCATTCATAAAAGGGGGATGAGGAATGGGGGGAGGGGATAGGGATGGTTGGGGAAGGTGGAGGGGGGAAAAGGTGGGGGAGGAGAGATGGGAAGAGAAGGTGACGGAGGAGCTGGAAAGAGTGATAGGGAAAAGTTTTTGAGAGAGGTATTGGGAGTGGGGTGGGATGTTGGGGAGAGAGAGGATGGGTTATGGGAGTGGGGAGAGAGTGATTGTGGTGGAAAGGATTAAAGTGAAGAGCGATGGGAGGCAGTTAAGTATGGGGGAGAAGGGGAGTAGGGAGTGAGTAGGCGAGGGAGTGGGAGCAGGATGATTGATTGGGAGTGGAGGGGATTGAGGAGAGAGATAAGTGAAATGGTGAAATGTTGGAGTGAGTGAAGGAGAAATGGTAAAGTGAGAGATGGGGAGATGGGGGCAGGAGATGGAGGAGATGGGGCCAGGAGATGGAGGAGATGGGAGAATGATGGGGAAATGATATGTTGTGAGAAATGGGTGATGGAGAAGAGAGCGATGGTGAAGCGTGATTTGGCTGGGGAGAATTGATGGTGGGAAGGGTGGTGAGAGAGGATGTTGGGGAAGGATGAGAGAGAGAGAGAGAGAGAGAGAGAGAGAAGTTCGGGATGATGAAGGCTAGGATTACGCGTGATGAAGTTAGTGTGATGGGGTGACGCAAAGTGATATGGTTTGGAGGGAAAGAATTTAGTTTCTGGTTCAGTTTCTCTCTCTCTCTCTCTCTCTCTCTCTCTCAAGGTTATTTTCATTGCGTTGCCTTCATTCAAAAAATGGTCCTGTCTTTTCTTCTCCCTTCAGCTCCTTTCATTTCCTTCCCCCGCTGAGATAATGTCCTACCACTTGATTCTCTCTCTCTCTCTCTCTCTCTCTCTCTCTCACTGGTCTCCTCCATTACTTACAGTCACACAATGGACATCACCTCCACCCTCCCTTTCCCACACACACACCTTCCCTTTCCATTGGTAAAAAAATAAAACACGTGCACTCCTTCTCACATCTATAACCATGGACTCCCTTTCTCTCCCACATTTCTTTCCCACATCTGTATCTCTCTCTCTCTCTCTCTCTCTCTCTCTCTCTCCCGTATCACCATCTTCCCTTCCACACCCATCCCTCCTCCTCCGCCTCTTACCCCTCACCACCTTCCCCTACCGCCTTACCCCCTCCCTCTCACCCATACAATTATATTTTTCCTCACGGCCACCCCTTGAACCGCATTTTTCGTCCCCTTCCATCAGTCCCTCCCCACATTCTGAAATTCTCCCTTTTTTTCCCATTCCTCCGACGTCTCCCTAGCTCTCTTCCAACCCCTGCCTTGTCTCTCTCATATTTTTCTTTCCCACCTTCATCTTTTAATTATCTTTCATTCTTATTGTGTTTTATGCCTTATATTATTATTTAGAATTCTGGCTTTATTTTCCCCATTTCTTTGACATCTTTATAGGTCTGTTTTACCTATCTCTTCCTTCATCATTTTTTATCTCCTATTTTTTTCATTTTTCTCATTTATCTATCATTCCTGTTTTTTGTCTGTTCATACTATTATACGCTTACTACCTTGCCATCATTTCTCTAACATTTCCCATTGTCTCTGCCAACCCTGTCGCGTGTTTCTCGCATTTTTTCACTCCTCGTACATTTTTCTTCTCCATCTTTCTCCACTCCTCCTTCATCTTCCTCCAGTAGATCGTTCTCCACTCCCTCTTCATCTTTTTCCACTCCCTCTTCATCTTTCTCCACTCCCTCTTCATCTTTCTCCACTCCCTCTTCGTCTTTCTCCACTCCATCTTCATCTTTCTCCACTCCATCTTCATCTTTCTCCACTCCATCTTCATCTTTCTCCACTACTTCATCTTTCCCCACTCCATCTTTCTCTGCTCTTCATCATTCTCTGCTCTCCTCCGTCATCTTTCTCTACTCATCGGTCATTCTGCTTGTCTGCTTATACCTTTCACCATATCGGAATTCTCACTACTTTTTCCCCATTTTCCTGACACATAAATGTACCTCTCTGTCACCGCCGTCTCTTCATTTTCACATTTTCCCCACCCATCTTCCATCTGTCTTTCTTACCTGCCATCCTGCTTAGGTCTTTTTTTTTTCTTTTTTTTCTTCGGGATTGCTACTGTTTCCCCATTTCTCTGACGATTCTATAGATCTTTACCATCTGTATATCCTCTCTCACACTGTTTTACTCTTTCATGTGTGTCTAAAATGTGTCTATGTTTCAGTATCTGCGTGTCTGTCTATCTGTTTCTGTCTCAGCATCTGCTACCTTTCTCTGTTTATCCCTCATCAGTACTGTTATGGCACCTAAGTTAACTCTCTTTATTATAACTCTTTTTCCTATTATATTCCATAGATGGGAGAAAGAGTTTGGAATGATGATGATGATGATGATGATGATGAAAATGATGATTCTAGACGATTTCTTTTCTTAGGAGATGTCTGTCGCAGTGAATGGGTTAAAAAATTTTAGACCCGGTAATAAGCGTTTCAATATAGCGACTTTTTTATTTTTTTTTATTTTTATTTTCTCCACCTTCAGATGATCATATTAAGCATTGGGGGACGACGGAGGGAAAGAGTTGGCTATATTTCTCTCTCTCTCTCTCTCTCTCTCTCTCTCGTTTCATATTTAGCGGAAACATTCCATATCAGGCCACGCACTGATTCACTAACACAAAGGACATTCTCTCTCTCTCTCTCTCTCTCTCTCTCTCTCTCTCTCTCTCTCTCTCATCGTATCGTTACCATCACATCACCCCATTTTTCTTTTCCTTTTTTTTCCTTCACATTTTCCTTGTCCAAAGTGCTCTCGCTATATTCGCGTCAGCCTCCTTTTCCTGCTCACTTTTTTTTTTTTCGTTCTGTTCTCTTTTTTTTTTCGTTCTGTTCTCTTTTTTTTTTCGTCTTTCTCTTGAATTCATTCCCTGCGCTATCAATTACTGGCGTATTTTATTGATTAGTTCGTAGTATCCGACTTCCTCATTTTTCTTCGTTCGCTCGTATCTGTTTTTATTCGTTCTCTTTTTTTTCGTGTGTGATATTTCTTGGATTTTTTTTTTTCAGTTCGTTCACTTAGTATTCCGTTCGTTCGTCAACTTTTTTTTTTTTTAATTGTTTCTTCTCTTTTTGTCATTTTCATATGCTTCGGTGACGGACAGATTTTTTGCTTTTTCCGGTGTTTATCTTTGGCATATTCTTCTTTTTACCTGTTTTTAACCTGTTGTCTCTTTTATCTATCGTTATTTTCTTCAAGTTACTCTTTTATTAATCATTTCTGGGGATATTTCATTGCTTCTCACCTCTCCCCCATCTCTCTAATATATATATCCCGAATTGTTTGCGTAAGAAATAATTTGCATTGCCATGTACGCAAACAGCATATTCTAAGAATATCTGTCTGTCCGCGTGTCAGTCTGTCTGTTTTTCCATTTGTTGCGTAAGAAACAGTTTTGTATCAACAGTTACGCAGACTGCATACTCTAAGAAAATCTCTCTCTCTTTCTCTCTCTCTCTCTCTCTCCGCCAGAGTGAACCCCAGAGAAATATGAAGTCGACTGAACGATGAGCGTGGAGGGTCGGCCATTTGTCTGAGTTCGAGAAATAATGTTGAGAGAGAGAGAGAGAGAGAGAGAGAGAGAGAGTGAGTTTGGAGGAGTTTCCTGAGTGCTGATACAGTGAAGCTTGTGTTATGTAAGAATTGGTAAGGGCCAGAGAGAGAGAGAGAGAAAGGGAGTGAGTTTGAAAGAGTTCGTTGAGTGCTGATACAGTGAAGCTTCTGTTATGTAAGAAGTGATATGGGCCTGAGAGAGAGAGAGAGAGAGAGAGAGAGAGAGAGAGAGAGAGAGAGAGAGACGTGGGCGGTGGAAAGGCAATTACAGAATGTGAGGGTAATTGGGTGGTACAGGAGAAAAACTGGATGCTTTTAGAGAATTGTGGATGTTTAAGATAAGCTGGATTAAATATATAAGGTAAGATAAGCTGGATTAAATATATAAGGATAGGATAAGAGATCAGTGGAGGAAGAATGCCGTTAAAAGAGGTAGGATTAATGAGAGAGATTAAAGTTTAGTAGGGAAGTGTAAAGGAAAGCGATAGACAGCGATAATATCTATCTGTCTGTCTATCTATCTCTATCTATGTCAGTATCTGTCTATCTATCTATCTATCTATCTATGTAATTGCATTAAAGTAGGGGAAAAATTGAAGAAAACAGAAGAAATTGGTTTAAAAGGAAGTTGTAAAGTACTTACTGGCCTCTGTTATTTTTTTTTATACTGTGGAGAGATTCAAGGAAAAAGGATGAAAAATCAGCGAAAGATGAATCAAATAATACAGGCGCCACACTTATCATTTTTAGTCAACAGATTAAAGGTGTATAAATCAACGAAAGATCAGTCCAATAATACAGGCGCCATACTTATCATTTTTAGTCAGCAGATTCAAAATGTATAAGCGTGACAGATCCTATTCTAAAAAAAAAAAAAAAAAAAAAGATTCGTATTATCTTCAGCGAATTTGATATCCCTAACCTGTCTTAGTCTTTAAGTAGTGACATTTTTATTCATGCTACTTCAGACAACTGTGTTTACCTTAGACTAGAGTGATTCGTCAGGCTGTGAAGGGATTAGTGAAGACTGTTTCTAACCCTTTCATTTCACTTTGTCCCTGCAGAGGTTAACAAAATCGTCCGGAGGTAGCAAGGACATAATGAAATATACGTTGCCGTGTTGAAGTGGTTATAGCCTCGTCCCCATTGGCCTCATTCAGTATGGGTCTGACCTAAGATGAATTAAATTGACTGCCTGTAGTAAGGATAACATGCAAAGGACACTGCAGTATTTAACGGCAAAGTATTGACTCAGGACGTTTTCTTACCCGCTCAGTAGGAGATCTGTTCCCAGGTGTGTGTGTGTGTGTGTGTGTGTGTGTGTGTGTGTGTGTGTGTGATAACAGAGAGATAGGTACAGGGTATTAATATGTCTGTCATTGTTTTCGCTTGTTTTTCGGTATTTAAGAACTTCCATATCACTATGCAGGTCGGCCTTAATGTATGTTGTTGACGAGCATGCGGTATCGATATTTGGTTTTATCTTTCAAAATGGCAGTCTGTCTGGTTGCGTGTTGGCATAGTGGCAGTGGGAGGCAGTGGAAAGCTGATCTAATTTACTGTTGTCAATCATTCACTGTTGCCACATATTCCGCCACGCCAAAGCAAGAGTCGGAGGGAAACGATATTATCCAGGGCCTCACACTTACTTCATGTCTTCCTTGTATCTCGAAATGGATGGATAGTATTCCCTGACTTTTCTTTCTGTCATGATAAGGTTTCTGTCGTGCTTTCATTATTGGATCTTGCCTTATATTATAGACCCTAACACTTATAAGCTCTCATTTATTACATGTTTGGTTTCAGTACACACACACACACACACACACACACACACACACACACACACACACACATTGCTGACGAGAAAGCCTTAGACGGGAGGGAGTTATTGAAGGCTATATCAGATACCTGTCCTTCGAAAAATCCCTCCTGAGCTGCATAAAAAAATTGTTTTAAATATAGCAAGAATAAACAAGGGAAAACTCGTTGGATTTAAGGGCTTAATCTGTCTGTACCTCTTCTAACTTCCGTCTTTCTTTTATATTTTTTTCTTTTTTTTTATTGCTCCCGGTTAAATATTAAATTCTTGCGCGTTGCTCGTCAGGCTTGGTTCTCTCTCTCTCTCTCTCTCTCTCTCTCTCTCTCTCTCTCTCTCTCTCTCTCTCTCTCTCTCATCCCCTCCATTCTTGCCTTTATTTTTCCCTAACCCTTTATTAATATCTTCCTCTATCTTCCTCCCAAATTCCTCTTCACACTATTTTTTCCTCCAGAGGTCTAATATTCCTCTCTTTTCCCTTCCCCCTCTTCATTATCTGGATCTTGAACCGATTTTTCTTTCTCCTCCTCCTCCTCCTCCTCCTCCTCCTTCATTTCCACTTTTCCTTTCCTCTTTAACCCCTTTCCTTCTTCTCATTGTCTTGGTGATGGTGATGATGATGGTGATTGTATCGAAATAGTTAAACGCCACCATTTTCTTCAAAGATTCACCCATTTATTCACCCCATGTCTCAATAATTCACCCATAGTTCCTCCTTTTCATCAATATTTCACAACTCCCCCCTCCTCCTCCTCCTTCTCCTCCTCCTCCTTCTCCTCCTCATCATCATCATCATCATCATCATCATCATCATCAGCTAACTCCTCCTCCTTACTTGTATACTATCTACTTAAAAGATAAATATGAGGACCAGAACATTAAAATCGAAGTGAATAATATTTTTTTTTGTAGGAAGTCAGAAATTTAAGGTCCACAATCCGAAATTCGACACTAACTTTCGCGTTCGTGATTAGACATCAGGGTTCGTAATCCAGAATCCAGCGTTTGAAGTTTGATAGCCTGAAATCCGACTTGTCAAAATTACAAAATCCGATTGGTCGAAATCAGTAATACGGTCAGAACTCCAGAATCCCCGGTCCGAAATCCGAGGTGAACTGATTCTGAAATTCCGAGGCTTAGAATTCAAAATTGTTGGTGTGCAATTCGGAAGTTAAAAAAAAAAGAATCCAAAACCTGATATCTAAGCTTCAAGAAATGTGATATGAAATACTGAATGGGAAGTTTGAAAAGCGAATACAAAATATGAAGTCAACGAGGTCAGAATTCAAAATCCAGAAGTCCAGAATCAGAATATGGAAGTCAGAGGTTCAAAATACGAAATAAGAAATACCAGGTCAGAAATGTGAAATCAGCAAGTTCCAGGTTTGAAGGCTGAATTCAAAATCAGTAAGTCCAAAATCCGATATCATCATTAGGCAGTCGCATCCAAAATACGAGTTCTGAATTCTGAAGTCAAAGGTCCAGAGTACGAGTTCAGAAATCCGAAATGCTTGATCAGAAATCCGAAGTGCCTGATCCGAAATCCGAAATGCCTGATCCGAAATCCGAAATGCCTGATCCGAAATCCGAAATGCCTGATCCGAAATCCGAAATGCCTGATCCGAAATCCGAAATGCCTGATCCGAAATCCGAAATGCCTGATCCGAAATCCGAAATGCTTGATCCGAAATCCGAAATGCTGGATCCAAAATCCGAAATGCGTGATCCGAAATCCGAAATGTTTGATCTGAAATCCGAAATGCCTGATCCGAAATCCGAAATGTTTGATCTGAAATGCGAGGTCCAGCCGAATCGAGCGTCCAGAAGCCGGGTTGTGGATCATTTATTTGGGATGACGAGGCCAACATAAATCCGTTTTCTCTTCCCTCCTGTCCTACCTTTCCTCCCTCCCTCCCTCCCTCCCTCCGTCTCAAATCATATTCTCTCTCTCCTTCCCTCCCCCGCTCGCTCCTTCCCTCCCTCCCTCTCAAATCATATTCTTTCTTTCCTTCCCGCCTTCTCTCCGACCATCCCACACTTCCTTCTTTCTTTCTTCCCCTTCCTTCTTGTCTTCTTTCCTTCCTCCTTCCCTTCCTTCACTTCATTTTTTCTTCTGCTTTTTCTTTTCTCCTGTCCGATCTCTCTCCTTTTTTTTTTTTTTTTTTTTTTTTTTTTTTTTTTTTAATAGGATGGTTACAAAAAGGAGAAGACGTTTGGTCAAGAAAATACAATGACCTTTCCTTCTTTCTCCATCCTTGTCCCTTGTTTCTCCTTCCCTTCTTCTCTCCATCCTTTTCGCATTCTCTCCATCTCTTCCTCCTTTTCTCTGTTCCGTCTTCCCATCCTTTCTTCCTCTCCCTTCTTTCTTCTTTCTCTCCATCCCCGGTACTGTCCTTTCTTCTTTCCATTTATTCTCTCTCTCTCTCTCTCTCTCTCTCTCTCCTTATAAATTCTTCATGCTGAGTCTTTAATACACTCCTTATTTTCTCTCTACCTCCCTCCCTCCTTCAACCTTTCATCCTCTCTCCCTTCTCCCTTCCCTCGTAAAACTCCTCCCGTTCCAACTTGTCATCATCTCCTTATTTCTCTCCCTTCTCCCTTCACCACCCCTTCTCTCCCATCATCCTTCACTTCCCTTCTCTCCCCCTCCTTCACTCTCATACTTTTTATCAATCCTCTCTCTACCTCTTCTACCTCTGTTGCTTTTTTTTTTTCCCCTCTCATTTTCCCTTTTCTCTCTTCCTCTCTCCCTCCCTCCTTACAGACCCCTCCTGTTCCATGCCTTGTAATGGCTCCCTTCTCACATAATTATGATTCCGTTTGTCGTAAAGATGCATCCGTTCCTCCTCTTTCTTCCTCCTTTCTTCCCCATTTTTTCCCTTTTCCATCCTGCTTCCTCCTTTCCTTCCTCCCTACTATTTTTTTTTCTATCCTTCCCCCTCTCCCTCGTTCCCTCTTTCATTTTTGTTCTTTTCTCTTTTACTTACTTGTTTCTTTCCTTCTGTTTCCCCTCTCCCACGATCCCTCATTCTTCTTCCGTCATTCATTTCTTTCCATTTCGTTTCTTCTTTTTCCCGTCGCAGTCTTTCGTCTTCCTTGTTTTCTCCCTCCCTACTTTTTCCCTCCTTTCCCTTCACCGTCTCCCCTTCGTTCTTTGTCGTTTATCCCTTCTCTTTCATCGCCTTCTTTACTCAGTCCCTCCTTCATCCCTTCTTTCTTTTCCCTTCTCCCTCGCTCGATCCAAATTTATTTCCTTCCCCTCCTTTCTTCTCTCTTTGATTTCGTCTTTCGATTCCCCTTTCCCTCCGCGTCTTCCTTTTTCCCTTCTCCTTTTATTGTCTATACTCTTATGTTCTTGTTATATTCTTCTTGCTGGTTCTTTCACTCATTCTTTACTTTTTCTTCTGTCTCTCGATTTCTTCCCTCTCTTCGCCTGATTCTCCTCTCGTCTTTCCAGTTTTATTTTTTTCACATTCCTCGTTTATACTGTCCACACTTTCTTCCATCTTCCAGGCTTCTTCTTTCTCTCCCCTCCTTCTCCATTTTCTCCTCCATTTCCTCCCTCCCTCCATCTATCTCTTATCTCTCCTCATCCAAGGCAGCTGTTACCGTCATAATCTCTTTTTCAACGATGTTTCTGCCACAGTCGATTTTCCTCTCTCTCTCTCTCTCTCTCTCTCCCCCATCTGACACTGTTAATTCCCTCCCTTCCCTCTTCTCTTCATCGCTTCCTTATACCATTCTTTCTTCCCTCTTTCTTTTCCCATCTCTCTTATCACACCTTCCTCATTATCACTTACTCTCCCTTCCTATCTCTCGGCTCCTTTCCCTTCTTTGCCTCCCTACCCAACCTTCACGTATCTCCCTCCTTCCCTACCACCCTCTCTCTCCCCTTCCCCGAATTCATCATTCCTTCCCTCCCACCCTCCCTCCCTCCCTTCATCCTCCCCTCTCCTCTTCCATCATTCCTTCTCTTCCCCCCTCCCTCCATCCATCCATCCTTCTCCTCCTCCATCATTCCTTCCCTCCATCCCTTCCTTCCCCTCTCCACTTCTATCATTCCTTTCCGTCCTCACTCCATCCATCCGTCCCCCTCTGCTTCCATCATTCCTTCCCTCCCTCTCTTCCTCTCCCTCCCTCCCTCTCCCCCTCCGCCTCCTCTCATCCGTGACTGCTTACTCAGTATTTTGCCTCCAAAGATTTTTCCAAAAGTCTGAGTTTCCAATCTTTAATCATCTCCATTTCAGATTCATTATCAATTTTGACTATTTCTTTTGTGGCCTTATTGCAACGACTATACAGTATTTGGTCTTTGTGGAAATGTTGATGGGAGAGAAGAGGAAAGAGAGAAGGGAGAAGAGGATGAGAGATAAGAGGAGGTGAGAGAGGAAGGCAGGGAAGAGGAAGAGGAGAACACACGGGAGATGTGAAGAGAAAGAGGGAAGAGGTGGAGAGATGAAAGGAAGGGGGTAAAGAGGAAGAGGGAAATGGAGGAGAGATGAGAGGGAGGGTAGAGGAATTGGGAATAGGAGGGGGTAAAGAGGAATAGGGGGGTAAAGAGGAAGAGGGAAAAGGAGAGTTTAGAGGAAGAAATGATGAGGAGCAGAGATGAGAGGAACGGAGGGAAAAGGAAGAGGAAAGAGGAGAAACAGATGAAAGTAAACGGTGTAAGAAAACAAGTGAAATGAACACGTAAATGTATCCAATAATAAAGAAAAATGAGGAAGAAAAGAAAAAATAAATAAGAAAACAGACGATGAAAGATATAAACAACGATAAACTAGACGAAAAACAATCCCTTAGAAGTCAAATTCATGTCCAAGATGATTTAATAAGTTATCGTGAAGAAAACAGCGCAGAGAAAAAGTCCAGTCTGAACCCAAGATATGTTTTCCAAGTAACTCTACGGAAATGGCAACCCCAGTTTCACTTACTCGCTCGGCTGGAGATGTATGGGGCTGGCTTTTCTCTTAGCTTGAGTTCTCTCCTTTAATAATTATCATCCGTCTCTGTGTATCCTTTATTGCTTGCTTCCTTACGTTTTTCTCTCTTCTTCCTCATTTTTCTTTCCTTCTTTCGTCTGCTTTATGTTTGTGCATTGCGGTCTCTCTCTGTTTATCTGTCTGTCCATCTTTCTGTGTGTCTGGCTGCGTATCTGTCTGTCTTTCTGTCTGTCGATCTGTCCAGCTATTCATTTCTTCCTCTTCCTTCCAGCATCTATCCGTCTAGTTAACGCTTCATTCAATTTTCTGTTCATTCTCTCTCTCTCTCTCCCCTTTTTCCCTCCATCTTTCCTCCCTTAGGTGACGGAGGGAGGGAAATTGCTCCTCCCGGAAATTGTCCCTCCAATCTCTGCCACATATATATTTTTTCCTCCACTCCATAGATTTTTCCCCTCCAGTATTTCCTACATAGATTTCTCCTGTATTTTTCCCATATTTTTTTCTTTTTTTCTCTCTTGCATTGATTCCTTCCTTTTTTTTTTTTTTTTTTTTTTTTTTTTTTTTTTTTTTTTAACATCTCTTTCCTCTACAAATTTTTTTTCCTTATCTTTTCCTTCCATTGATTTGTTTTCTGTTTTTTCCCTCCTTATATTTTTCCTATAATTTTTCGTTTAGCTAGAATTTCCCTTTGAAGGTTTGGAATCTTTTTTTTTTAATCCCTTATTTCACCATAAATATTCCAAATTTTTCAATAAATATTCCTCTTCACCAATAAAGTTTTCTCACGCCTCTTTATGCTCCGTAGAGTTTCCCTTCCTTATTTTTTTTTCCGATAGATTTTCCTCTCGGTGTTTTTCTTAGATTTTTCCCTCCGTTTTCTTCCTCAATGGATATTTTCCCGAATATTTTCTCCCCAGCTGATTTTTTTTTTTTTTTTTTTTTTTTTTTTCGGAAAATTTCACCCATAAATATTTCTCAGTAATTTTTTTTTTTTCTCTCTCTCTCTCTCTCTCTCTCTCTCTCTCTCTCTCTCTCTCTCTCTCTCTCTCTCTCTCTCTCTCTCTCTCTCTCTCTTCTTTCTCGTCCCCTTAATGCACAATATATCTCTATTTTGTAAAACTTTTTTTTTTTTTTTTTTTTTTTTTTGCCAACCTAAGATTGCACTTCCTCCTCCTCCTTCTCCTCCTCGATGCTTTTTGCCTTTTTCCTCACTTCCTTGTCGTCCTTTACTTCCTGTTCCTGTTTTCCATATTGTCATGTCCTCCTTTTTTCAACTTCCTCCTTCCTCTCCGTTATACGTTTTTTCTCCCTCCTCCCTCTCTTCTTTTTCTTCCTCTTCCTGTCTCATTCTTTCTCCCCTCTTTCACTTCCTCGTCTTTCTCTGCATCCTGATCCTCCCTCCCCTCCTTCGTACATTCCAGCTTCCCTTCCTTCCTTCTCTTCGTCTACATCCTTCCTCTCCTTCTTTTCCATACATTCGTTCCTTTCGCATCTCCTCTTCCTCTCCCTCCTCTTCCTTTTTTACATTCTTCTCTTCTTTACTGCTTCCTCCTCTTCCTCCTTTTCCTCCCCATCTTCCTCCTTCATACATTCTTCGCTCCCTCCCTTCCTTCCTTCTCTTTCCCTCCTTCCACCTCTTTCCCTCCTTCCTGCTTTTTCCCTGCTTCCTCTTCTTTCCCTACTTCCTCTTCCTTCTTCGTACATTCTTCCCTCCTTCCTTCTTCTTCTTTCCCTGCTTCCTCTTCTTTCATACATTCATCCTACCCTCCTCCCTTCCTCTTCTTTCCCTTCTTCCTCCTTCTTCATACATTCTTCCCTTCTCCCTTCCTCTTCTTCCCTTTCTTCCTCCTGCTTCATACATTTTTCCCTCCCTCCCTTCCTCCTCTTTCCGTACTTCCTCCTCCTCCTTTATACATTCTTTCTTCCCTCCCTTCCTCGTTTTACCCTACTTCCTCCTTCTTCGCATATTCGTCCCTCCCTCCCTTCCTCCTCTTTTCCTACTTCCTCCTTTTTCATACATTCTTCCTTCCCTCCCTCCCTCCTCTTTCTCTAATCCCCGGTAAATTCTTTCCTCCTTAGCGTGATTTGTCCCTGATCCGGGTAATTTTGTCTCCATTTCTCCCTCTCTCTTTATCTCTCCCTCTCCCTCCCGTACTAAATCAACCTCTCTCTCTCTCTCTCTCTCTCTCTCCTTTCCACTGTCTTTGTCTCACCCTTCCTGTTTTTCCATACGCTTCATATCTCTTCGTTATTTCCTCTCTCCTTCCTCCTCCTCTTCCTCTCTTCTTCCTTCCCTCTCTCCTCTTTCCCTTTCTCTCTCACTTCCTCCTCTTTTCCTCATCCTCCCTTTATTATACTCGTCCTTCATCCATTCTTCTCTCCCTTCCCCCCTCCCTCTCTCTCCCTTCCATTTTTTTTCCTCCCTCCCTCCCTCCCTTCCTACTTAGATTGATGTCGGCTCTTTCTTCCATTCTTACTCTTTCCCCCCCTCCTCCCTCTCTCTCTCTCTCTCTCTCTCTCTAAATTTAGCTCATTGAAAGGATTGTGTAAATGATTTAGGGGATAATAGATATAAAATCATTTAGGCAATTAAGAAGGGAATGAGGAAGGGAGAGAGAAAGAATAATATTGGAATTAGTTGAGGAAGATGGATGGAAAGATGTATAGCGTGATAGCAAGATGGAAATAGATGGTTGGATTCACAGATAGACAGTTAGATACGTTGATAGACTGGTAAACTGAGACAGACAGATGGGTAGATGCAGTTAGATAGATTGAGGGATAGATGGATGGATAGATAGATAGACAGAAAAAAGTGCGGGGTGAACACAAAGAGAACAAAGACTCACAGTGTTTTACTTTCATGTGCTGGAAAAATGGTTGGCTTTAATATGAGAGAGAGAGAGAGAGAGAGAGAGAGAGAGAGAGCACCTTGGAAACATAAAAGTGGTTTTTCTTTAATATTAATAGAGACTTAGCATCTTAATTTAGAATTTTATTAGTACTGTAACTGAGAGACAAAGATAGATGACAGATAGATAGATAGGTAGATATACAGCTAAGCATATAGGTAGATGGATAGACAGACAGACAGGCAGATAGATGGGTATAGATGGGTAGATAGATAGATAAATAGATAGCCAGAAAGACATATATACCTACATATATACAGTAGAGAGAGAGAGAGAGAAGGAGGATAAAGAGAGAGACTAGAGGAGCCGCGAAAGAGTTTTATAAAAGAGGAAAGTTGGTGAAGGAGAGGAAAAAATATATATATCGATGAGAGGAAGACGAGGGAAGAAATTCCGTGAGGAGAATGAGGAGATGGGAAGAAAGATGAGGAAAAGGGAGAGAAAATGACACTAAGAGGGAGAAGACAAGATGAGGGACCGAGGGGGAAAAAAAGAAGAAAAAAGGGAGATATCAAAAGAAAACAACGTAGGAAATAGTGAAGAGTCGAGAGTGAACGATTAAATTAAGATAAAATATGAATAGAGGAAGACAAAAGGAAGAATATGCTAAGAAGGAGAGAGGACAGGGCGACGAGGAGGAAAGAAAAAAGAAGGAAGGTTTAACCACGAAAAATATATATAAAAAAACAAACAAACACAAGGAGATCTGATGCAGTGGTTTGTTTTTGAGTCGGAGTTAAAATTTTGAAGGTATGGGTTCACCTGGTCAGATAATTAAGGGGCCAAAAAAAAAAAGCCAAATTCCATTATTAAATGTTAAAAAAATTACAGTTCTTTCGTATACTCCTTTATTAGTTCCGTTTTCTTTCACGTGCCCTACTTTTTCCAGCCCCTTGTCTGTCTTCTCACTAAACCCGTGATTAAAGAGAGAGAGAGAGAGAGAGAGAGAGAGAGAGAGAGAGAGAGGGGTTGTTAAAGCTTGTGTGGGTCATTTCAGCGGGTACAATTTTATTTTAGTGTTCAGGTTTTATTTGTCTTTGTTTCTGGATCATGCATCACTACATCTGTTAGGCACTACATAAGGTTGGATGATGATGATGATGATGATGATGATTGATGATGATGATGATTGATGTTGATGATGATTGATGATGATGTTGATATTGATGATGATGATGACGGTGTAAAAAGAATTGGAATGAAAATGTAACAAAGCCAAGGCATATGTGAAATGAGAGAAAAAAAAAAGAACAGTTGAAATAGAATGAATGCGATTAGTAAATTAGTAAAGGAAAAAAAAGAGAGGGGAAAAAGAAAATTAATCACATAAGAATAGATATAGAGGTAATAGGTATAGATAAATGTGGAAAAATATAAGAAAATAAAGATAATAAAGAAAGTAGTAGAAATATAGAATAGGAGGGGGTTAAGAGTGAGAAAATTGATGAGTGAAAGTTTGAGGGAATAAGTAGGAAACGGAAAGGAAATGAGGGAGGGGGGAAAACGAAAAATTAGGAACAAACGAGAGGAACTAAAAAATCGGTCTGATAAAAGAAGGAAAATGGATGGGAAAGCGTATTAATCACCGGAAACTGTGGAAAAGTGTGTGAGGCATGAGAGAGAGAGAGAGAGAGAGAGAGCAGAGGGTGTGAGGAGAATGTTTAGTGAGGGTCAGCTTGGAAGGCAGGCAGGCAGGCAGGCAGGGAGGTAGAAATAGAGAGAGAGAGAGAGAGTCAGGCAGGGTATAGAACGGAGAGGCTTGGAGGTAAGGAGGATAGGAGAAAGAGAAGGTGGAGGGGAAGGAGGCACGGGAGACAAGTAGGGGAAAAGGGGAGCTGGCAGGGAGGAGGAGAGGGAGATAGGTTGACAGGGCGGGAGGGAGATATGCAGTGAGAGAGACAGTGAGGAAGAGAGACAGGCAGGGAAGACAAGTAGGGAAGAAGGGAGGGTGACAGGGTGTTGGCAGGGAGGGGGAGAAGGGAGGTGGGCAGGCAGGGAGAGAGATAGGGATGGAAGTAAGGGGAGAAACAGAGGAGATGATGGGGAAGAAGGGAGGACGAAGGTAGGGTGATGGGAAGGAAGGGAGGGAAGCAGGGAGGGTGATGGGGAGGGAGGGGGTGATGACAGGGAGGAAAGGGGGGAAGAAGGTGGAATGAGAGGGAGGGAGGGAGGGAGTGAAAGACGGAGGTATAGAAGGAGGAAGGGAGAATGAGAGGAAAAGAAGGAAGGGTAATGAGACACGTAAAGAGGTGTAATGAAGGAAGAGAGAAAGAGAGAAAAGTTGGAGAGCGAAGGAGGGGAGGAAATGAGAATGAAATGGAACCAATAAGACAGGGAGAGAGAGAGAGAGAGAGAGAGAGAGAGATCTAAAAGTTTAAGAAGTGACGAACAGAAGAAAAAAACAAGATAAATTGCAGAAACTGAGGAAGAGGAGGGAGAATGGATGAGGGGGAGGGGAGGGAAGGGAGTGGAGGTGAGGGAGAATGGATGAGAGGAGAGGGGAAGGGATGGAGGGGGTAAGGAAGGGAGGAGAGGAAATGAGGAAGGAGGAGTGGGCGAACGCGGGAGAGGGGAAGGAGGGGAAAGGAAATGAGGGAAAGAGGGACTGTAGGACACAAGAGGAGAGAAGGAAAGGGAAGGGAAAGGGAAAAGGAATGAAACGGGAAAAGTAATGGAGGGGAAAGAGAGAGAAAGGATGGGGCGGAGAGGGAATACAAGAAGAAAGTGAAAGAGTGGAAATGAGAGAGAGAGAGAGAGAGAGAGAGAGAGAGAGAGAGAGAGAGAGAGAGAGAGAGAACATAAATATCACGAAGGATGCTGGGGGGAAAGCAGAAGGGGGAGGTGGTCAGGGGAATGAGGGGAAATGAAAAGGGGGAGGGGAGACTGGGGAGACCAATGTGAGGGGAGAAAGGAGGGGAAGGGAGGAGAGGAGAAGAGATGGAGAGGGAAAAGTTGATGCAAGGAGATGGGAGGAGAGGACAGAAGAGAAATAAGAGATTTAAGGGAAGAGAGGAGAAAGAATTAGGAAATGTAGGAACGGACAAGGAATAGAAATGAAGAGAAGGGAGAGAAGAGGGGATGGGGGAGTGGAGTGAAAAAAAAGTAGGGGAGAGTGGAGAGAAGAGGATATAGAGAGAGGGAGAGGGAAATGAGAGGAAATAAGTGAGAGGGGAGTGAAGTGAATAAGGAGAGAGAGAGAGAGAGAGAGAGAGAGAGAGAGAGAGAGAGAGAGAGAGGAAGTATGGGAGAGGGTAGAGAGAAGGGTAGACGGAGGCGAGAGGAAGGGAATATAATGATAGAAGAGGAGAGGAAATAAGGGGAGATACGAAGGGGAGGAAATGAGGGAAGGGGAGGGGTAGCTGTAGGGAGAGGGGAGATTGAAGATACGTATGGAGAGGAGAGGGGATGGGTCGGTGGGAGGGGAGAGGGTAGCGGGGAGGGGGGAGAGGGGAGGGGAAGGTGGACGGCACAAGTGTGAAATTATCGTGGCCAGAATGACAATAAGTTACACCCGCTGCCCTCACCCCCCCTCTCCCTTTCTCTCTCTTTCACCTCCTCCCTCTCTTCTCCTCCCCCCATTCCCCTATCTTCTCTCCCTTCCTTTTTTCCTTACCAAGTTCAGCTCCTGTATCTCCTTCAGTACCCCCTTTTTATCTCCTCTCTACTCTCTGTTATATCCTTTCTCCCCTATCTCTTATGTCCCTTCCTCAGTGTCAGCACCCTATCTTTCACTTCCTATAAACTCAACTCTCATCATCCTTTCCTTTTTCTCTCTCAGTTTCACCCATCTCTTTTTCTCTCTCTCTCTTTTCCCCTTTACTTCCTTTCTCTCTATTTCTCCTTTCTCTGTCTTTTTCTCTATTTCTCCCTTTTCTTCCATTTTCTCTCTCTTTTCTTCCCTACATTAATTTCTCCACTTCCCTCATCTGTCTCCTCTCCATCCCTTCATCTCCACCACAGCTCCCACTTTTGTTACCTCTCTCTGTCTCCCTTCCTTTCTCCTTTTCTCCCTGTTCTCCCTTTCTAGTGCTCCCATTTCAGTCCTTAGCCCCCATTTTATATCTTCTCTCCCTTACCCTCTTTTCCCACCCACCCTTTCCTTCTGTCTCGTTCTCTCTCCCCTTGATTCTTTCCGTCCATTTCCTTTTCCTCACCATCTCTCCAATCATTGTTTCCATTTCCTTTCTACCTTTTTGAGTGCACATTTAGCCCTCTTCATGTTCAGTCTTTCCTCCTCTTACCCTGTGTCTCCACCTTCTTCATGTTTCCTTCCTTTTCTCACGTCTTCCTTCATCACTTCTTGCATTACTATCCTTATCTTCAACTCACAGAACAAGTTGCCTTTTCCGAAACAAAGAGCCTCGATCGGAACTTATTCTTATCATTCGCCTGTTCTCTTTGCTCTCCCTCCTCTCTCCATCAATCGTCCTTCCTTCTGTCCTCTTTCTCCACTGCCAGACACCCTTTCTCCCCTTCACCTCAATCACCCTCTGTCTTCCCGCCTTTTTTCTTCCTACCCGCCTCCTCCAATCTTTCTCTCCCTTCTCCCTTTCACCACCTGTTTCTCTCCCACATTCCCCCCCATCCCCCATCTCCTCTTTTCTCCCTCTTCCCTTGCCTTCCCTCCTGTCTTTCCTTCCCTCCTCCCACCTTCCTCCCAGCGAGAAATGGTGTTATATCTGTTGTCTGGAATGTCTCTCACTCCCAACGCCCGTAAAACCCCGTGTGATGTGAGCAGAGTTGGGCCCAAACTTGTAAGAAGGGTGAAGTTCGGGACGGGCTGGGCGGGCGCGACCTAATTAAAGCCTAGAGTCATGTTAAATATTGGGTCAGGCGCTCTTGGCATTGTTGTCTTTAGTGCAGTATTATCCCCGTAGCCGACATGACCTGTTTTATTCTTGCTACAGTTATGTGTGGCTAAAGAGAGACTCTTAATAGTGAGGGCGTTGCTGAAGACTGTATCCAACACCTCCAGTTCCGAAAGTCTGTCCTAAGCTGTGTGTAATCGTTTGAAAATAGCTATATATATACAAAGGCGTAGTTGTACTGAAGGAATGAAAGCCCATTGTGTTGCTGCTATTTTTGTCTCGTTGATTGTTACATTAAGACCTTTAAGTACGAAGGCTTCCATTTTTTTTTTTCGCTACTTCCAAGCGCTGTTGTTAACTCCTTCTCAGCGATTACTTTTTTTTTTCCCACCCGTTATGGAGACTTATTTCATGATTTTTTATTTATTTATTAACACGAGTCCTATTCACGCATCATTTAAACCTCCAAAATCTTAGTGACAGCCGCACATAACCAAAACAGCAACAAAATCAAAAGAGAATGGAATGAAAACAAATGCATCACAATATAATAAACTCGACAATAAAAATCTGAATTGAGTGAAAAAGAGATAGGGAGGAAAGAGGGGAGTAAGGAAGAAAAGAGAAGTACTTTTAGACCGAGCCGGATGAAGGTGAAAAGAACAAGACGGAAGAGGAGAGAGTATGAAAGAAGGGAAAAAGAAGAGGGGAAAGGAAACCAAAAGAAAGAGATGAGCGAAGACAAGAAGAAGAAATAAGAAGAGAGAAACGAAACAGTAAGAAAAAGAGAAATGAAAAATACAAGAAGAAATCAGAAGAAAAACATAGTAAAAAAAAAAAACGCAAGAAAGAGAAAATGAGGCAGCAGGAAACGGAGAAAAAAAAAATGCAAAAAAATAATAAGAATAAAAAGTGAAACTGCAAAACAAGCATAGGGAAAGGAATAGAAAAAAAAAATGAGAAGAATTGGGAGTAAATATTAAAAAAAGTGAAAAATGAATAGGAGTTGAAGAAAATGCGAAGCGAGGAATGAGTCAGGAAGGTAACAATGAAGGAAGGAAGGAAGTGGAATGAGGGCGTGAAGGGGTTATATCCGAGGACATAGTAGAAATTATTGCTCTCCTACGACCATTCAGGGTAGAGCGACTGATCACACCTTCAATTTCTAGACTAATTAGCCTAACCCCGGGCCCCTACTCTCTTGATCGGGCAATAGAGGACGTAGGTAGATAAAATAGATAAAAGTAGAAAAGGGACTACGCTAGGCCCTCGTGGTCTATTTTACTTCCTAAACTGCTTCCTCATCCTATCCTTAGGCGGAAAAAATGGGACATGTTGATGATGATGATGATGATGGTGATGATGATGCTGATTGATGATAATGGTGATGGTCATTGATTGTGATGATGATGCTGATTGATGATAATGGTGATGGTCATTGATTGTGATGATGATGATGATGATGATGAGGAGGAGGAGGAGAAGAAAACAAGGGAAAGTTAAGTGTATGATGATG